>NC_052162.1:110668733-110968733 GCF_902713615.1 Scyliorhinus canicula | reverse complement strand
GCCTGAGTTACCATGGAAATCACCGCCATTTTGGGGGGCCGAGGAAGGAGGCCTGGTGAATCAGGGCGCATGCGCCACGTACGCCATCTTGTCGCAGAGGAAGGCGGCCGGGTAGATCACGGCGCATGCGCCGCTGGAGCCCATCTTGTGGCAGGGGCAGAGTGGGCGGGGCTTCCTGTTCCCAACTTTGGTCCCAGTGCCCGGGAGGGACAAACATTGATTCAAATTGAGTTCATTCTCACTCTGCACACAACACACGGACGGGCAATTTTCTCAGCATTTCCCCTCCTGTCCCAAAGGATTTGATGGGAGCGTTGACCCTCGGCCATCAAAATGCCCTAACAGGAGGAGGCCATTCAGCCCCTCTTCCATCATTTGGTTGGATGGGCTGCGCTTTGGCTCCATTTGCCACCATTGGCAAATGGTTTAGCCATTGGGGCTGGTCTAGCACACTGGGCTAAATCGCTGGCTTTGAAAGCAGACCAAGGCAGGCCAGCAGCACAGCTCAATTCCCGTACCAGCCTCCCTGAACAGACGCCAAAATGTGGCGACTAGGGACTTTTCACAGTAACTTAATTGAAGCCTACTCGTGACAATAAGCGATTTTCATTTCATTTCATTGCCACAGCTATACTCTCACCCAGTGTGTCTTGAGGGTCGTCCAGTCACGATGGCAATGGAGGATATTTACTCCAAGTTCTCTCTCCACAGGTTCTCCCAGCAATCAGAGGTTTATAGTACTCTGGGATAACAAAGGCTTCTACCACCCTTTCAAGCAGTGAGATCCAGGTTCCCACCAATCTCTGGGTGAAAAGGTTTTCCCTTAAATTCCCTCTAAATCTCCTGCCCCTCATCTTAAATCATCAGAATTTCCAGCATTTTCTATTTTTATTCTGTAAAGCAACAGGGAGAGCACCCCTGCCTCATCCCACGATGCAGCCCGATGTGCCCCAAACTCACTCGGTTAGTCCGCACACTCGGTGTCTTGTGCAGCAGCCGGACCTAATCTACAAACCCTTGCCTGAACCCGAACCGCCCCAGCATATATGCCCTCTCCACCCGATCAAATGCCTTCTCCGAGTCCTCCGCCACTACTACCTCCAGCTCCTGCCCCTCTGAAGGCATCATAATTACATTAAGTAGTGTCCTTTCCCCTTCACAACACTCATCTGATCCTCACCTATCACCCCCGGGACACAGTCCTCAATTTGTGCTGCCAACACCTTTGCCAATAGCTTGGCGTCCATGTTCAATAATGGTATCGGGCGATACGACCCACAATGCTCCGGATCCTTATCCTTCTTTAGAATCAGGGAGATGGAAGCCTGCGGCAATAAGAAATTTTAGCACATGGAAAAAGATTTGCAATGTCAGTGTGACTGGAAAAGTACCGAGAGACACACACACACCTGAGTGAGAGTGTTCCAGAATCCCCTTCTCCTTTGCTTCATTAAAGTAAAGTATAATAATCTTTATTGTCACAAGATTAACACTGCAATGAAGTTACTGTGGAAAGCCCCCGGTCGCCACGTTCCAGCACCTGTTCAGCTACACAGAGGGAGAATTCAGAACATCCAAATTACCTAACACATCTTTTAGGACTTGTGGGAAGAAACCGGAGCACCCGGAGCAAACCCACAGACACAGGGAGAACATTCAGACTCTGGCCAGACAGTGACCCAAGGCGGGAATCGAACCTGGGATCCTGGAGCTGTGAAGAAACTGTGCTAACCACTGTGCTCCCGTGCCACCACAAACTTCTTAGAACTCTACCGGGAACCCTTCCTTCCACGGGGCCTTCCCTGCCTGCATCGTCTCCATACTATCTGTGATGAACGGTATTAATAACTGCCGTAAACTGTACCTGACCTTTAATACCTTGCCCCTTTAAGAGGCTTGGAACCCTGGGGGACTCCGCCCCTGGCTACGCCCCCAGGAAACGGTATATAGGATAAGGCTCCATGTGGTGAGCACACTTCTCTCGGATGCTGTTCAGTTCTCTGTAGATTAAAGCCTTTTGATTACTGACCTCGCTCTTGCGTCGTAATTGAGGGTGTCTCACTATCCATCACCTCCCTCCGCCCAATTGGGGCCCCCAGACCCTGAATCAATCCCTCCTCCACTTTGGGAAACTCCAAGCCATCCAGAAACTGCCGCATTCCCCCCTCCCAAGTTGGGGCTCCGACCCGTAGAGCCTCCTACAGGACTCCCCATTCACCCACTTTGGGTCCATCACCACTTTACCCTTATCATCCCGAACACCGCCAATCTCCCTTGCCACCTGCTGCTTTCTCAGCTGATGAGCCAACATCCTACTTGCCTTCCTCCCATACTCATACACTGACCCTTTGGCCCTCCGCAACTGTCCCACCGCCTTCCCCGTACAAACTGGCCCAAACTCCATCTAGAGCCTCTGGCTCTTTCAACATCCCTGCGTCCAGTGCCTCCGACTACCTCCTGTCCACCCTCAAAATCTCGTCCACCAATCTAGCCCTCTCCTCCCGCTCTGTTTTGGAGTCAATGGAAATCGGGGGGGGGGGGGGGGGGGGGGGGGGGGGAACTATCGATTAGTTGGAATCATACCTGACACAAAGGAAGATGGTAGGTGAGATGTCCCACATCGGATGGCTCCCGCCTAGAATGTGGTGAGAAGATGGAAGTCCGGTCCCAGGGAAATTCTGGAGGAATGCAAAAAAGAAGAGAAAGAAGTTTTAAAGGAATTTGGTGAAAGTTTATTTCCTTTAAAAAGCTCTTTCGAGTCAGTGTTCTGGAACACTCTCACTCAGGTGTGTGTGTGTCTCGGTGCTTTTCCAGTCACACTGACATTGGAAATCTTTTTCCATGTGCTAACATTTCTTATTGCACATTCAAAGGCCAACTGTGTTGATAATGATAGTTTGAGTTTTCCGTTTGCAAATCCTCCCCGTCTGATGTCCGGCAAAAGGACTTGATAAAAGTCATCGCTGTCAGCACAGGATTTAATTTCATAACAAGACTATTGTAGTTTCTGTGCAAAATTTCTCCAACCCTTCTCTTGGGAAACAACTGGCCCTTTCCTCCCAGTCTGGGTTGCTGTCCTACCCTTTGGTACTACAACATCTTCCCCCGCCCCCCACTGCTCCTCTTTATTGAGGTCATGCCTTTGCACCCTGCTTGGGAACCCACCCACTCTGCCAACCACTCACGGGACACGTGTTCTTCCCCTCCTTTGGGAGACTACCCATTGCCCCCAATCTAGGACCCAGCTGATGCATTATTTACTCTACCACCCTTTACACACCCCAGAATCTTTAGGGGTCCGTTGGCCATCCTCTACCAACATCTTTGCTTCAACGTCCAACAATAAGAACATTGACATGCTCACTGTGAACCCTTGACATTCCCCTTACACAGGACAAAATGTTTCCTCCAAATCACTATTACGTAGGACAGTGGGTAACACTGTTGCTTCACAGCTCCAGGGTCCCAGGTTCGATTCCTGGCTTGGGTCACTGGCTGTGCGGAGTCTGCACGTACTCCCCGTGTCACATGGGTTTCCTCCCACAATCCTAAAAGACGCGCTGTTAGGTGAATTGGATATTCTGAATTCTCCCTCTGTATACCCGGACAGACGCCGGAATGTGGCAACTAGGGGCTTTTCACAGTAACTTCATTGCAGTGTTAATGTAAGTCTATTGTGACAATAAAGATTATTATTAATCTTCTGCACAGATTGTGAAGAGAATTTATATATTTCCAAAACAAAAAATATATATAAATCAATCTACAATGTGTGAAATTACAAACATCAACGTCTCAATTACTCTTTACGAACTAACTCTCTCTCTCCCCCGCCCCGACTTCATAATAGGTCACATTGCAACCCTTGGGATTGACCAAATCTGAAGGAGACACGTCCTGATCTCTCCCTCCCCCTTGCATTTGATTGGTGGACTCGGGGGTCCTCCGGGGCTAATACCGTTGGTCATTGGTCCATGTCCCCGTCAATCAGCGCGCATTGCGCATGTGCGGTGAGAATAGCGAAGCCCCGCCCACGGAACCCATGCGCGTGGTTGGAGGATCATCCATTGTTAACCATTGGTCGGAACGACCCGTCAATCATCCGCGCGTCGACGACACGTTCGGTTCTCTCACAAAGCCAGCCGGCCAGGTAACCGTGGAAACACGCCTCCATCTTGCGAACCAGAGGAAAAGATGGATAAGGGCTCATGTAGTACTGCCGCCATCTTGTGGCAGGGACATCCAGTGGGCGGGGCTTCCTGTTCCCAATTTTGGTCCCAGTTACAGGGGGGGAGGGGTGGGTGGGGGACAATCATTGACTCCAATTGAGTTCATTCACACTCTGCAGAAGACACACACTTTTCTCAACATTTTTAAATTGTCTAATCATTTTTATGAATTTTGTAATTAAAGATAAAAGATTTGGTATATTTGAAAATATCTCCATAGGCCATTTTAAAGAAAAACAATAGTGATTTATAAATTTGTTGATTCTCGGTTTCGTAAAGGACAGCTCAACATCAGCAAGGGTCATTATTTAACATCTTACAGGGCAGCACGGTGGCTCAGCCCTGTAGCCTCACGGCGCCGAAGTTCCAGGTTCGATCCCGGCTCTGGGTCACTGTCCGTGTGGAGTTTGCACATTCTCCCTGTATTTGCGTGGGTTTCGCCCCCACAACCCAAAGATGTGCAAGCTAGGTGGATTGGCCACGCTAAATTGCCCCTTAATTGGAAAAAATTAATTGGGTACTCTAAATTTTTTTAAAAGATAAAAATTTACCATCTTACAATTTGTTTAAGATCTTATAAGATTGTTAGGATCTTTTTGATCCTAAAAGCACTGATATTCCAATTTAGTGGGGCACCGACCAAAGAACATAAGAAATAGGATCAGGAATACACTATTCGGCCCATTGATATCAAGAAACGCTTGCAGGCACTGGATACTGCACAAGTCATGGACATTATTCCAGCAATAGTGCAGAAGATTTGTGCTCCAGAACTTGCCGCACTCCTAGCCAAGCTGGTCCAGTACAGCTACAACATGGGCATCTACCCAACAATGTGGAAAATTGCCCAGGTGTGTCCTGCACACAAGAAACAGGACAAAACTCAGCCACTAACCGCCCCATCACTCTACTCTCCATCATTAGCAAAGTGATGGAAGGAGTCATCAACAGTGCTTTCAAGCACCACTTACTTGGCAATAACCTGCTTGCGGACCCTCAGTCTGGTTTCCACCAGGGTCACTCAGCTCCTGATCTCATTACAGCCTTACTTCAAACATGGACAAAAGAGCTGAATACCAGAAGTGAGCTGAGAGTGACTGTCCTTGACATCAAGAAGCCCTAGCTAAACTGGAGTCAATGGAAATCAGGGGGGGGAAAACTCTCCATTAGTTGCAATCATACCTGACACAAAGGAAGGTGGTTGTGGTGGTTGGAGGTCAATCATCTCAGCTCCAGGACCTCTCAACCTCTCCACTGCAAATCCTCAAGCTAGTGTTCTAGGCCCAACAATCTTCAGCTACTTCATCAATGATCTCCCTTCCATCATAAGGTCAGAAGTGGGTATGTTCGCAAGTGTCTAAACAATGTTCAGCACCGTTTGTGACTCCTCAGATAATGAAGCAGTCCATATCCAAATGCAGCAGGACCTGGACAATGCACAGCTTGGGCTGACAGGTGGCAAGTTACATTCACGCCACACGAATGCCAGACAATGACCATTTCCTACAAGAGTGGATCTAACCATCATCCTTTTTTAAAAATAAATTTAGAGTACCCAATTATTTTTTCCAATTAAGGGGCAATTTAGCGTAGCCAATCCGCCTATCCTGCACATCTTTGGGTTGTGGGGATGAAACCCACGCAGACACAGGGGGGGAACGTGCACACTCCACACGGATAGTGACCCAGGGCCGGGATTCGAACCCAGGTCCTCAGCACCGTAGGCAGCAATGCTAACCACTGTGCCACCGTGCTGCCCTTAACCATCATCCTTTGACATTCAATGGCAATGCTGTTGCTGAATCCCCCTCAATTAACATTGAACTGGACGAGACCTATTAATATTGTGGATCCCAGGGCAGGTCAAGGCTAGGAATCTTATGGCGGGTAACTCACCTCCAGACCCCTCAAAGCCTGTCCACCATCTACAAGGTGCAAGTCAGGAGTGTAATGGAATACTCTCCACCTGCATGGATGAGTGCTGCTCCAAGAATATTCAAGACGTTTAACACTATCCAGGACAAAGCAGCCCACTTGATTGCTCACCATTCCACAAACATTCAAACCCTCCACCACCGATGAACAGTGGCAGCTGTGTGTACCATCTACAAGATGCACTGCAGGAACTCACCAAGGTTCCTTCAAAGCACCATCTAGAATCATATAATTTACAGTGCAGAAGGAGGCCATTTGATCCATCGAGTCTGCACCAGCCCTTGGAAAGAGCACCCTACTTAAGCCCACACTTCCACCCTATCCCCATAACCCCATTTAATATTTTTGGACACAAGGGGCAATTTAGCATGGCCAATCCACCTAACCTGCACATCTTTGGACTGTGGGAGGAAACCGGAGCACTCGGAGGAAACCCACGCAGACACGGGGAGAATGTACAAACTCCACACAGACAGTGACCCAAGCCAGGAATCGAACCTGGGACCCTGGAGCTGTGAGGCAGCAATGCTAATATTAGCTCTTTATCTGACACCAAATAAGTGAGGTAATGAATGATTACCTCACCTTTTATGACTTAATTACAGCTTTAGTGGACATGCTGCCTGTATGTATTTTGAACCAGGGATTTTAATTTATTACAGTTCCAAATATAAAATAAAATATTTAACAACGTCTACATTCACCACAATCCCAACAGGAATCATGGCAAAATGAAAGCTCTTGAGAAATTGAATCCAGAGACTGAGGTATGTTCACTGGAACTTTCTGGCATTTAAACAGACAATATTTCACCTTTGCTTTTGTTGTATTTTGTTGGGAAACCAACATAAATACCTGTGAGGCTCCGGTCTTTGTTGAGAGAGAGGATCTGACTTTCAGAGACTAAAACAGTTGGCAAAGCAGCCCACTTGATTGGCACCTGCTATAAACATTCACTTCCTCCACCACTGGCGCACAGTAGCAGCAGTGTGTGTACCTTCTGCAAGATGCATTGCATCAACTGACCAATGGCTCCTTCAACAGCGCCTTCCAAACCCACGATCGCTACCACCAAGAAAGCACAAGGGCAGCAGATACCTGGGAACACCACCACCTGGAAGCTCCCCTCCAAGTCACTCACCATCCTGACTTGGAAATATATTTTTGTTCCTCCACCGTTGCGGGGAACTGTGTGTGCACCTACACCACATGGACTGCAGTGGGGTTCAAGAAGGAAGCTCACCACCATCTTCTCAAGGGCCAATAAATGATGGACTAGCCAGCGAAACCCAAATCCCCAAAATAAATGTTTAAAAAGATTTTTGATGAGAGGGTTAGAGAAAGAAGGTTGAAAGATACAAGACTGACTCCAATTCCATTCCTATTTTCCACTGAGCGCCCTTTCTCTTCTGGAACGGACAACAGATCCCACTGTACCCGATAGGCAAGTCACTCAGAATTATCTGTTCAGTTATCACTTTCCAAACTGAGGATTTTAACGAGTGGAACATTTTAGACCACGAATTGGGAGATTTTGGACCCGAAGTTTAACATGACCTGGATGCATAGTTAATTGTTTTATTGTGTGATGAATGTCGGGATTTGAACTACATTGTATTAAATGTGCTTGGTGCAGTAAGGGTTAGAAGCCTGGGTTAGTGTGTGACTGCTGCAGCTGTGTTTTTAAAACTCCTGGTTTGAAAGGCAGCGAGGCTATCTGGAGCCAGAGGTGCAATTAAAGCGTCGTAAAAGTTTTGGCAAATGGACGCTTATTTATTTTAAATGGGTTCCTGTGGAGTCGTTAATTAGAGACATTGTGTTCAGTTCAGCAAGGTGGCAGTTCAGCAAGGTGATGGAGTTAATGGGAGGAGCCAGGGGCTGAGGCACTCAGGTGTTGAGGTTTTTGGCTGCAAGGTGAGCTGAGAAGATTTCTGAAGACATTCAGCAAGAGGTTCTGCATTATTCTGACAAGGGGTCAGGTCTCGTTCTTTAAAGCAATCTCAAAATATCTCTCTTTCTCAAAGTGGAGTATTCAAGACATCTCTCTCCAGGACATATTTCTGAGTCTGTTCACATTAATTAAAAGTGGATTGGGATGAGATGGTTTTGTTGTTTGAGTGGGAATAGAGATAGCAGTTAAGGGTTATTGTGTCACTGTATTGATTAACATTGTTTAAGGGCTAATTGTCAGCTGTTTTCTTGCATGATATTAAATAGTGTGTTAATACTGTGTTAGTAATTTTTTTTTTTAAAGAGGACCCAATTAATTTTTTTCCAATCAAGGGGCAATTTAGCATGCCCAATCCACCTACCCTGCACATCTTTGGGTTGTGGGGGTGAAACCCATGCAAACACGGGGAGAATGTGCAAACTCCACACGGACAGTGACCCAGAGCCGGGATCAAACCTGGGACCTTGGCGCCGTGAGGCAGCAGGGCTAACTCACTGCGCCACCGTGCTGCCCTATACTGTGGTAGTAATAAAGTTTGTTTTAAAATACCATATCCTTATTTAGCGTGAAATCACTCCTGGAGTGAAATATCCTTTCCTCACAGTTTTACAAAATTAAAATAAAATATTGGGATTTCTATCCACTGTAGGGGTCTGGTCCAGGTTCGTAATAATTGCAAATTCATTTCGGTCACTGGACACTGAATTAAGGGCAAAGATCACAGTCCCTCTTGCTGTAGGACCACAGAATGGTGACTGCAAAGACACAGGACCCTTCATATTCACGCTGGCTCACTCTCCAAGTGGAGCTCTACTCCCCAACCTCTTTCCCCCACTGCCCTGTGAGTATGGGGATTCGATGAAAGCCACGACAGAACCATACTCTTTTTTAAAATCTAGAGTACCCAATTATTTAATTTCCAATTAAAGGGCAATTTAGCGTGGCCAATCCACCTACCCTGCACATCTTTGTGTTGTGGGGCGAGACCCACGCAGACACGGGGAGAATGTGCAAACTCCACACTGACAGTGACCCGGGACTGGGATCGAACCTGGGACCTCGGCGCTGTGAGCAACAGTACTAACCGCTGCGCCACCGTGCTGCCCCGATGAGTCAGATATACAAGTGGTTGTCTTATCTAAGAGAGAACAAGGACTCTACACACTGATTGCTGAAACATGGCTGATTTATTTAACGTATCCAGGATATTAAGCTCCAGCCCAGTTACAGGAATTATTAACATCAGCAGAAACGGACCCCAATGTCGGAATGAGCATGGGTCAGTCCTGGATGTGATTCACAGCAGCAGCAATAACAGCAGAATCCATTTCCTTGTGATAGAATCATAGAATCCCCAGAGAGCAGCAGGCCATTCGGCCCATCAAGTCTGCACCCACCCTCTGAAAGAGCACCCGATCTAGACACACGCCCCACCCTATCCCCGTAATCTAATAGCTAAACCTAACTTGCACATCTTTAGACTGAGGGAGGAAACTGGAGCATCTGGAGGCAACCCACACAGAGTCGGGGAGAACGCACAAACTCCACAGACAGTCACCAAGGCTGGAATAGAACCCGGGTCCCTGTGAGGCAAATGCTAACCACTGTGCCCCAATGCCGCCCATCACTTGTGCACTTATCGGTGTCCCAGCAGATTAGTTAACCGGATAAGTAAATCTCCCTTCCCACACATAGGGAGAAGCCACTCTCTCTCCTTCGCTCTTCAGTGTGAACGGGCTGGTGTCTCAGCCTATCCGACAGCAATCAAAACCTCTCCACACTGCAAGCTCAACAGAAACGTCTCTCCTCAGGTGGAAAGCCCTAGTGGGCCTCCCAGGCACGCAATGTTTTTTTAAAGCCAGCCCCAGCCCCCCACCCCACACATAGTCATTTAACGTCTATTTCTTTCTCTCTAATCAATGGGACAGCATTGATGTTTCAGCAGGCTGGACGAACATTTGAATTCCTTTTTGCACACGACGCAGGTGAACGGCCTCTCCCCGGTGTGAATTTGCCGGTGCTTCCTCAGGCTAGCCGAGTCACCGAATCGCTTCCCGCACGTTGGGGCAGGAGAGTGGCTCCCCCCGGCTATGCACCCGCTGGTGCGTCGACAGGTTGGACGACTGCGTGAATCCCTTCCCACACTCGGGGCAGGTGAACGGCCTCTCCCCGGTGTGGGCGCGCTGGTGAGTCCGCAGGTCGGACGACTGCGTGAACCCTTTCCCGCACTCGGGGCAGGTGAACGGCCTCTCCTTAGTGTGGACTCGCTGGTGTCTCAGCAGGGTGGAGGAGTCACTGAAGTCTTTGCCGCAGCTGGGGCAGGTGAACGGCCTCTCCCCGGTGTGAGCTCGCTGGTGCGTCAGAAGGTTGGACAGCTGAGTGAATCCCTTCCCGCACTCGTGGCAGGTGAACGGCTTCTCTCCAGTGTGGACGTGCCGGTGTGTGCGCAGGTTGGACAACTGAGCGAATCCCTTCCCGCACTCGTGGCAGGTGAACGGCCTCTCCCCAGTGTGAACATGCTGGTGTCTCAGCAGGGTGGAGGAATCCGTGAAGCATTTGTCGCAGCTGCTGCAGGTGAATGGCCTCTCCCCGGTGTGCATTCGCTGGTGCCTTCGCAGAGTGTATGAATCACTGAGTCCCTTCCCACATACAGGGCAGATGAATGGACTCTCCCTGAAGTGGACGCGCTGATGGGTCCGCAGGATGGACAGCTGAGGGAATTCCTCCCCACACTGGGAGCAGGTGTACGGCCTCCCTTCGGGGTGAAGCAGCTGGTGTCTCTGCAGGCTGACTGACCGAGTGAATCCCTGGCCGCACTCCAGGCAGACGAACGGACTCTTCTGGGTGTGGGTGCGGCAATGGTTTTCCAGCAGCGATGGATAACTGAATCCCTTCCCACACTCTGAGCAGGTGTGCGGCTTCTCCTCACTGTGTACCTGCTGGTGTGTCGTCAGGTAGGACAAGCAGGCGAATCGCCTCCCACACACCGGGCAAACAAATGGCTTCTCCCCGGTGTGAACCCGCTGCCTGTGCCTCCGAAGGGCGGATGAGTCCTTGAACCCCTTCCCGCATTCGGAGCAGGTGAATGGCCGCTGCCCGCTGTGAATTCGCTGGTGCACCTGCAAGGCGCATAAATCGCTAAACCCCTTCCGACACTCAGGGCAGGTGAAGGGCCTCTCCCCGGTGTGAGTGCGGCGATGTTTTTCCAGATGACAGGGGTAATTGAAACCCTTCCCGCAGTCCCCACATTTCCATGGTTTACCTCCAGTGTGACTGCGTTGATGTGTTTCCAGCTGGAATGGGTAATTGAATCCCTTCCCGCAGTCCCCACATTTCCACGGTTTCCTCCCGGTGTGACTGCGTTGGTGGTTTTCCAGTTGATATGGGTAATGGAACCCTTTCCCACATTCCCTACATTCAAACCGTTTCTCCTTGCTGTGGGTGCCCTTGCTATTCTCCAGGTTGGACAAATCACACACAGTACATGTATACAGTCCCTCCCTTCTGTGAATGGTGTGATTTTTTTTCAGGCTGTGTAACTGGTTTAAGTTCTTTCCACAGTCAGTTCACTGGAACATTCTCACTCGGATGTATGTGTGTGTGTGTGTGGCTCGGTGCTTTTCCGGTCATGCTGATATCTGAAATCTTTTCCCACGGACAAACATTTTGCCTTCCAAATTCAAAGGCCTATTCCATTTGGTTCTTGACTTTTGAGGGGCCTTGTCTGTTTCTTCATGTGACTGTTGGTTGGCCTTCCCCTTCTCCAAATCCACCCCTTCCGTTGTCTGCAAAAGAGGAGTTCACAAAAGTCATCGCCGTCAGTGCAGGATCAAGTGAGAACTCTCTAGCTCCTGCACAAAATTCTTCCAACCCTTACCCTCTTGGGAGACTGGGCCCCTTTCCTCTCAATTTGGGATGCTGTCCTGCCGTCCGGCTCTCTGCTCCCACACCCCCATTGCTTATTGTTGACCACCACCCATCTCAATTCCGCTTATGGTCAATAGGACAATCTTTATGACCCTATCCTTTGCGCAACTCTGGAATCTTGAAGGACCGCAAACTTTGCTCAAACATCTAGAAATGGCAACTTTGATATTCCCATCATTAATCCATGTCTTTTCCTCTTCCAGAGGTCATAATGTTTGGTTCAAATCACCATTAATTTTCACTACAAACTTTTCTGTTTAAATAAATCTATAATCTATTCTTTTAAAAATCCCAGTGGCATGTCCTGTGTAACTGGGACCCTCTGGACACTCCAACTTTGCAAATGGCGATGCGAAGGCAAGTCCAGCCCCCCGCCCTCTACAATTGGTTGGAGGACCGCACGGTCCTCCTGGGCGAGACCACCCGCCATTGGTTCGTAACCCCGTCAATCATTCGCACAACGGAGGCGGGCAAATCACACCAGGCGTCCTCTGTGATTGGTTGGAATGCGGAGACGTCCTCCGTTCCGACAGCCTTTCGCCATTGATCCAGGGATCTGCCAATCATCCAGGCCGTTGGCGTCACGGCCTCCTCTGATGATGAACTTGGGGGGGGGAGGGAGTATGGGCAACCCCTCGGCCGGTCAGCGAGCACACTTCAGAAGATCAGGGAGGAGGAAATCCTTCAATTTAAAAGACTTCACTTAACGCTCTTTACAAATCCACCCCGGGCTCCCAGGCAGCCGGCCAGAATTACCTTGGGAATCGGCCGCCATCTTGTGGGTCAGAGGAAAGGCGCTGGGTGGATCAAGGCGCATGCGCCGAGACCGCCGCCATTTTGTGGCAGGGATTGTGAGTGGGCGGGGCTTCCTGTTCCCAACACTGGTCCCAGTGCCCGGGAGGAGCAACTTTTAGAATTCATTCACTGGATGTGGGTTTTGCAGCTTAGGCCAGAATTTATTGCCCATCCCTAGTTCCTCTTCATAAGGTGGTGATGAGTTGTCTTCTTGAACCACTGCAGTCCTTGAGGTGGGGGTACACCTGTGCTGTTCCCCGATTGAGTTAGTTCTCACACCACAAAACATACACACTGGGCAGTTTTCTCAGCATGTTCTCTCAGAGGGTTGGTTTGTCTGTGGAATTCCCTTCTCCAGAGAGCAGTAGATGCAAGATCACTGAATATTTTGACGGTTGTGGTCGATGCACTCGATTGTCAATGCAAAGAAGTGTGAGGCGATGCATTTGAGGAACACAGGAGCAGGAGTAGGCAATTCAGCCCCTCAAGCCTGCCCCGCCATTCAATCAGATCATAGACTTTACAATGCAGAAGGAGGCCATTCGGTCCATCGAGTATGCACCAGCCCTTGGAAAGAGCACCCCACCCAAGAACACACCTACACCCTATCCCCACACATCCACCCCATCCTCGTAACCCCACGTAACCCAATCTTTTTGGACACTATGAAACAATTTAGCATAGCCAATCTACCTAACCACATCTTTGGACTGTAGGAGGAAACCGGAGGAAACCCACGCAAACACGGCAAGAACGTGCAAACTCCACACAGACAGTGACCCAAGCCGTGATGGAACCTGGGATCCTGGCGTTGTGAAGCAAATGTGCTAACCAATGTGCTACTGTGCTGCCTCATGGCCAATTTCTTCCTGGTCTCAAATCCACCTCCCTGCCTTTTCTGTTCCCCATATCCCTTTAACCCATTTTGTATCAGAAATATATCTATCTCCTGAAAATGAAATGAAATGAGAATCGCTTATTGTCACAAGTAGGCTTCAAATAAAGTTACTGTGAAAAGCCCCTAGTCGCCACATTCCGGCGCCTGTTCGGTGAGGCTGGTAGGGGAATTGAACCGTGCTGCTGGCCTGCCTTGGTCTGCTTTGAAAGCCAGCGATTTAGCCCTGTGCTAAACCAGCTTCTTGAAACCATTTAATGATTGGGCGGCACTGTTGCTTCACTGCCCCAGGGTCCCAGGTTTGATTCCTGTTTTGGGTCACTGTCTGTGCAGAGTGTACATGTTCTCCCTGTGTCTACGTGGGCTTCCTCTGGGTGTTTGGTTTCCTCCCTCAAGTGCCGAAAGATGTACTTTTTAGGCGAATTGGACATTCTGAATTCTCCCTCTGTGTACCCGAAAAGGCGCAAGAATGTGGGGACTGGGGGCTTTTCTCAGTAACTTCACTGCAGTGTTAAGCTAAGCCTACTTGTGACAATAAAGATTATTATTATTATGATTCAGACACCACCGCACTATGGGGCAGCGAGTTCCACAAACGTACCACACTCTGCAAGTAGCTCCTCATCTCAGTTTTAAATCTACTGCCTCACAACCTATATCTGGTATGGCAACTGCTCGGCCCAGGACCGCAAGGAACTTCAGAGAGTCGTGAATACCGCCCAGTCCATCACACGAACCTGCCTCCTATCCATTGATTCCATCTACACCTCCCGCTGCCGAGAGAAAGCGGGCAGCATAATCAAGGATCCCTCCCACCCGGCTTACTCACTTTTCCAACTTCTTCCATCGGGCAGGAGATTCAGAAGTCTGAGAACACGCACAAACAGACTCAAAAACAGCTTCTTCCCCACTGTCACCAGACTTCTAAATGACCCTCTTATTGACTGACCTCATTAATGTATGTTTCAACCGATGCCAATGCTTATGTAGTTACATTGTATATCTTGTGTTGCCCTATTATGTATTCTCATGTATTTTCTTGAATTATGTTTAATTCCCTTTTCTTCCATGTACTGAATGCTCTGTTGAGCTGCTTGCAGAAAAATACTTTTCACTGTACCTCGGTACACATGACAATAAACAAATCCAATCCAATCCAATCTGTGACATCTCATTCTAGATTGTCCCACAAGGGGGAGCATTTGGTCGACGTTTACTTTATCAATCCCTCCTAGTATTTTATATACCTCAATCAGTTCCCCTCTCGTTCTTCTAAACTCCAGCGAGTACGAGCCCAAAGTGTTTAAACTCTCCTCATACGTCAACCCTTTCAAAGTGTAATCAATCTGGTGAACCTCTTCTGAGCTGGCTCCAATGCCACCACATCCTTCCTCAAATAAGGAGATCAAAATTGGACACAATACTCCAGATGCAACACCCAATTCCAACAACACTTCTTTATTTTTATGCGACAGGTCTTTTGCAATAAATGCTAAAACTTTGGTAGAAAGAACAGGAAGAGACAATATAACATAAGGGTTAATGCAAGGGCGGCACAATGGTTAGCACGTCTGCCTCACAGCGCCAGGGACCCGGGTTCAATTCTGGTCTTAGGGCTGTGAAGATTGAACTTTCTCCCTGCCTCTGAGTGGGATTCCTCCGGGTGCTCCGGTTTCTTCCCACAGTCCAAAGATGTGCGGGTTAGGTGGATTGGCCATGTTAAATTGTTCCCTTATGTACAGGTTTGGTTACGAGGATCGGGCAGGGTAGATATGGGAGTGGACCTGGGTAGGGTTATTTTTCGGAGGGTTAGTGCAAACCTAACGGACGATATAGCCCCCTTTTGCACTATAGGGATTCTATGATAAAAAATTATGAGGGGGGCTGGACGGAGATGATAGGGAGAAGGTGTTCACCCTTGTAAAAGGATAGAAAACGAGAGAGCACGGATTTAAGGGGATTTGCAAAAGAAGCAAACGTGATGTGAGAAAAAACTTTTGTGATGTGAGTGTTTGGGGTCTGGAATGCACTGGCTGGAAGTGTGGAGGAGGCATTCAAGATGATGACTTGAATAGAAGCAATGTGCAGGGGAATGGCACTAAGTCATGATATTTGTTTGGAAATTTGATGCGGACATCATGGAGCGAATGACCTAACAATTATGTGAGTCAGAGAGATATAATGTGGAGATGCTGGCGTTGGACTGGGGTGAGCACAGTAAGAAGCCTTACAACACCAAGTTAAAGTCCAACAGGTTTGTTTCAAATCACTAGCTATCGGAGCACAGCTCCTTCCTCAGGTGAATCAGTGCTCCGAAAGCTCGTGATTTGAGACAAACCTGTTGGACTTTAACCAGGACCGGCTCAAGGTACCGGCAACTCGGGCAGTCGCTTGGGGCGCCATGTGCTAGGGGGCGCCATCAAGGAGTGCGGGTCCCGCGCATGCGCAGTTGGGCCGGTGCCAACCAGCGCATGCGCGGTGGCCGCCATCTCTCAGGCCGCCCCGCACAAACATGGCGGATGGATCCAGGCTCGCCGGTGGTCACTCCGGGCCCCCCCCCCTCGGGCCCCCTCCGCCCCCACCCTCCGGCCCCCCTCCCCGCCTCCGCCCCCTCCCCGCCGCCCCCCCCGGCCCCGCCAGCCCCAGCCCCCCCCCCCCCCCCGAAGGGCGCCAAAGTTCAGCTTGCCCAGGGCGCCAGCAACCCTAGGGTCGGCGCTGACTTTAACCTGGTGTTGTGAGACTTCTTACTGTGCTCACCCCAGTCCAACACCGGCATCTCCACATCAGGGAAAAAATTAATAATTGGATACTCTAAATTAAAAAGAAATCTCAGACACTATTTCCAGCACCTAAAACACACACGTGATGTGCTGAGGTCGGCCATCTCACTGTGGAAATGGGCCTCCGCCATTTATCACTGCACCGATCTCTCCAACCCATTGGAGTAATGTGGGCGGTTTTGTTTTTCACATTTAAGAAATGATTTACTCGCATTGGAGACCGTACAGCAAAACTTCACTAAATTGGGCCTCTGGGATGAGGGGGTTGTCCTATGATGAGAGGCTGAGTAAATTGGGCTGAAACTCCCTGGAGTTTAGAAGAATGAGGTGATCTCATTGAAACCTAAACACAATTCGTAGAATCCCTACAGTGCAGGCCATTCGGCCCATCAAGTCTGCACTGGCCCTCCGAAAGAGCACCCCACCTATGCCCACACTTCTGCCCTATCCCCGTAACCCTCCTAACCTTTGGGCACTGAGTGGCAATTTCACATGGCCAATCCACCTTACCTGTACATCTTTGACTGGGAGGAAACTGGAGCACCCGGAGGAAACCCATGCAGACACGGGGAGAACGTGCAAACTTCACACATTTACCCAAAACTAGAATCGAACCCGGGTCCCTTGCGCGGTGAGGCAGCAGTGCTAACCACTGTGCCAACAGGCCACCCGGACATCTCTGCATGGTGCTCACAGCTCACCTTCTTACCCAGCTTTGTGTCAGCTGCTCTGACACTCTGTGTCATCTTACTCCTACTCTGTGCCCGTGGTACTCAATTGGACCTCAATAACTGGATCCTTCCCCTCCCATGACAATTCCCTCTCCTGTCCCGAGGAATTGTCCTGAACCCTGGCACTGGCTTCAGGAGTGACACCCTTGGCTGCAGAGAACTGTATGGATTCTGCAAACTGCACTGCCGCTGTGACAACTACAATCCTTTTAACTCTCCACCCGGCACCACTGCCCAGCAGCTCTCACGGGAATGCTGTCCTGCATCACAGTGCTGTGGTCAGTTTGTTCATCCTCCCTGCAGTCGCAGCTCATGTACACACAAGCTGCGAGAATATCAAAGCTGTTGGACAAGAGTAAATCCATTTCTACTTCCTGGATCCCCCCATTCACCACGCCCTATCTCCGTAACCTAACCTGCACCTCAAGGGGTAGGTTGGGGATACTAAAACACAGGGGCAGAGTCTCAGGATAAGGGGTGATCATTTAAAAGTTCATAACATACAGGAACAGGATTAGGCCTTTTGCCCATCAAGTCTGCTCCGCCATTCAATCATGGCTGATCTTATCCTGGCCTTAACTCCACTCTCCTGCCCGTTCTCCATAACCCTTCAATCCATTACCGATTAAAAATCTGTCTAACTCCTCCTGAAATTTACTCCCTCTCCCAGCTCCACCTACACGCTGGGGTAGTGAATTCCACATATTCACAGGCCTTTGGGAGAAGCAGTTTTGACTCAACTCCATTTTAAATTTGCTACCTCTTACCCTGACACTATGACCTCTCATTCTAGATTGCCCCACAAGAGGAAACATCCGCTCCACATCTATTTTATCCATACCCGTGGAAGGGAAATTAATGAGTTGCCAACTTAGGAGCATGCTGGGAAATGCTTGACTATAGTTCAACACTGCTTTTGAATGAAAATAAGTAGGTTAGGTAATATAAACAAAATATTGCTTAATATTTTGGTCTCGGCCTTATTATGATAAGCATTGTCCTCCAAAAGATAACAAAATGTGTACTCAAGTTGTTTTCAGCCAAGTGCAAGAACATAAGTCCCACGTATTTCATCTTACGTACTTTCCATGGTCTATTTAATATAAACGTGGCTGTTTACTTCAAGCTGTTATTTAAGACGATAAAAATATGCTTCCTTCAATCGAATCTCAGAGTGCAGTGCCCTGGCTATGCAGCCGGAACACACTCTCTCCACAAATATATTTGTGCAAATAAATTTCCTTAAATTGAACCTCGAGGAACTTGTCTTTATTATAATTTCCACGACAAATTGACGTAGTCGGCAGGATTTTTTGCTCTGGGTTCGGGAACGTCTGCTCAAGTGGCCGAATAGTTTGCCCTTACTAAAGCAAAGGAAGTGGCTCTCAAACAGCAGCCATAACTACAAGCTGCTGCAGTTGAACTTCCGTCCACCATAACAGAACCAAAGTTAAAACAGGCACAGGAGCAAGCCTCGCTACAGGAGCATCGCTCTTGGCAAAAAGCAGGTTGCCATCAAGACAATCATCAAATCGGGATCCACCCAGATACCTGCGCAGTATGCCCCAGAAGTCTGTTTTTGCCACTATGTCGGCTTGGCCATGGGCAGGCTCATGTGGGCAAAGGAGGAATGACACATGCCATATGTCAACAATGCTATGCTTGAGGCATTACGGTAACACTTGAAAAAGTAGCCCGCACA
This sequence comes from Scyliorhinus canicula, assembly GCF_902713615.1. Taxonomy (NCBI): domain Eukaryota; kingdom Metazoa; phylum Chordata; class Chondrichthyes; order Carcharhiniformes; family Scyliorhinidae; genus Scyliorhinus; species Scyliorhinus canicula. The sequence continues at coordinate 110,949,788 of NC_052162.1, read as the reverse complement.
TGTATGACTTAATAATCGGTGATGGTGGACATGTTTTCACGATGGGTAGAGGCTTTTCCAACCAAAAGAGATGATGTGAGAACAGTGGTAAATAGTCTGTTCAAGGAAATAATACCTCGGTTTGGGATACCAATGGGTATTAACAGTGACAGGGGAACTCATTTCACTAGCAAATTGACCAAAGTCCTAACAGAAGCCATGGGATTTGATTGGAAATTGCATATACCATATCAGGCACAATCCTCAGGAATGGTGGAAAGGGCGGATGGAATAATTAAAACTCCAGTTACAAAAGTGTGTCAACAAAATGGGCTGCTATGACTAGATGTGATACCCATAGTAATGTATGCCCTGAGAAATCAGAGATATCGTAATACGGGTTTAACCACGTATGAGATATTAATGGAATGTCCCATGACAACTGGAACTAACCCCCCAATGACCCCAGCGGCAGTAGCCTTAATATGGGCAAATGAGGCATCACTAAAATATGCTCAGGCCATGTGTGAAACCGCTGAAAAAAAAACGTGAAAAGCTGCGACAGGCTCAGATGCATCCAAAAGAGGGAAATACACACCCTTTTAAACCTGGAGATCAAGTATATGTGAAAGCACTGAACAAAGATTATTTTTCTCTTCAGTGGAATGGATCCTACCAAGTGCTGCTAACAACCCGAACAGCGGTTAAAGTAAAAGAAAAGCCAGATTGGATCCACACAACTCGGTGTAAACTACATCATACGGAACTTTGAGAGTACTAGCGAAACGCTGACCTGAAGAGAATGATGGCGCTTCAGTTAGAACATAAGAACTAGGAGCAGGAGTAGGCCATCTGGCCCCTCGAGCCTGCTCCGCCATTCAATGAGATCATGGCTGATCTTTTGTGGACTCAGCTCCACTTTCCGGTCCGAACACCATAACCCTTAATCCCTTTATTCTTCAAAAAACTATCTATCTTTACCTTAAAAACATGTAATGAAGGAGCCTCAACTGCTTCACTGGGCAAGGAATTCCATAGATTCACAACCCTTTGGGTGAAGAAGTTCCTCCTAAACTCAGTCCTAAATCTACTTCCCCTTATTTTGAGGCTATGTCCCCTAGTTCTGCTTTCACCCGCCAGTGGAAACAACCTGCCCGCATCTATCCTATCTATTCCCTTCATAATTTTAAATGTTTCTATAAGATCCCCCCTCATCCTTCTAAATTCCAATGAGTACAGTCCCAGTCTACTCAACCTCTCCTCATAATCCAACCCTTTCAGCTCTGGGAATAACGTAGTGAATCTCCTCTGCACACCCTCCAGTGCCAGTACGTCCTTTCTCAAGTAAGGAGACCAAAACTGAACACAATACTTCAGGTGTGGCCTCACTAACACCTTATACAATTGCAACATAACCTCCCTAGTCTTAAACTCCATCCCTCTAGCAATGAAGGACAAAATTCCATTTGCCTTCTTAATCACCTGTTGCACCTGTAAACCAACCTTCTGTGACTCGTGCACTAGCACACCCAAGTCTCTCTGCACAGCGGCATGCAGTTCTTATGTGTTATCATATTAATCCAACATCATGTAGAGGGTAAACTGCATACTGACAACACTAACTCACTCGTACACAGAGAGAGTAAATAAATTCAGTTGTTGGGCTTGTACACAAATTCCCAGATGCTTGGAGGAGGGCATCCCTGTGCGACCTATCCCATTCACCAGTAACGAGATAGAAGAATGGGTCTCAGACAAAATAGTGCAGGATGTGGTGAAGATACACAGAATATGTTAGATTGGAGATGAGCTGGATATGATATGAATAGGTGTGATCAGACCTTGAATTGGCAACCCCCTATGTTCCACCTGACAGCTAAAGGACTATTCATCTTTGATTGGTCAGGAGTTGAAAATCAAACTAGTGGAGGCTCCTGGGAAGTGGATTGATTAGACTAATGATGACTGATAGTAAAGGAAACCTGATGGCCCATAACGGCACGTATTTTATCTGTGGCCGGAGGCATACTCTTGGGTACCAGAAAATTGGGAAGGCTTCTGCTATTTGGGATATGTAGTCCCTTATGTGCATCACGTTCAGTAATTGCAGGACCATCCCCATCACAGGGCGACGCAAAGTGTTATGACATGGGCACAAATGCTGGAATAATGATACCACCATTAGGAATAGGCAGCATAGTAGCACAAGTGGATAGCACTGTGGCTTTACAGCGCCAGGGTCCCAGGTTCGATTCCCCGCTGGGTCACTGTCTGTGCAGAGTCTGCACGTTCTCCTCGTGTCTGCGTGGGTTTCCTCCGGGTGCTCCGGTTTCCTCCCACACTCCAAAGGTGTGCAGGTTAGGTGGATTGGCCATGATAAAATTGCCCTCAGTGACCAAAAATGTTAGGAGGGGTTATTGGGTTACGGGGATAGGGTGGAAGTGAGGGCTTAAGTGGGTCGGTGCAGACTCGATGGGCCAAATGGCCTCCTTCAGCACTGTATGTTCTATGAATAGCCATAAATGCATACGAACTACATGAACTACGAGACATCCTTGAGCTAGTAGCTGATGATACTGCAGAAGCTGCTAACCAGATAGATACTGAGATGGTTGCTATAAGAGTGGTTGCCCTGCAGAATAGAATGGCTCTTGATTTCTTGTTAGCTGAAAAGGAAGTGCCCTGATTGGAAGTGACTGTTGCACGTACATCCCTGATAACTCAGAGAGAATTGATAATCTGGTGGATCACACTTGTAGAGAGGTAACAAGATTACATGAAAATGAGGGATGCGACTTTAGCTTTGGATGGTAGGATCGTTAGGACAGAGGATTGTGTTCTGGATTATAATCGCCATTGTAATCTTGATTGTCGTATGGTTACTGTTTTAATGTTGCGCGAGATATTTTTATTGTACAAACACGGGAACAGCCCTAGCCGCCTTGCTACCAGGCTTATAACACGCAGGGAACTGTCATACGTCCGTTACCCTTACATTATAAACCATCCTTCTCTACGGAGGACACGATAATTTACTGAAAGGTGTTGATCAAAAGATCAACAAGGAGGGAATTGTGGAAGGGAAATTAATGAGTTGCTAACTTAGAAGCACGCTGGGAAATGCTTGACTATAGCTCAACACTGCTATTGAACGAAAATAAGTAGGCCAGGTAACATAAACAAAATAGTGCTTAGTATTTTGGTCTCAGCCTTATTATGACAACATATTGTCCTCCGAAAGATAACAAAATGCGTACTTGAGTTGTTTTTAGCCAAGGGCAAGAACATACGTGTTACGTATTTCATATTACGTACTTTTCAAGGTCTATTTAATATAAACATAGCTGTTTACTTCAAACTGTTATTTCAGACTATAAAAATATGCTTTCTTCAATCGAATCTCAGAGTGCAGTGCCCTGGTTATGCAATCGGAACACTCTCTCTCCACAAATAAATTTGTGGAAATAAATTTCCTTCATTCGAACCTCGAGGAATTTGTCTTTATTATAATTTCCACAATACCGTTTATCATCTTGTACAGCTCAATCTGATCGCCCTTCATTCTTCTCAACATTTAGAGAGTTTGGCCTTATATGACTGAGATGAGGAAAAATGACTTAAGTTAAAGGGTTGTGAATCTTTGGAATTCTCTGCCCCAGAGGGTTGTGGATGCTCCATTTAAAAAAAATTATGGGGCAATTTAACAGGGCCAGGGCAGCACGGTGGCGCAGTGGTTAGTATTGCTGCCTCATGGCGCCGAGGTCCCAAGTTCGATCCCTGCTCTGGGTCACTGTCCGTGTGGAGTTTGCATATTCTCCCCGTGTCTGCGTAGGTCACACCCCTATAACCCAAAGATGTGCAGGGTAGGTGAATTGGCCACGCTAAATTGCCCCTTAATTGGAAAAAAATTAATTGGGCACTCTAAATTTAATTTGAAAAAGGTATAATGTGGCCAATCCACCTACCCTTCACATCTTTGGGTATTGGGGGCGAAACCCACGCAAACACGGGGAGAATGTGCAAACTCCACACGGACAGTGACCCAGAGCCGGGATCGAACCTGGGACCTCGGCGCCATGAGGCAGCAGGGCTAACACACTGCGCCACCTTGCTGCCCCCATGCTCCATCATTGAACACATTTCAGGATGGGATGGATAGGTTTCGGCTCTCTACGGGAATTAGGGGATATGGGGAGCAGGTGGGAAAATGGAGTTGAAGCCCAAAGTCCGCCATGGTGGTGTTGAATGGCTCCTATCCATTTGTGTTCTTGTATTCTGTCCCGAACCCTCATGGTTTTGACCACCACTATCAAATCTCTTCTCCATCCTCCCTTCTCCAAGAAGAAGAGCCCCCATTTCTCCAACCTATCCGCGTAACTGAAGATCCTCATTCCTGGAGCTGATCTCCTGAAGCTTTACTACACCGTTCCTAACGCCTCCACACCCTGACGCCTCCACACCCTGACGCCTCCACATCCTGACGCCTCCACATCCTGACGCCTCCACACCCTGACGCCTCCACATCCTGACGCCTCCACATCCTGACGCCTCCACACCCTGACGCCTCTACACCCTGACGCCTCCACATCCTGATGCCTCCACATCCTGACGCCTCCACATCCTGACGCCTCCACACCCTGACGCCTCCACACCCTGACGCCTCCACACCCTGACGCTTCCATATCCTGACGCCTCCACATCCTGACGCCTCCACATCCTGACGCCTCCACATCCTGACGCCTCCACATCCTGACGCCTCCACATCCTGACGCCTCCACACCCTGACGCCTCCACATCCTGACGCCTCTACACCCTGACGCCTCCACACCGACGCTTCCACATCCTGACGCCTCCACATCCTGACGCCTCCACACCCTGACGCCTCCACACCCTGACGCCTCTACACCCTGACGCCTCCACACCCTGACGCCTCCACACCCTGACGCCTCCACACCCTAACGCCTCCACATCCTGACGCCTCCACACCCTGACGCCTCCACACCCTGACGCCTCCACAGACTGATGCTTCCACATCCTGACGCCTTCACACCCTGACGCCTCCACACCCTGACGCCTCCACATCCTGACGCCTCCACATCCTGACGCCTCCACATCCTGACGCCTCCACACCCTGACGCCTCCACACCCTGACGCCTCCACACCCTGACGCCTCCACATCCTGACGCCTCCACATCCTGACGCCTCCACATCCTGACGCCTCCACACCCTGACGCCTCCACACCCTGACGCCTCCACACCCTGACGCCTCCACATCCTGACGCCTCCACATCCTGACGCCTCCACACCCTGACGCTTCCACATCCTGACGCTTCCACATCCTGACGCCTCCACATCCTGACGCCTCCACATCCTGACGCCTCCACACCCTGACGCCTCCACATCCTGACGCCTCCACACCCTGACGCCTCCACACCCTGACGCCTCCACATCCTAACGCCTCTACACCCTGACGCCTCCATATCCTGACGCCTCCACATCCTGACGCCTCCACATCCTGACGCCTCCACACCGACGCCTCCACATCCTGACGCCTCCACACCCTGACGTCTCCACATCCTGACGCCTCCACACCGACGCCTCCACATCCTGACGCCTCCACACCCTGACGCCTCCACACCCTGACGCCTCCACATCCTGACGCCTCCACACCGACGCCTCCACATCCTGACGTCTCCACATCCTGACGCCTCCACACCCTGACGCCTCCACACCCTGACGCCTCCACACCGACGCCTCCACATCCTGACGCCTCCACACCGACGCCTCCACATCCTGACGCCTCCACACCGACGCCTCCACATCCTGACGCCTCCACACCGACGCCTCCACATCCTGACGCCTCCACACCGACGCCTCCACATCCTGACGTCTCCACATCCTGACGTCTCCACACCCTGACGTCTCCACACCCTGACGCCTCCACATCCTGACGCCTCCACATCCTGACGCCTCCACATCCTGACGCCTCCACATCCTGACGCCTCCACATCCTGACGCCTCCACACCCTGACGCCTCCACATCCTGACGCCTCCACACCCTGACGCCTCCACACCCTGACGCCTCCACACCCTGACGCCTCTACACCCTGACGCCTCCACATCCTAACTCCTCCACATCCTGACGCCTCCACACCCTGACGTCTCGACATCCTGACGCCTCCACACCGACGCCTCCACATCCTGACGCCTCCACACCCTGACGCCTCCACATCCTGACGCCTCCACACCCTGACGCCTCCACACCCTAACGCCTCCACACCCTGACGCCTCCACATCCTGACGCCTCCACACCCTGACGCCTCCACATCCTGACGCCTCCACATCCTGACGCCTCCACACCGACGCCTCCACACCCTGACGCCTCCACACCCTGACGCCTCCACATCCTAACGCCTCCACATCCTGACGCCTCCACATCCTAACTCCTCCACATCCTGACGCCTCCACACCCTAACGCCTCCACATCCTGACGCCTCGACACCGACGCCTCCACACCCTAACTCCTCCACATCCTGACGCCTCCACATCCTAACTCCTCCACACCCTAACGCCTCCACATCCTGACGCCTCGACACCGACGCCTCCACACCCTAACTCCTCCACATCCTGACGCCTCCACACCCTGACGCCTCCACACCCTGACGCCTCCACATCCTGACGCCTCCACATCCTGACGCCTCCACATCCTGACGCCTCCACATCCTGACGCCTCCACATCCTGACGCCTCCACACCCTAACGCCTCGACACCGACGCCTCCACACCCTAACTCCTCCACACCCTGACGTCTCCACACCCTGACGCCTCCACATCCTGACGCCTCCACATCCTAACGCCTCCACATCCTGCCCAAAGTGTGGGTCCCAGAAATGGATACATTATCACCACAAGAAATAGGAAGAAGAGTAGGCCATTCGGCCCATCGAGTTTGCTCCACCTTTCAAGAGGATCATGGCTGGTCTGACATTTCTCGTATCCACTTTCCTGCCCTTTCCCCACAAGCCTTGATTGCCTGATTGATCAAGAATCCATCGAAGCCTTAAATATACACAAGATCTCTGCCCCCACAACTCTCACAGTTCCCAAGATTCGCAACCCTCAGAGCAGAAATCCCTCCTCATCTCAGTGTTAAATTGGCCCCTCTTTATTCTGAGACAATGCTCTCTGGTCCTAGACTCTCCCATGAGGGGAAACATCCTCTCAGCATTTACCCTGTCAAACCCCTTACGGATCCTATATCGTTCAATGAGATCATCTCTCTTTCTTCTAAATTCCAATGAGTCCCAACCTGTTGAATCTTTACTCCAAAGACAATCCCTCCATACCTGGGATCATCCTAGTGAACCTTCTCTAAACCTCCTCCAATATCTTTCCTTAAATAAGGGGACCCAAAGCTGCCCACGGTTCTCCAGATGTGGTGTCACCAGCACCTTGTCCAGCTTCAGCAAGACTTCCCGACTCTTATACTCCAACCCCCTTGGAATCAGGGCCAACATTCCATTAGCCTTCCTGATTACCTGACGTGATAATCCTCAACTCCACTCTCCCGCCTTATCCATGTAACCCTTGGTTCCCTCACTGATTAAAAATCTGTCTATCTCAGCCTTGACCATACTGAGCGACCCAGCTTCTACAGCTTTCTGCGGTAAAGAATTCCACAGATTCGCTACCCTCTGAGAGATGAAATTCCTCCTCATCTCTGTCTTAAATTGCCGACCGCTTACTCTGAGATGATGCCTTCAAGTCCTGGACTCTCCCACAAGGGAAACAACCTCTCAGCATCTGCCCTGTCAAGCCCCATGAGAATCCTATAGGTCTCAATAAGGTTGCCTCTCATTCTTCTTAAACTGCAATGAATACAGGCCCAACCTCCTCAACTTCTCCTCATAAGAAAGGTGATGATGAAGTGAAGTTTTGCGAAGACTCACCATGACTTACTTGCTTTTGTGTTCTATGCTTCCATCGATAAAGCCAAGGATTTCACAGGCTTTTATTATAGCCTCATAAATGGGTACTGTAGCGGCAAGGAGTCATGTGGGTTAAGTTTTTGTTTTATCTGAGAAACAACAAAGATTTGACACATTGATTGCTGAAACATGGCTGATGTACTTAACAGAACCAGAGCATGAATCTCCACATCAGAGCAGCACGGTGGCACAGTGGTTCGCACTGCTGTCTCACAGCTCCACGGACCCGGTTTCAATTCCGGCCTTGGGTAACTGTGTGAAGTTTGAATATTCTCGCCGTGTGTGCGTGGGTTTCCTCCGGGTGCTCCGGCTTCCTCCCACAGTCCAAAAATGTGCAGGTTAGGTGGATTGGCCATGATAAAATTGGTCCTCAGTGTCAAAAACATGTGCCGATTAGGTGGGGTTGTGGGGATAGGGTGGGGGAACGGGCCGAGGTAGATTGCTCTTTCATAGTGTCGGTGCAGACATGATGGGCCGAATGGTCTCCTTCTGCACTGTAGAGATTCTATGATCAGCCATTGGATTTACTAACATGAGTCGAAACAGACTCCAACTGTCAGAATGAACACGGTTCCATCCGGGATGTGACTCGCAGCAGCAACAGCTGCACAATCTGACCCCTGGAGGTGCTGGTGGAGTCGCTGGTGCGTCAGCCAGTGTGGTGACTGAGTAAATCCCTTCCGACACCGTTGAATGGTCCCTCCTCAGCGCGAACCACTGGTGCATCAGCAGGTTGAGTGACATTCTCAACCTCCTTGCCTGGTTGGGCGGCCTCCCCTCCAGCCGTAGGCACGGTTAGACCGTCGGTTCCGTGGAATGTTTAAAGCCAGCCCCTCCCCTGCAGTCAAGCACATAGAGTCATTGCCCTAACAGCACTGTGGGTGTATCTACACCACAGCGACTCAAGAAGGCAGCTCACCGCCACCTTGTCAACGGGAAATTTGGGGCTGGGAAATAAGCGCTGGCATCCCGTAAATAAATTTGAAAAGAGAAAAGTCAAAGGATTGGAAGGGTCATCGATTGCTGTGACTGCTGTCGCGTGTCAGCAGGCTGGCATACTGAGTGAATCGCTTCCCACACTCGGAGCAGAGGAATGGCCTCCCCTTGTGTGAAGTCGCTGGTGCTTCTGCAGGGTGGAGGAATCCCTGAATCTGTTGTTGCACTGGGAGCAGGTGAACGGCCTCTCCCCAGTGTGAACTCGCCGGTGCGTCAGCAGTTGGGACATCTGAGTGAATCCTTTCCTGCACTGGGAGCAGATGAATGGCCTCTCGCCGGTGTGAAGCCTCTGATGCGTCAGCAGGTTATATGACTGAGTGAATCTCTTCCCGCACTCAGGGCAGGTGAACGGCCTCTCCCCAGCGTGCGCTTGCTGGTGTTTCCGCAGGCTGGATGCATCGCTGAATCCCTTCCCGCATTCAGAGCAGGTGAACGGCTTTTCCCCCGTATGAAGTCGTCGGTGCGTCAGCAGGTGTTGTGACTGAGTGAATCCCTTCCCACACTGGGAGCAGGTAAACGGTCTCTCCCCAGTGTGAACTCGCCGGTGTTTCCGCAGGATGGATGGATTGCTAAATCCCTTCCCACACTCGGAGCAGATGTACGGCTTGTCCCCGGTGTGAACCAGCTGGTGTGTCTGCAGGCTGGCTAGACGAGTCAATCCCTTCCCACACACGGGGCAGGTGAACGGTCGTTCCCCGGTGTGAGTGCGGCGATGCGTCTTCAGCTGGGATGGGTAATTGAAACCCTTCCCGCACTCGGTACAGGTGTGCGGCCTCTCCACATTGTGAACCCGCTGGTGGGTCAGCTGGTGGGACGAACAAGCAAATCGCTTCCCGCACACGGGGCAGGTGAACGGTCTCTCCTCGGTGTGAATACGCCGGTGCGTCTGCAGGGTGGATGATTCACTGAATCCCTTCCCACACACGGGGCAGGTGAATGGCCTCTCTCCAGTGTGACTGCGGTGATGGATTTCCAGGGCAGAAGGTGAACGGAATCCCTTCCCACAGTCCCCACATTTCCATGGTTTCTCCAGGGTGCTGGTGTCCTTCTGTCTCTCCAGGTTTAACAATCAGTTGAAATCTCGTCCCCACTGTGAATGGTGTGATGTTTTTTCAGGCTGTGTAACTGGTTAAAGCTCTTTCCACAGTCAGTGCTCTGGAACACTCTCACTCGGACTTATGTGTGTCTCGGTGCTTTTCCAGTCACAGTGATGTTTGAAGTCCTTTCCCACAGACAAAACCGACAAACATTTCTCCTTCCATGTTCGAAAGCTGAGGATTTTCATGTCCTGATGAATTGAGTGACTCTGTCAAGATCTTGGCCCAATCTTCGATTCCAGATTCCCGTCTGCAAATCCTGCCTTTCCGATCCCCTGAGTTTACACAGATCAATGTAAGTATAGGATAGATCACAGACAATTTTATTTTTTATGCAACATTCCACCAATCTTTCCCTTTTTCGGGAACCAATTGAGACTCTGTCCTGCCTACCGTCCTCCGACGCTCCGTACCCTCCTCCTCCTCATTGAGGTCCCGCTTTGTACTCTCACGACTCTACACACCTCTGACCCCGTCGCTGGGTGGGCTTTCCTCCCTCTCTATGGGAGCCTTCCCCACCTCCCGCAGTCCCTCCCCCAAATTTGGGACACCCCACCTGTTCTTTCCTGTCCTACTCTGCCAACACCTGGGACACTGAAGGGTCTGCCCATTCTCCACCACCGCACATTGAGTTCGACATCTACACGTTGCAACAACAATGATATCCCCACCTTTAACCCTCATTTCACATGCACAAAAATTAAAATGTTGGGTCCAAATCACAATTAATTCATTTTCCCCACAAATAATTTATCGTTTTTGTTGGAAAAACAGCAAATCCAATCTGGATTTTGTTAATAATGAAATAATGCCCACACCTCCCCACCTAGGAAATGAAGCTCATGTGGCTCAGTGAAGGAGGGTCTGGGCGCCAGGGGTCAAGCCCCAGCCTCTGGGACAGGTCTAGGTCCGAGTCCCGCTTTGGGACTAGGCGGCCGCGGAGGGTACGTTCATTGGCGTGGCCAAGGACAGTCAACAGAGCTTCACAGCACAGAAAGAGGCCCATCGTGTCTGCGCCGGCCATCAAACACCGATCTGTTATAATCCCATTTTCCAGCACTTGCTCCATAAACTTGTATGATGCAGCATTCCAAGTGCTTATCTCAACGCTTCAATGCGACCATCTCCCGCAAATTTTTCCAGTGTGCCAAATGGCTGGAGCAAAGTGCGTTGATGTTCCTGCACTTCACTGCGCCAGGCAAAGTGCTGGCAGACTACCTGGGCTCTGTGCCAGGGCACGTTCGCGGACCATGGTGGCTGAAGCCCTCTGAGGGGCAGTGGTACCTGGAAGGGGGTTTGCTCCCACCCCGGGGAGCATCTCCTCTGGAACATGAGCCTCACCACAGACACACACTCAAAACTGGCACAAAACCCATCATATTTCTACCTCTCCTCAGCTCTAAGTAGGGGGCACATTAAACTCCAAACTTTAACTCTTGTTTGTCTTTGCACAGTGCTGGGAGGGACCTGCAGCGTTTTCTTTCTGGGAATCTCTGTTTATCCAACCTGTTTTAGAGAGTCGAACTGGAAAAGGGGGCGGGACCTCCAGTCTCTCTGTGATTGATTGGAGGACCGCCCGGACAATCCCCGATGGTTATTGGTCGCAATCCCCGTCAATCACCCCCGTGAGGGTTTGGCGTCATCCACCAGACAATCACTTTGCCAGCTGGCGGTTGGGGAGGCGGAGCCGGGCGTCCCCCCCCCCCCCCCCTGCTCTCTGTGATTGGTTGGAGGACCGGACGATCCTCCGGGCGGAGACCGCGCCCCTTATTGGCCCAGAGAGCCGTCAATCAACTGCGTTTGTTAATTCCCCCACCCCCACCCCCACCCCCACCCCCACCGCCCGGCTCCCAACCAGCCGGCCAGGATTACCGTGTAGACCTGCCGCCATCTTGTGGACCAGAGGAAAGGCGGCAGAGTGGGTCAGGACGCATGCGTCGGGGACCGCCGCCATTTTATGACAGGGACAATGAATGGGCGGGGCCTCATGATGCCACATTTTGGTCCCAGTTACCCGGGAGGGACACCCGTTCATTGGCTCCAATTGAGTTCATTCTCGCTGCATAAAACACACTTATGGGATTTTTTTCTCAATGTTTTCCGTGCCGAAGACCCTGACATTACAATTTTTGGGGCTGTGATGATATAATTTGCATACCTGTCTGCCATTGGGGCAGAACACCGGCTTACCATTGGCCCTGGTCGGTCATGTGCCTCTCGACCGATTGGCTGAGAGGCTGAGTTAACCACGCCTCCATTACCGAGGTATAAATAGACAAACGCCCGGCGATCGTCCATTCCATTGTAGATGATCGCAGAGCTGTGTTCTAGTTTATTAAAGCCTGACTTTTGTAAAGCACTCGCCTCTCGTACGATTGATGGCACATCAATTTAATAAACTACGACTTTGAAGATGGAGTTCCGGATCAAGCCCGAATGCCTCCGCATCAGCCCGCAAACTCCGAACTCTGCAAAACATTTCCAACTCTGGCTGACATGCCTCGAAGGGTTCCTGGCATCTACAACCACTCCCCCCACCGGGGCACAGAAGCTGCACGTCCTCCACTCCAGCGTGGGTATCGACGCCTACGCAATAATCAAAGAAGAAACGACTTATGATGAAGCTATACAAAAGCTGAAGGGACAATTCATCAAACCAGTCAACAGGGTATTCGCCCGACATCTGCTGGCCACCAGACGGCAGCTCCCTGGTGAGTCACTCAACGAATTTTACCGGGCCCTCTATACCCTGGGGAGGAATTGCTCCTGTGTCGCAGTCTCAGCTACGGAGCTTATGGAACTACTGATCAGAGACGCTTACGTGGCTGGGATGCAGTCCCCCACTATCCGCCAGCTGATGCTGGAGAGAGACGACCTCAGCTTAACTGAGACACTGACCCTCTCCTCCTCTCTGGAGGTCGCTGATCAAAACGCCTGCTTCTATGACCCCAGCCAGGCCTCCTGGCACGCTTCCCAACCGCCATCCGCCGCTCCTGACCTCCATCAGGCCTGTGCCGCGGGACGCCCCGACAAGTCCGCGGGGTCCCACTGCTACTTTTGCGGGTTCGCAAAACACCCTCGCCCGCGCTGCCCAGCCCGCTCCGCCCTCTGTAAGAGCTGCGGGAAGAAGGGCCACTACTCCACGGTCTGCCAGGCCTCTCCGGGCCCTCCCGGTCCCTGCCGGCCCGCCGTGCGGGCCTCTCCCCCCCGCCCCCGGGCCCCGGCGCTCGACCTGCACGCCTCTCCGGGCCCTCCCGGTCCCTGCCTGCCTGCCGCACGAGTCTTCCCCCCCGGCCCCCGGGCCCCCGTGCCTGGCCTGCACGCCTCACCTCCCCCGCTCGCAGCCGCTCCACTCAGCTCGCCGGCACCGCTAGCCCTGCCCCCACCGACCACGAGGGCCCCATGGGCGCCGCCATCTTGGGGCCCCGACTCCACGTGCGGGTCCTGGACGCTGCCGTCTTGGGGCCCCGACTCCACGTGCGGGTCCTGGGCGCTGCCATCTTGGGATCCCAACTCCACGTGCGGATCCTGGCCACCGCCTTCCGGGACTGGCACGCAAGGTTCTTCTAACATCGACTCGGACGGTGACGACGGACACGGATTTTCTCCACGGCTCGCGGCCATTCAGCTCGACCAGTCACGTCCATGCACGCTCGCCAAAACGACAACGCTGATCCACCTCAACGGCCACGAGACGGGCTGCCTGCTGGACTCCGGGAGCACGGAAAGCTTCGTTCACCCTGACACGGTAAGACGCTGCGCGCTCCCTGTCCATTCGGTAACACACAAAATCGGGTTAGCCTCAGGTTCGCACTCCGTCCACATCACCGGCTGCTGCATCGCGGACCTCATGGTCCAGGGGAAGGTTTTTAAAAATTATAAATTCCTTGTCCTCCCCGACCTTTGCGCACCGGCACTCCTAGGACTGGACTTCCAGTGCAACCTGCAGAGCTTGACCTTCCAATTCGGCGGCCCTATACCCCCCCTCACTGTCTGCAGCCTCGCGTCCCTCAAAGTGGACTCCCCCTCCCTGTTTGCTAACCTCACCCCCGATTGCAAACCCGTCGCCACTCGGAGCAGACGGTACAGCGCTCAGGACCGGTCCTTCATCAGGTCCGAGGTCCAGAGGTTGCTGACGGAAGGGGTCATCGAGGCCAGCAACAGTCCCTGGCGAGCCCAAGTGCTGGTGGTCCGGACTGGGGAGAAAAACCGGATGGTCATCGACTATAGCCAGACCATCAACCGGTTTACGCAACTGGACGTGTATCCTCTCCCCCGTATTTCCACCATGGTAAATGAGATCGCAAAATACAAGGTCTTCTCCACTGTGGACCTTAAGTCCGCTTATCACCAGCTCCCCATCCGCGCGAGTGACCGCAAATACACCGCGTTCGAGGCAGATGGGCGCCTCTACCACTTCCTTAGGGTTCCATTTGGTGTCACAAATGGGGTCTCGGTCTTCCAACGGGAGATGGACCGAATGGTCGACAGTTACGGATTACAGGCTACCTTCCCGTACCTCGATAATGTCACCATCTGCGGCCACGACCAGCAGGACCATGACGCCAACCTCCAGCAATTCCTCCGGACCGCTACACTCCTTAACCTCACATACAATAAGGATAAGTGCGTGTTTAGCACCGACCGTCTAGCCATCCTCGGCTACGTAGTGCGGAAAGGAGTGATAGGCCCCGACCCCGAACGCATGCGCCCCCTGATGGAACTCCCTCTCCCCAATACCCCAAAATCCCTCAAACGCTGCCTGGGGTTCTTCGCATACTACACCCAATGGGTTCCCAACTACGCGGACAAGGCCCGTCCCCTCATTCAAACCACGACCTTCCCGCCGTCGACAGAGGCCTGCCAGGCCTTTAGCCGCATCAAAGCGGACATCGCAAAGGCCACGATGCGCGCCATCGACGAGTCCCTCCCCTTCCAGGTCGAGAGCGACGCATCAGAAGTTGCTCTGGCGGCCACCCTGAACCAAGCGGGCAGACCCGTGGCCTTCTTCACCAGAACTCTCCAGGCTTCCGAACTCCGCCACCCCTCTGTGGAAAAGGAAGCCCAGGCCATAGTTGAAGCGGTGCGACATTGGAGGCACTATTTGGCCGGCAGGAGGTTTACCCTCCTCACAGACCAACGGTCAGTAGCCTTCATGTTTGATAATGCACAAAGGGGCAAGATCAAGAATGACAAGATCTTACGGTGGCGGATCGAGTTGTCCACGTACAACTATGATATCTTGTATCGTCCTGGGAAGCTCAATGAGCCTCCTGATACCCTGTCCCGCGGTACCTACGCCAGCGCGCAGATAGACCGCCTTCGCTCCCTCCACGCGGACCTCTGCCATCCAGGGGTGACCCGCCTCTACCATTTCATTAAGGCCCGCAACCTGCCTTTCTCCATCGCGGAAGTCAGGACAGTAACCCGTGGCTGCCACATCTGCGGCGAGTGCAAACCGCACTTCTACCGCCCCGAGCGCGCACACCTGATCAAAGCATCCCGCCCCTTCGAACGTCTCAGCATTGACTTCAAGG
The DNA here is from genome assembly GCF_902713615.1 of Scyliorhinus canicula. NCBI lineage: Eukaryota > Metazoa > Chordata > Chondrichthyes > Carcharhiniformes > Scyliorhinidae > Scyliorhinus > Scyliorhinus canicula. Next base: position 110,934,192 of record NC_052162.1, on the reverse strand, counting down.
GGCCCCTTCCCTCTAACAACCGCAACATTTACTTCCTGGCGGTAATTGACGAATTCTCCCGCTTCCCCTTCGCCATTCCCTGCCCTGACATGACCACATCGACCGTCATTAAGGCACTCCTCTCCGTCTTCTCCCTGTTCGGCTACCCCACGTACATTCACAGCGATCGGGGGTCCTCCTTTATGAGCGACGAGCTGCGTCAATTCCTGCTCGATAGGGGCATTGCCTCTAGCAGGACGACCAGCTATAACCCCCGGGGTAACGGACAGGTCGAGCGGGACAATGGTACCATCTGGAAGACCTTACTACTGGCCCTCCGGTCCAGAGATCTCCCTATTTCCCGATGGCAAGAGGTGATCCCCGATGCCCTACATTCTATCCGCTCACTCCTCTGTACCACAACAAATCAGACACCCCATGAACGTCTTCTTGTTTTCCCCAGGAAGTCATCCTCCGGATCCCCTCTCCCGACGTGGCTGGTCACCCCCGGACCCATCTTGCTCCGGAAGCATGTGCGGGTGCACAAGTCCGACCCGTTGGTGGAACAAGTCCAGTTACTCCACGCTAACCCGCAGTACGCGTATGTGGAGTACCCCGACGGTCGGCAGGACACGGTCTCCCTCCGGGACCTGGCACCCGCCGGCGTGCGGCCTTCCCCCCCGACCCCCCCTCTGATTTTTTCCCCCCAGCACCCAACTCAGGTTCCCCCTTCCCCATCCATGGCGTCTCCACAGCCAGCTCGGGTGACGGAGACTGTTCAAGGACCATCGCTCCCGGACTCCAGGACGTCAGCGGAACCACCACCATCGGCCGACCCGACGTCAACTCCTCCACTGCGGCGGTCTGCCAGAACGTCACGGGCCACAAAAAGACTGATCGAATCGTTCTAAATTTCGACAGCTCCATGGACTTTTGTGTACATATCGCTTCTTGTCTGGGCCAGTGGGAAGCACCCAAATTTGTTAAGAGAAAGGAGGGAAAATTTTATCCTCCCGGCTGCTACTCATATCATCAGTTCTCTCCGCCCCCCACCCCCCACCCCGGCTCTCGTTCATACCCCCCCCCCCGGCTTCCTTCTCCGCAAGGGGTGATATGTGATGATATGATTTGCATACCTGTCTGCCATTGGGGCAGAACACCGGCTTACCATTGGCCCTGGTCGGTCATGTGCCTCTCGACCGATTGGCCGAGAGGCTGAGTTAGCCACGCCTCCATTACCGAGGTATAAATAGACAAACGCCCGGCGATCGTCCATTCCATTGTAGATGATCGCAGAGCTGTGTTCTAGTTTATTAAAGCCTGACTTTTGTAAAGCACTCGCCTCTCGTACAATTGATGGCACATCAGGGGCGTGGTGATCTTTTCAGTGCCACCTTCAAATGCTTCAAGTGCTTCTGCGTGATCCGAACCATTGGAACAAGAGGAGGCCATTCATAAGAACATAAGAACATAAGAACTAGGAGCAGGAGTAGGCCATCTGGCCCCTCGAGCCTGCTCCGCCATTCAATTAGATCATGGCTGATCTTTTGTGGACTCAGCTCCACTTTCCGGCCCGAACACCATAACCCTTAATCCCTTTATTCTTCAAAAAACTATCTATCTTTACCTTAAAAACATGTAATGAAGGAGCCTCAACTGCTTCACTGGGCAAGGAATTCCATAGATTCACAACCCTTTGGGTGAAGAAGTTCCTCCTAAACTCAGTCCTAAATCTACTTCCCCTTATTTTGAGGCTATGCCCCCTAGTTCTGCTGTCACCCGCCAGTGGAAACAACCTGCCCGCATCTATCCTATCTATTCCCTTCATAATTTTAAATGTTTCTATAAGATCCCCCCTCATCCTTCTAAATTCCAACGAGTACAGTCCTAGCCTACTCAACCTCTCCTCATAATCCAACCCCTTCAGCTCTGGGATTAACCTAGTGAATCTCCTCTGCACACCCTCCAGCGCCAGTACGTCCTTTCTCAAGTAAGGAGACCAAAACTGAACACAATACTCCAGGTGTGGCCGCACTAACACCTTATACAATTGCAACATAACCTCCCTAGTCTTAAACTCCATCCCTCTAGCAATGAAGGACAAAATTCCATTTGCCTTCTTAATCACCTGTTGCACTTGTAAACCAACCTTCTGTGACTCATGCACTAGCACACCCAAGTCTCTCTGAACAGCGGCATGCTTTAATATTTTATCGTTTAAATAATAATCCCGTTTGCTGTTATTCCTACCAAAATGGATAACCTCACATTTGTCAACATTGTATTCCATCTGCCAGACCCGAGCCCATTCACTTAACCTATCCAAATCCCTCTGCAGACTTCCAGTATCCTCTGCACTTTTCGACTTTTCGCTTTACCACTCATCTTAGTGTCATCTGCAAACTTGGACACATTGCCCTTGGTCCCCAACTCCAAATCATCAATGTAAATTGTGAACAATTGTGGGCCCAACACGGATCCCTGAGGGACACCACTAGCTACTGATTGCCAACCAGAGAAACAGCCATTTATCCCAACTCTTTGCTTTCTATTAATTAACCAATCCTCTATCCATGCAACTACTTTACCCTTAATGACATGCATCTTTATCTTATGCAGCAACCTTTTGTGTGGCACCTTGTCAAAGGCTTTCTGGAAATCCAGATATACCACATCCATCGGCTCCCCGTTATCTACTGCACTGGTAATGTCCTCAAAAAATTCCACTAAATTAGTTAGGCACGACCTGCCTTTAACGAACCCATGCTGCGTCTGCCCAATGGGACAATTTCTATCCAGATGCCTCGTAATTTCTTCCTTGATGATAGATTCCAGCATCTTCCCTATTACCGAAGTTAAACTCACTGGCCTATAATTTCCTGCTTTCTGCCTACCTCCTTTTTTAAACAGTGGCGTCACGTTTGCTAATTTCCAATCCACCGGGACCACCCCAGAGTCTAGTGAATTTTGGTAAATTATCACCAGCGCATCTGCAATTTCCCTAGCCATCTCTTTTAGCACTCTGGGATGCATTCCATCAGGGCCAGGAGACTTGTCTACCTTTAGCCCCATTAGCTTGCCCATCACTCCCTCCTTAGTGATAACAATCCTCTCAAGGTCCTCACCTGTCATAGCCTCATTTCTATCAGTCGCTGGCATATTCAGCCCCTCTTTTACAATTCGCCTACCTATGCAACAGCTGTGGACCACTGGGGCTGACCATGAAGGATTGATGAAGTAAAGGTAGACCAAATGTTCCCCCTTGTGGCGGAATCATGGTAACCTAGTGCTTCACACTGTGGCTTCACAACGCCAGGGTCTCAGGTTCGATTCCCGGCTTGGGTCACTGTCTGTGCGAAGTCTGCACGTTCTCCCCATGTCTGCGTGGGTTTCCTCCGGGTGCCCCAGTTTCCTCCCACAAGTCCTGAACGACGTGCTGTTCGGCAATTTGGACATTCTGAATTCTCCCTCAGTTTAGCCGAACAGGCGCCTGAGTGTGATGACTGGGGGCTTTTCACAGTAACTTCATTGCAGTGTTAATATAAACCGACTTGTGACAAAGGTTATTATCTCGAATGAGAGATCACGGATATAGATTGAGAGGTGGTAGATTTGAAATGAAAATCACATTGTCACAAGTAGGCTTCAATGAAGTTACTGTGAAAAGCCCCTAGTCGCCACATTCTGGCACCTGTTCGGGGAGGCTGGTACGGGAATTGAACCAGGCTGCTGGCCTGCCTTGGTCTGCTTTCAAAGCCAGCGATTTAGCCCAGTGTGCTAAACCAGCCCCTGATTTAGAACTGAGATGAGGAGGAACTACTTCTCGCAGTGGGTGGTGAATTTGTGGAACTCGCTGCCCATAGTGCAGTGGAATTTGAGTCTTTAAATGGTTTCAAGAAGGAGATACATATATTTCTGATTTAAAAACCGGGTTAAAAGAATTCAGACAACAAATGGGGAGGTGGATTTGAGACCAGGAAGAGATCAACCATGATTTGATTGAATGGTGGAGCAGGCTCGAAGGGTTGAATTGTCTTTCTGCTCCAATCCCTATGTTCCTATGAACACCTGTATGATCCATGGAGACCGCACCCACAGGAGTTGCCTGCAGCTCGGAGGAGCATCGGCTCAGAGCTGATGTGTTGGGAGTCCGAGCTTCGAGCGGTGCCATTCGGCAGGAAGAACATCGGCTGGGAGCCAGGGAACTTCAGATTTGGTCAGGTTCAGGATGGTGTGACTGACTCTGGCAGAATTGGGGGATCACAAACGTAGAAATGGAGAAAACTCTTGTCCAACAGCTCTGATGTTCTCACAGCTTATGTGTATGTTTGCAGTGACTGCAGAGAGGATAAGCAAACTAACCACAGCACTGTGGTGCAGGACAGCATTCCCGTGGGAGCTGCTGGGGAGGGGTGCTGGGTGGAGAGTTAAAATAATTATAGTTGTCATAGCGGCAGTACACTTAGCAGAATCTATCCATTTCTCTGCATGACTCCTGAAGCCTATATTACCTACCTAGTGCCAGGGTTCAGCACAATTCCTCGGGGCAGGAGATGGAATTGTAGTGGGACGGAAAGGATCCAGTTATTGAGGTCACACGAGTACCAAGGACATCAGGGAGGAGTAAGATGACACATAATGCAGGTACAGTGACACAAAGCTGAGTGGGAAGGTAAGCTGTGAGAACAATACAGAGATGTACGGGCAGCATGTTGGCACAGTGGTTAGCACGGCTGCCTCACAGCATAAGGGAGCTGGGTTTGAATCCAGTCTTGGGTGATTGTATGGAGTTTGCGCGCTCTCCCCGTATCTGCGTGGGTTTCCTCCTGGTGCTCATGTTTCCTGCCACAGTCCAAAGATGTGCAGGTTATGCGGGGATACAGGGATAGAGCGATGGGTGGTAAGCCTATGTGAGGTGCTCTTTCGGAGGGTTCTGCAGACTTGATGGGTCGAATGGCCTCTTTTTGCACGGTAGGGATTCTGTAGTCTATGCCTCAGTGTGATTTGGACAAGCTGAGTGAGTGGCTGGTTCAGTATAATGTGCGTTCATCCACAATGTTAGAAAAACGGGGATGCAGATTATTATCTGAATGGTTGTCTATAAAGAGAAAAGAATGTGCAACGGTTCAGCAAAGTGGAGAGATACCCTTTCAGGCATAACCTGCAAATCCTTCTGCCAGTGTCATACTAAAAAACCCTACAGCCAAAGCTGTTTGCTATAGACCTGGCTCCTTTCATTAATTACATCATCTTTATCCCACTCACATGTCCCATGACTTGCTTACCTAAGTCTAAACACAATGTCTCAAATTATCTGCTCTCCAGGGAATCTCCAGCAAAGAGTTCCAATCAGGCATCTCTTTGTGAACAAGTAAATGGTTAAAATTAACCACAGGGCAGCACGGTGGCTCAGTGGTTAGCACTGCGGCCTCACGGCGCTGAGGTCCCAAGTTCGATCCCGGCTCTGGGTCACTGTCCGTGTGGAGTTTGCACATTCTCCCCGTGTCTGCGTGGGTTTCACCCCCACAAACCAAAGATGTGCAGGCGAGGTAGCATGGTGGTTAGCATAAATGCTTCACAGCTCCAGGGTCCCAGGTTCGATTCCCCGCTGGGTCACTGTCTGTGCGGAGTCTGCACGTCCTCCCCATGTGTGCGTGGGTTTCCTCCGGGTGCTCCGGTTTCCTCCCACAGTCCAAAGATGTGCGGGTTAGGTGAATTGGCTATGCTGAATTACCCTTAGTGTCCTAAAGAATAAGGTTAATTGGGGGGGGGGGGTGTTGGGTTACTTTTATAGGGTGGATACGTGGGTTTGAGTAGGGTGATCATTGCTCGGCACAACATCGAGGGCCGAAGGGCCTGTTCTGTGCTGTACTGTTCTATGTTCTATATGAGGCGCCCAGAATCATAACCGGGTGACGTAATTATTTTACTTAATATACTATGCGGCCCTTTGTGAATTGTGAATTTCTGAATGCGGCCCTTGCACGGAAAAGTTTGCCCACCCCTGTTCTAGGTGGATTGGCCGTGCTAAATTGCCCCTTAACTTGAAAAAATGAATTGGACACTCTAAATTTAAAAAAATGTAACAATGACGTCATCATTTACGACCTCTTAACTGTAGCTTCAGCAAACAAAGGGTCTGGATACCTTAACCTAGGTTATTTAAATAATATTACTGCAACAGAAATATATAATACAATTTCCAACATTCATCACAAGAGTCTTTGAATATTTTCAAGATAGAGCGAGATAGATTCTTGATAAACTTTTAAAAAATACATTCAGAGTACCCAATTCTTTTTTTCAAATTTAGGGGCAATGTGCGCCAATCGCGGACCCGGCGAATCCGGTGCCGTTTTGCACTGAACCGGTTGCGTTCCACATGGCGGTGGTGCGAGCCCAGTTCGAGTTGCTGAATCGGCACACCTATAGCGCCGTTTTACCTGGTGTAAAACACCACAGTTTCCACGCCGCCGTCAGTACTTCGTCTCAGAAACGGAGAATCCAGCCGCCTGTGTTTGTCAGTACTGCCACCTGAGAGTTTATTGGCACCGAATGAGCAATTTCCTCATTGCCGTTCTCCCGCTCAAATCACCAACCCCGCCCTCTCACCGCCCCCGCCCCTCGCACATTCTTCCAAATCAGATCGCAATCTAGTCCGCTTTTGAAAGCTTCACAGCACTCTCGGGCGGCGCATTCCAGACCCTATCACCACTCGCTGACCAAAAGCACACCACGTTTGTTTTTGCTTATGTGGCCCTTTCATCCCTGGCCATTCCCGAGATGGAACAGTCCTTCCCCATCTCCTCCGTCCAGGCTCCTTCATGCATTTCGAATACTCCTGTCAAATCTCCTCTCGGCTGCCTTTTTCCAACTGCAGTCCAAGGAGGGTTAATGTGGGACTGAGCACGTTATCGTCCACGCAGTGATGTAAGAGGCGCATGGGCCCCGCACTCAGGGCCAGTCTAGTGTTGGACGGAGCCATGTGTGCCAGCAAAAATGAGAAGACTTACAGTTAACCTATGTGTGACTACGAAGACTTATTCAGTCCTGACAAACTGTAACCAACAGCCTTCAACACAAAGTTCTTCAATATTAAATAGGAGCAAGTAGTTGGCCAATTTGCCCCCCAGCCTGCTCCGCCATTTGGTAAGATCATTGAAACATGGAGAATAAGAGCAGGAGGAGGCCATTTGGACCATCGAGCCTGCTCCGCCATTCAATCCCCCACAATCAACATCCTGGAGGTTACCATTGACAAGAAACTAAACTGGACTAGCCACATTAATGCTGTGGCTACCCCGGCAGATCAAAGGCTAGGAATCCTACGACAAGTAACTCACCTTCTGACTCCCCAAATCCAGTCCACCATCTACAAAGCACAAGTTAGGAGTGCAATGGAATGGAGTTAAGCTTATGCAGACTGCTCTTTCCAACAGCCGATGGAGATGCGATGGGCCGAATGGCCTCCTTCTGCACTGTGGGGATTCTATGAATTCTACGAAACCCATGACCATCTAGAAGGACAAGGGCAGCATATACCTGGGAACCTCACCACCTGAAGGTTCCCCTCCAAGTCACTCACCATCCTAACTTGGAAATATATCGGCACTTCCTCCACTGTCTGATGCACTATCAATTACGACGAGACGAGAGCAGAATGTAATCGAGGTTTTACTACACGCAGATGTGTGGCCTCCGACAGCAGCTGACGAAATGGCTGCTGTACGGGGAGCACACATATTTACACTCCGTCTACTGGGCGGAGCCAGCAGGCAGGGATCTACCCCGTACCTGTAGTACAGGGGCCTTACCGTAAAACCCACATATATATATATATATATATACACACAGTATAATACATCAGTGGTGACTACCACATTCACCCCCTGTTAAAAGTGAGTCCAGCGGGGGTGGTGGAGAACTAAATACAGACAAGTTGCTTTTAAAAATCACAGATAATATTACAAATTTAGGCAGTCTGGTGCCTTGATCTGTCGTCGAGAGCGCCGCAGTGCTGGTGGCAACTCGGGCGTCGGTTTGGTCTTTGGTGACTCTGGGAGCGTGTCAAAATCCTCTTCATCCCCGGGTGGGAGCAAGGGGAGGACAGATTGTCCTGGAGCGGGGGGTGTGGTGGGGTGCGCCGGGGGAAGGGAGGGTGGCGCTGGGGCAGAGGGGGGGCTGTGTGTGGAACCAGCTGGTGCCAGGTCCCTGAGGGAGACTGTGTCTTGGTGGCCATCGGGGTACGCTACGTAAACGTACTGCGGGTTGGCATGGAGTCGCTGTACCCTCTCAACCAACAGGTCCGCCTTATGGAGGCGCTCGTGTCCACGGAGGAGAATGGGTTCCTGGAGCTGCCACCCATGTTGGGAGCGAAACCCCAGAGGTGGACTTCCTGGGGAAGGCAAAGGACGTTCATGGGAGGTTTCATTAGTCGCGGTGCAGAGGAGCGACCGGATGGAGTGGAGTGCGTCAGGGAGGGCCTCCTGCCAGCGGGAGACCGGGAGATTTCTGGACCGTAGGGCCAGCTGGACAGCCCTCCAGACCGTCCTATTCTCCCACTCCACCTGCCCGTTGCCCCTGGGGTTGTAGCTGGTTGTCCTGCTCGAGGCAATGCCCTTGTTGAGCAGGAACTGGCGCAGCTCATCGCTCATAAATGAGGATTCCCGGTCGCTGTGGACGTAGGCGGGGAAACCGAACAGAGCGAAGATGGTGTTGAGGGCTTTGATGATGGTGGCAGATGTCATATCAGGGCATGGGACGGCAAAGGGGAATCGGGAATATTCGTCAACCACACTGAGGAAGTACGTGGTGCAGTCGGTGGAGGGGAGGGGCCCTTTGAAGTCCACACTGAGGCGTTCAAAAGGACGGGAGGCCTTCACCAGGCGCGCACGGTCTGGCCGATAGAATTGCAGTTTACGCTCTGCGCAGACCTGGCAGTCCCTGGTGATAGCCCTGACTTCCTCGATGGAGTGGGGCAGATTGCCGGCCTTAATGAAGTGGTAAAAACGGGTGGCTCCTGGGTGACAGAGATTGTTGTGCAGGGAACGGAGTCAGTCCACGTTGAGCTTACCGGGGCGATACAAAATCTCGTAGTTGTTGGTGGAGAGCTCGATCCTCCACCTCAAGATTTTATCGTTTTTGATCTTGCCCCGCTGTGTGTTATTGAACATGAAGGCAACGGGTTGGTCGTGAGGAGAGTAAATCTCCTGCTGGTCAGGTAATGCCTCCAATGCCGCACAGCTCCAACGATGGGTTGGGCCTCCTTTTCGAGGGAGGAGTGCCAAATTTCGGAGGCATGGAGGATGCGGGAAAAGAATGCCACGGGCCTGCCTGCCTGGTTGAGGGTGGCGGCCAGAGCGACGTCTGATGCATCGCTCTCGACTTGGAAGAGGAGCGTCTCGTCGACTGCATGCATCGCAGCCTTGGCGATGTCGGCCTTGATACGGTTGAAGGAGAGCACACACATTTATACTCCGGCTACTGGGTGGAGCCAGCAGGCAGGGATCTACCCCCGTACCTGTAGTTCAGGGGCCTTACCATAATACCAGTATATACAATATTATACAACAGTGGTGACGACCACACAAGCAGTCAGGATGACCAATCCGGTCGGAAATTGTTCTGGAATTTGGATACTTATCCAATATCCCCCAGGACATCATTTTTCTCAGACTTCACTGCTCCTCCCGCTGCCCGATTCGATTGGCATTGGTGTCCGCACGAATGCAGTCCCAGGGGCGGCACAGTGTGTGAGTGCAGAGCAGCCACCTGGGTGCAGCACTGGCCGGAACCCCACTCTCCTCCCAGCTTTGACAGGTGGGCGCATTGGCTCTGAGAGGCTTGAGTGGGATGGCGACAGTCCGGGGAGGCATGATGGGCAGAGGGAGGAGAGGTTCAATGGGAAGGCCCCCAAGGAAGGGTGAGTGGAGGGGGTTGGGCGGCATGGGAAGCCGGGGTGTCCGGGAGGCCGAGGAAGTGATTAGGGCATGTTGAAGGCGGGGCATCGTAAGGAATTGGGGTCAGCGGGAGGGGTGGAGTGCGGTGATCCAAGTGCACACGTTACCAGACATGGCAGTGCCACTCTCCGCCGCACCCTCCCTCCAACCGAGATTGCCTATCCCAAGGTGTTGCTCACCGTGCAAGGGATCTTCCAATCACTATTCCAGAATCAGGGGACGTGGGGGCAATCACCTGACTCAAGGAACATTCCCATAAAATCCAGGATGGCATGGGCAGCACGGTGGTGCAGTGGTTAGCACTGCTGCCTCACGGCGCCAAGGTCCCAGGTTTGATATCGGCTCTGGGTCACTGTCTTGTGTGGAGTTTGCACATTCTCCCCGTGTCTGCGTGGGTTTCACCCCCACAACCCAAAGATGTGCAGGGTAGGTGGATTGGGCGCAATAAATTGCCCCTTAATTGGAAAAATGAACTGGGTACTCTAAAGTTTAAAAATTAAAAATCAACAGGATGGCTGCAGGGGTGCATCCTGGGCCCACAATAAATTGAGATATCAGGCTTTTCAGGACAGGAAAGGTGGGAAATGTTGAGAAAAGTGGGCTTTGTGTGTGTTTTATGCAGAGTGAAAATTAACTCAATTGGAGTAAATGGTCGTCCCTCCCGGGTAACTGGGACCAGAGTTGGGAACGGCAAGCCCCGCCCACTCGTTTGTCCCTGCCACAAGATGGCGGCGGTGGCGCAGGCGTGCTGATCCTGCCGGCCGCCTTTCCTCTGGCGCACAAGATGGCGGCCGGTTCCCAGGGTGGCCGACTGCCCCGGAAGCGCTGAGCCACTCGGAGGAGGGGGGAGGGGGAGAGAGTCAGACGTGTCTCCGCGTGACGTATGGATGACTGACGGCGGTTCGAACCAATAGCACCGATAGGGTTGGACCCAGAAGACCAGATGGTCCTCCAACCAATCACAGAGAGCCGGGGGCGGGACGTGCCCCGTCACCAACGCGGTGACGTCCACCGGAACTAAGGGACGGATGGCTGGACCAATGGTCATCGGATCTTGGACCGGAGGACTAGGCGGTCCTCCAACCAATCAGGGAGGATGGGGTCTGCACTCTCACCCCTCCCCTCTCCGAAGGTTTGTTCTGTCTTCATTGTCCAGCAGAAACTCCCAGTGAGGAGTTGTCACTGGGATTGGCTCTTCATTAAATCATGAACAAAATGCAGATCTCTGTCTCACGAAGAAAAGATAAATTATTCCTGCAATGTGGTGTTGACAACTGGCTGTGATTTGTGCCAAGCATTTTAAGCTGTGTGAGTGAAATGAGAGTTCATGTTGAGAATGTCATTGATTTTATTACTGGATGGTTCTGCAAAGATGGTGGTGGAGGATGGACCGAATCCTAAAGATTCTGGGGTGGAGCAAAGGGCGTGTTGGTAAAGGATGCCCTAACTTGGGAAACGGATAGAGTCCCAAAGTGGGAAGAACATGCAACCCAGTGATGGGATCAGAGTGTGTTCCTGAGGAGAGGACGAGACAGGAGGTCAATGAAGTGGAGGGGGTTTAGAGTCGGGTAAGGCGGGACAACTTTCCAAATTGGAGGGCATGGGGTGGTGGGGGGAGGTAGGGACTCAGACACAAAGGGACGTGCTGGGGAAAAGTTGCGTAAGAAGTTGAATTGTCTGTACCTCGAGTGACAATTTCTGTCAACTCCTTTTGCAGGGTGTCAGCAGGGGAGGATTGACAGACGGGAAATTCGTACCATCAGTCACGCCAAGATCTGACAGAGTCACTCGATTCAACAGTGTTTGAACATCATTGGCCTTTGAATGTGGAAGGAGAAATGTTCCTGTCTGGGCAAAGTGACTGGAAGAGCACCGAGACACACACACTCGAGTGAGAGTGTTCCAGTGAACTGACTGAGGAAAGAGCTTTAACCGGTTACACAGCCTGAAAAAACATCACACCATTCACAGCGGAGAGAGGCTGTATTCCTGTTGTGCGCTTGGGTGAGGCTTAAGTTGATCGTCCGACCTGGAGAGGACAAAGGACGGCCACATCATGGAAAAACCGTGGAAATGTGGAGACTGTGGGAAAGGATTCAATTACCCATCCCAGCTGGAATCACATCGACGCACTCACACGGGGGAGAGGCCGTTCACCTGCTCGCAGTGTGGGAAGGGATTTAGTGACTCATCTAGCCTGCAGACTCACCAGCGAGTCCACACCGGGGAGAGGCCGTTCACCTGCTTGGAGTGTGGGAAGTGCTTCACTGATTCGTCCAACCTTCAGAGGCACCGCCGCATCCATTCTGGGGAGAGGCCGTTCACCTGCCCTCAATGTGGGAAAGGCTTCAGCGATTCGTCCAGCTTGCTGACACACCAGCGGGTTCACACCGGGGAGAGGCCTTTTATTTGCCCTGAGTGTGGAAAGGGATTCGCTCAGTCAGCCAACCTGCTGGCGCACCAGCGAGTTCACACTGGGGAGAGGCCGTTCACTTGCTCCGTGTGTGGCAAGGGATTCACCCAGTCGTCCAACCTGCTGACCCACCAGCGTCTTCACACTGGAGAGAGCCCATATGTCTGCTCCATGTGTGGGAACGGATTCGGTGATCCATCAGCCCTGCAGACGCACTGGCAGGTTCATGCCGGTAAGAGGCCGTTCACCTGCACCGAATGCGGGAAAGGATTTGTTCATTCCTCCCACCTCCTGAAGCACCAGCGCATTCACACTGGGGAGAGGCCGTTCACCTGCTCCGTGTGCGGGAAGGGATTCACTCAGTTCTCTAACCTGCTGACGCACCGACGCGTGCACACCGGGGAGAGGCCATTCACCTGCTCCGTGTGCGGGAAGGGATTCACGCAGCTGTCCAGCCTGCTGACGCACCGACGGGTCCACACCGGAGAGAGGCCCTTCACCTGCTCTGTTTGCGGGAATGGATTCAGTGATTCGTCCACCCTGAGGAAACACCGGCTTGTTCACACCGGAGAGAGGCCGTTCACGTGCACCGTGTGCGGGAAGGGATTCACTTCTTCGTCCAACCTGCTGAGACACCAGGGCAACCACACCGACTAGAGACTTTTCTCAGTGCTGAGACTTTGAGAGGGATTTTTTATAAAACTTAAAAAAAAAACTGCTGGCACCTTCACACAGAGTCATAGAGAACTACAGCACAGAAAAGGCCCTTCTGCCCATGGTGTCTGCGCCAGTCAAAAAACAATCACCTCATCACCTTTTGGTTTTGACAAAGAGTCATCGGACTCGAAACGTTAGCTCTATTCTCTCCCGACAGATGCTGCCAGACCTACTGAGATTTTCCAGCACTTTCTCTTTCACCTCATCACCTCACGTCTAATCCCATTTTCCAGCATTTGGGCCATAGCCTTGTTTGACTTGGCATTGCAAGTCCGCATCTAAATACCTCTTAAATGTTATGAGGGTCTCTGCCTCCGCCACCCTTTCAGGCAGCGAGTTCCAAACACCCACCACCTTCTCGGTGAAAGTGTTTTTCCTCACATCCCTTCTAAACCTGCCCCTTACCGTAAATTTATGCCCCCTGGTCATTGATCCCTCCAGCAAGGGGAAAGGCTTCTCCCTGTCTATCGATGCCCCTCATAATTTTATATCCATCTCAACCATGTCGCCCCTCTATCTTCTCTGCTTCAAGGAAAGCAATTGCAGTCCATCCAACCTCCCTTCATAGCTCAAACTCTCCAGCCCAGGCAACATCCAACATCCTGGTGAATCTCCCCTCCACCCTTTCAAGTGCGAGCATCCCCCCCCCCCCCCCCCCCCCCTCCCTATAATGCGGATTCCAGAACTGCATATGCACTTGATTTATGGCTGAATCAGTCTTTTATACAGTTCCAGCATAACCTCCCTGTTTGTAAACTCCATGCCTCGGCTAATAAAGGAAGCATACTACATGCCTGCTTAACCACTGTACCCACCTGCTCTGCTACCTTAAGGGACCGGTGTACATACACACCAAGGTCCTTCTGATGCTCGATGCTTCCCAGGGTCCTGCTGTTTATCATATATTCCCTTGCCTTGTTTGTCCTGCCCAAGTGCATCACCTCACACTTATCCGGATTGAATTCCATTTGCCACTGACCAGCTCATCTGACCAGCCCGTCTATATCCCCCCTGTAATCTCAGGCTTTCTTCCTCACCAATTACCGCCCCACCAATTTTTGTATCATCTGCGAACTTACTGATCAATTCTCCTGCATTCATATCTAAATCATTTATATAAACCACAAACAGCAAAGGCCCCAACACTGATCCCTGAGGGACCCCACTGGACACAGGCTTCCAGTCAGGAAAACACCCCTCGATCATCACCCTCTGCTTTCCTGCCACTCGGCCAATTCTGGATCCAATTTGCCAAATTTCCTCGGATCCCGTGGGCTCTTACCTTCGCTGGCAGTCAAATGCATTTCTCTCACCTCCATACCTGGTCACCTCTTCATAAAATTCAATCAAATTAGTCAGACATGACCTCCCCTCAACAATTAATGCGTGCCTCTCCAATTGCAGATTAATTCTGTCTCTCAGAATTGCTTCCAATAGTTTCCCCAACACTGAGGTTAGACTGACTGGCCTGTAGTTTCCTGGTTTATCTCTTCCTCCCTTCTTGAATAATGGTACCACATTCATAGAATATACAGTGCAGAAGGAGGCCATTCGGCCTATCGAGTCTGCAACTGCCCTTGGAAAGAGCATCCTGCCTAACCACACGCCTCCACCCTATCCCTGTAACACAGTAACCCCACCTAACCTTTTTGGACACTGAGGGCAATTTAGCATGTCCAATCCACCTAACCTGCACATCTTTGGACTGTGGGAGGAAACCCACGCAGACACGGGGAGAATATGCAGGCTCCGCACAGACAGTGATCCAAGCCGGGAATCGAACTTGGGACCCTGGAGCTGTGAAGCAACTGTGTTAACCACTGTGCTGCCCCTATGACCATCCTGCAGTTCTCTGGCATCTCTTTGCTGGCCAGAGAGGAATTGAAAATCGCTCGTGCCTCTGCTACTTCCTCCTTTGTTCACTCAACGCCATGGGATATACTTCCTTTGGCACTGGAGATTTGTCTACTTTTAAGCCTGCCAGACCACTCAGAATCTTCTCTCTGTCAATGTTAATTTCTTTAATTTCATCACAGTCCTTCTTCCTAATTTCTATACCCAAGCTTTCCCTCTCAAGATTGAACACTGACATAAAGTATTCATTTACCTACAAACTTCGGCTCCACACACAAGTTGCCGGTATGGTCCTTAATGGGCTCTACTCTTTCCCTTGTTATCCTTCAACCCATAATGTACTTGGAAAACAACTTAGGATTTTCCTTTATTTTACCTGCCAGTATCCTTTCATGCCCACTTTTTGCTCTGCTAATTTCCCTTTTGCGCCTCTCAGGCTTCTTCTGTTTTGAGCCCTCAATATCTGTCATAACCTTCCCTATTTCACCTGATCCAATGCTGTGTGTCCCTCGATATCCAGGGTTCACTGGATCTGTGTGTCCCATCCTTTTTCTTGATTGGAACATGTTGGCCCTGTCCTCTCCCTATTTCCTTCTTGAACCTGTCCCACTGATCTGTCATAGATTAACCTAAAAGTGTCAGCTCCCAGTCTACTCTGGCCAAATTATATCTGATCTTATTAAAATCTGGCCTTCCTATTTAGAACTTTGATCTCAAGCCCATCTTTGTCCTTTTCCTTTTTAAAAAATAAATTTAGAGCACCCAATTATTATTTTTTTCCCAATTAAGGGGCAATTTAGCGTGGCCAACCCACCTAACCTGCACACCTTTGGGTGGTGGGGGTGAAATCCACGCAGACACAGGGAGAATGTGCAAACTCCAAACAGACAGTGACCTGGGGCCTGTATTGAACCTGGGTTCTCAGTGCCATGAGGCAGCAGTGCTAACCACGAGGCCATCGTGCCACCCCTATCCTTGTCCTTTTCCATAACAATCTTGAATCTAACAGAGTTATGATCACTGTTTGCAAAATGCTCCCCCACTGATGCTTCAACCACTTGCCCGGCATCATTACTGAAAATGAAGTCCAGGATCGTCCCCTCTCTTCTACGTACTGGCTTAAAACGTTCTCCTGGATGCCTTTTAAGAATTCCACTTAAGATTTCACATTTTGGCTTCTCCAGTTAATATTGGGGAAGTTGAAATCCCCCACTGTCACTACCCTATTACTTTGACACTTCTCTGAAATTTGCCTACATATCTGCTCTTCTATTTCTCTCCGACTGTCTGGAGGCCCATAAAACTCTCCCAGCCATCTGATTGCGCCTCTTTAGTTTTTAAGTTCGCCCCAATGGCTTTGTATGAAGAGCCTTCTGAGATGTCATCCCTTCTTACTGCTGTAATTGATTCTCTGATCAAAATTGCGACACCCCTCCTCTTTTCTCTCCTTCCCTCTCTCGTCTGATGATTCTGAAACCTGGAATATTGAGCTGCCAATCCTGCCCCTCAAGCGTGTCTCAGTGACAGCAATGACATCATACCCCCATTTTTAAATTTGTGCCCTCAATTCATGTGCCTTGTTCGTCAGACTCCTTGCATTAAAATAAATACCAGCCAAACTTGCCAAACTCGCTGTGAATAAATGGTCTAGACATTGTATGCCTTCCTGACTCACTTTATATCTTTTCCAATTTTGGTTGTGCCTTCTCTCAGGATCCCAGGACCCTGCAAGTTAGTTTAAACCCTCCCCAACAGTACCATCAAACTTCCCTGCAAGGGCACTGGTTCAGTTCGGTTCTGTTGCAAGCCATTGGCCTGGTACATGTCCCACTGTCCCCAAAAATGAGGAGGGCGGTGGTCCTTGCTGTGTGAAGGAGTTTGGAATATCCTCCCAGCTGCTGAGAGACAATCGAGTTGACAAGTCAGTGCAGGGGTTGGATTCTGCTTTTATTGCTGCTGTTGATCACATCCAGGACTGGACCAGGTTCATTCGGACAGTTGGGTCTGTTTCTTTAATCGATCCAATGACTGGTGTGAAGATCCATGTTCTGGTCATGTTAAATAAATAAAATAAATCAATAAATCAGCTGTATTTAAATAATCAGCCGTGTTTTTTTCCTCCAATTCATTCACTGGATGTGGGTGATGTCACAACCAATATTTATCACCCCTACAAAATTGCCCTTGAACGGAGTGACTTGCCCTGGGTCATTTCAGAGGGCTTTTGAGAGTCAACAATGCTGTAGATCTGGAGTAGGCCAGGCCGGATAAGGACGGCAGATTTCCTTCCATGAAAGGGATCTGCTTGAAATAGATGGGTTTTTACGACAATCGATGATGGTTTAATGGTCTTCATTAGACTGTTAATTCCAGGGACTCTCATCTCTAAGATAAGACGTTAGCTTATCCTCCATGAATTCAGGCCACTACAGTGCATTTTTATGAGGCTGCAGTAAAAGTCTGTGGGATCCTTGCCTTTATTAATGGAGACATAGAACACAATCGCAAGGATTTTTATATTACGTGATCGTAATATGTCGTTCCTCTTTGCTTTACTTTCAGAATGGTCTGATGGTTAGATTTCAATGAAACTACAATCTTCAATTTGAAGCAAATTGGATTTAATGAATAACGAATATAAATACTAATGTGTTTGTTCACTCTACAGAACTATAACTGATGATAAAGTAAATCAGTAAAAGTATTAACTTTGTTTAACTACACGTGCCAACTAAGCTAGATCTCTCTAACACTCTGCTGTCCAGTCACTCTTGGTTTGAAGAGACTCAAGATCCTCTGAGTTCAGTTTCTGCAGCGGAATGTAATGCTGCCATCTAGTGGTTGTCTAACACTGATGCAGTTGTTAACCCTTCATACACCATCAGATATACAGATCACCACAAGAATGTCATGGCGTTTGCAAGGCTCCAGTTCACCAACAGGGGCGGTGGGGGAAGGGAGTAGAATTGTTTCCAATTGTGGGGACGACACTTCGGGAAGGATGTGAAGACATTAGAGAGAGTGTAAAAAAGACTTAGGGCAGCACGGTAGCATTGTGGATAGCGCAAATGCTTCACAGCTCCAGGGTCCCAGGTTCGAATCCCGGCTTGGGTCACTGTCTGTGTGGAGTCTGCACATCCTCCCCGTGTGTGCGTGGGTTTCTTCCGGGTGCTCCGGTTTCCTCCCACAGTCCAAAGATGTGCAGGTTAGGTGGATTGGCCATGCTAAATTGCCCTTAGTGTCCAAAATTGCCCTTAGTGTTGGGTGGGGTTACTGGGTTATGGGGATAGGGTGGAGGTGTTAACCTTGGGTAGGGTGCTCTTTCCAGGAGCCGGTGCAGACTCGATGGGCCGAATGGCCTCCTCCTGCACTGTAAATTCTATGAAATTCTATGATCCTGCTGATCATTCTCTTTGCCACAAAGCTCTGTGAGTATCACTATCGATTTTCCCTCCAGCTTCAATCTTAGCAATCCTACAGCTCCAAACTACACGTCACTTCAAACATTTGTTGAAGTAAGAGGAGAGAGACCCGTTGGCTATAACTAAGTCTTATAAATAGATCATCCATTGTGCGAGTGTATACACCTCTCCTTTTGACCTTGAAGAGGGCAGCACGGCAGCATGGTGGTTAGCATAAATGCTTCACAGCTCCAGGTCCCAGGTTCGATTCCTGGCTGGGTCACTGTCTGTGTGGAGTCTGCACATCCTCCCCATGTGTGCGTGGATTTCCTCCGGGTGCTCCGGTTTCCTCCCACAGTCCAAAGATGTGCGGGTTAGGTGGATTGGCTATGCTAAATTGCCCTTAGTGTCCTAAAAAATTAGGTTAATGGGGGGGGGGGGGGGGTTGTTGGGTTATTGGTATAGGGTGGATACGTTGACTTGAGTAGGGTGATCATTGCTCGGCACAACATCGAGGGCCGAAGGGCCTGTTCTGTACTGTTCTATGTTCGAAGATAAATACATTAGCTTTTAAGTACAATTAACGTCTAGCATGTTTGAATTACATTTACTTCAGGTTTGCTTCTCTATGTCTCAATCCAATGCCCCCAATTACTCTACAGTTAAACTTTTAATTGCTGGAACAAAATTATTCTTCCATATTCTTTCACAGTCTGTGGCCGTTTGCTAGGCCAGCATTTATTGTCCATCCTCACTTGCCCCTTGAGAAGATGGTGGTGCAATGCTTGAACCGTTGCAATATATATGGTGTTGAGGAGGGATTTCTAGGATTTTGACCCAACGGCAATGAGGGAACGCGATATAGTTCCAAGCCAGGAGGGTCTATGACTTGGAGGGAAATTTGCTGGTTGCCGTTCATCTACTGCCTTTGTCCTTCTTCGGGGTGGAAAATGGAGAGACAGTACAAGATAAAGAGAGAAACTCTAAAGGTGGTGCAGGAACAAAGGGACCTCCGTGTATATGTGCATAAGTCATTGAAGGTGGCAGGGCATGTTAAGAGAGCAGTTAATAAAGCAGATAGTATCTTTGGCTTCATTAATAGAGGCATTGAGTACAAGCGGAAGGCACACTAGTTAGGCCTCATCTGGAGCACTGTGTCCCGTTCTGGGTGCCATTTTTGAGGAAGGATTCAAAGACTTTGGAGAGAGGTCAGAGGAGATTCACAAGAATGATTCCAGGGATAAAGAACGGTAGATATGAGGATGGACTGGAGAGATTGGGTCTGTTTTCCTTGGAGAAAAGAAGGCTGAGAGGAGACTTGTTGGAGGTATTTTAGATCTTGAGGGGTGTGGACAGAGAAACTAATGAGAAACTGTTCCCTCTGAAGAGAGAATCAGGAACTAGAGGGCATAGATTCAAAATAATTGGTGACATTCATTCACCCAGAGAGTAGTTGGAATCTGGAACGACTTTCCTGAGAGGGTGGTGGAGGCAGGTTCGAAAGAGGTATTCGAGAGAAGATTTGATTTCTATCTAAAAGGAAAGAATGTACAAGGTTATGGGGATAAGGCAGGGGAGTAACACTGTGTAGCTTGTTCTGTCAGAGAGTCAGTGCAAATTCAATGGGCTGAATGGCCTCCTGCTACACTGTAAAGATTCAGTGAGATGGTGGTGTTCCCATGCATCCGATGCCCCTTGTCCCAGGTGGTAGAGATCATAGGTTTTCAAGGTGCTGCCAAAGGAACTTTGGTGAGTTCCTGCAGTGCATCTTGTAGATGGTACACACGGCTACCACTGTGCATCGGTGGTGGAGGAAGTGACTGTGAAAGGGATGCCAATCAAACGGGGCTGATTTGTCCTGGACAATTGAATTTCTTGAGTGTTGTTGGAGCTGCACTCATCCAGGCAAGTGGGGAGTATTCCATCACCCTCCTGACTCGTGCCTCGTAGATGGTGGACTGGCTTTGGGGAATCAGGAGGTGAGTTACTCACCACAAGATTCCCAGTCTCTGACCAGCTCTTGTAACAACTCTATTTATAGGGCTGCTGCAGTTCAGTTTCAAAAACATACATAGGTATTTGTGACAGCAGTGAAACAGATAGTGATAAGCAGACTGGGGCTGGAAGTTTGGAGTGAGTTTAACAGTAATTGCACATCAGTGAGTAATGTCCATGCACTGAATAGGAGTAACAAACTCAAAGGCTCTTTATTTGAATGCGTTAAGCATTACAATAAGATTAGAAGATCTCCTGGTCCAAACACAGATAAATGGTTTGGTCTCATTGCCATGAGAAAGTCATGGTTACAAGGTGACCAAGGCTGGGAAATAAATATTCCACTGCGTATCATATTTCAAAAAGTCAGAATGACAAAGGTGAAGGGATTGGCTGGAGATGAGGAATACCAGGAAGCAGAAACACTGGTGGGCGTAGTTTCTAGGCCCTTTAGCAGTAGTTATAATTTGGACAGACCATTACATAAGGGAGTTTAATGTTTAGAGCTAACAGACCAATCAAACTGACAAAATGGCCGAAAGGATGAGTTGGTAGAATATTTTTGTAACAGTTTCTGGAGAAATCTGTTATGGAACCAACGAGAGATCCAGATATTTAGATGTAATATTGTGCGGACAGATAGAAGAGTCCTTCCTGTTTATTTCCTTTGATCCCATTTGTTTTATGTTATTTTATTATTTTGGTCTGTGTACCCATAATTGGAATATGCTTTAAAGCAGAAGGTTGAAGCAGCTTGCTGGTCAGGGCACTGTGTTCCCAGGTTTTGTTTTGGAGAGGAGAGGCCAGACTCCTCGGCACCGAATGGATCAGAGGAACCAGTTTCGGAGAGAGATGGTTGTTAGCGTCCTTCCTTTCCCTTCTTGTTTATTCCCTTGATTTCCCCTTTCTTTTATTCTTGCGGTTACATTTTTGATCCATGGTTAATTTATGGACATGTGGCTTTAAAACAGCCTGCCATTTTAATTCAAACAGGAGGAAGCCATGACCTGTGCCTTTAATGCAAGCAGAGGATTTCAGCAGCAGGACAGATCAGTGATGACTCGGTTTGACTGATTTGGCTGGTGGCCAATGAATTGGCCTAAAAGGTGCTCTGCTCAGTAACAGGAGGTGATTGGATATATTCTCACTGAAATGGTTCAGAGACCTGAAGAGTTTTCAGTTTCGTTTTGGCAGCTGAGGAAAAAAAAATCTCTTTTTCCCAAACTATGTTCTCCAGAAATAAGCAGCTAATTCTGACCAATAGGTCACTGTGGGAACTCTCTGCAGTAAAGGCTTATGGGAAGCCAGGGACCTCTCCTGGAAAAGCTGAGAATAAGATACTGCTAACTGCAAGGAATTTCATTCCAGACTATCAACCAGATACTTTAACCCACGCTCGTACTGTGACGAAAGTACACTGGAGAACTCATCGTCTGAAGGAAAAATCTATCGTTTGGCCTTAATCCTTAATATTTTTACCCCTTTCCACTCTTCTGTGTTTGTCTGTCTTGTGTGTGTGGGTAGAGGGTGGGGCAGTTAAAGAGGAAGTCAGGTATCAGCTTGTTGTTAAGCATTTACTGCATATTTCAAATTTGTTCTTGTCATAAGTAAACAGTAATTGTGTTTAAACTGGTGACTATAATTATTGGAAAGCCATGGTCCAAAGATTTCTGATCTTTTTATAAGAAATCCTGGTTAATTCACTTGTATTGTGACTCCGGGGTGTGTGGGGCTGGAATTGACCATGCACTTGCCCAGGGTGTCATAACAGGATCAACTGGTTAGCTGGCAACTGGTGGGCTGGCCAGGGACAGTATTCTGCCTGACACCGGTCAGTGATTGGCTCCTGTGTGATGCTCTCTGAGAGAACTGGGCAGACGTGTTTCGACCTTGGAAGTGAAAGGGACTCTCTCTGACCCCTGCTTGCTGAAGGACTACTTTATTAAGAACAAAGAACAAAGAAAAGTACAGCACAGGAACAGGCCCTTCGGCCCTCCAAGCCTGTGCCGACCATGCTGCCCGACTAAACTACAATCTTCTACACTTCCTGGGTCCATATCCCTCCATTCCCATCCTATTCATGTATTTGTCAAGATGCCCCATAAATGCCACTATCGTCCCTGCTTCCACCACCTCCTCCGGCAGCGAGTTCCAGGCACCCACTACCCTCTGTCCAAAAAACGTGCCTCGTACATATCCTCTAAACCTTACCCTTCACACCTTAACCCTATGCCCACTTGTAATTGACCCCTCTACCCTGGGGAAAAGCCTCTGACTATCCACTCTGTCTATGCTCCTCATAATTTTGTAGACCTCTATCAGGTCGCCCCTCAACCTCCGTTGTTCCAGTGAGAACAAACCGAGTTTGTTCAACCGCTCCTCATAGCTAATGCCCTCCATACCAGGCAACATCCTGGTAAATCTCTTCTGCACCCTCTCTAAAGCCTCCACATTCTTCTGGTAGTGTGGCGACCAGAATTGAACACTATACTCCAAGTGTGGCCCAACTAAGGTTCTATACAGCTGCAACATGACTTGTCAATTCTTATACTCAATGCTCCGGCCAATGAAGGCAAGCATGCCGTATGCCTTCCTGACTACCTTCTCCACCTGTGTTGCCCCTTTCAGTGACCTGTGGACCTGTATTGCCCCTTTCAGTGACCTGTGGACCTGTACACCTAGATCTCTCTGACTTTCAATACTCTTGAGGGTTCTACCATTCACTGTATATTCCCTACCTGCATTAGACCTTCCAAAATGCATTACCTCACATTTGTCCGGATTAAACTCCATCTGTAATCTCTCCGCCCAAGTCTCCAAACAATCTAAATCCTGCTGTATCCTCTGACAGTCCTCATCGCTATCCGTAATTCCACCAACCTTTGTGTCATCTGCAAACTTACTAATCAGACCAGTTACATTTTCCTCCAAATCATTTATATATAATACGAACAGCAAAGGTCCCAGCACTGATCCCTGCGGAACACCACTAGTCACAGCCCTCCAATTAGAAAAGCACCCTTCCATTGCTACTCTCTGCCATCTATGACCTAGCCAGTTCTGTATCCATCTTGCCAGCTCACCCCTGATCCCGTGTGACGTCACCTTTTGTTCCAGTCTACGATGAGGGACCTTGTCAAAGGCCTTACTGAAGTCCATACAGACAACATCCACTGCCCTACCTGCATCAATCATCTTTGTGACCTCTTCGAAAAACTCTGTCAAGTTAGTGAGACACGACATCCCCTTCACAAAACCATGCTACCTCTCACTAATACGTCCATTTGCTTTCAAATGGGAGTAGATCCTGTCTCGAAGAATTCTCTCCAGTAATTTCCCTACCACTGACATAAGGCTCACCGGCCTGTGGTTCCCTGGATTATCCTGGCTATTCTTAGAACATAGAACATTACAGCGCAGTACAGGCCCTTCGGCCCTCGATGTTGCGCCGACCCGTGAAACCATCTGAAGCCTATCTGACCTACACTATTCCATTTTCATCCATATGTCTATCCAGTGACCACTTAAATGCCCTTAAATTTGGCGAGTCTACTACTGTTGCAGGCAGGGCGTTCCACACCCCTACTACTCTCTGAGTAAAGAAACTGCCTCTGACATCTGTCCTATATCTACCACCCCTCAATTTAAAGCTATGTCCCCTCGCGTTGGTCATCACCATCCGAGGAAAAAGACTCTCATTGTCCACCCTATCTAACCCTCTGACTATCTTATATGTCTCTATTAAGTCACCTCTCAGCCTTCTCTCTAACGAAAACAACCTCAAGTCCCTGAGCCTTTCCTCGTAAGACCTTCTCTCCAAACCAGGCAACATCCTAGTAAATCTCCTCTGAACCCTTTCCAAAGCTTCCACATCCTTCCTATAATGTGGTGACCAGAACTGCACGCAGTACTCCAGGTGCGGCCGCACCAGAGTTTTGTACAGCTGCAGCATGACCTCGTGGCTCCGAAACTCAATCCCCCTACTTATAAAGGCTAGCACACCATATGCCTTCTTAACAGCCCTATTAACCTGGGTGGCAACTTTCAGGGATTTATGTACCTGGATGCCGAAATCTCTCTGTTCATCTACATTACCAAGAATCTTGCCATTAGCCCAGTACTCTGCATTCCTGTTACTCCTTCCAAAGTGAACCACCTCACACTTTTCCGCATTAAACTCCATCTGCCACCTCTCAGCCCAGCTCTGCAGCTTATCTATGTCCCTCTGTAACTGATAACATCCTTCAGGACTACCCACAACTCCACCGACCTTCGTGTCATCTGCAAATTTACTAACCCATCCTTCTACACCCTCTTCCAGGTCATTTATAAAAATGACAAACAGCAGTGATCCTTGCGGTACACCACTAGTAACTGAACTCCAGGATGAACATTTGCCATCAACCACCACCCTCTGTCTTCTTAAACAAAGGAACAACATTGGCTATTCTCCAGTCCCCCGGGACATCACCTGACGACAGTGAGGATCCAAAGATTTTTGTCAAGGCCTCAGCAAATTCCTCTCTAGCCTCCTTCAGTATTCTGGGGTAGATCCCATGAGGCCCTGGGAACTTATCTACCTTAATATTTTTCAAGACGCCCAACACCTCGTCTTTTTGGATCTCAATGTGACCCAGGCTATCTACACACCCTTCTCCAGACTCAACATCCACCAATTCCTTCTCTTTGGTGAATACTGATACAAAGTATTCATTTAGTACCTCGCCCATTTCCTCTGGCTCCACACATAGATTCCCTTGCCTATCCTTCAGTGGGCCAACTCTTTCCCTGGCTACCCGCTTGCTTTTTATGTAGGTGTAAAAAGCCTTGGGATTTTCCTTAACCCTATTTGCCAATGACTTTTCGTGACCCCTTCTCGCCCTCCTGACTCCTTGCTTAAGTTCCTTCCTACTTTCCTTATATTCCACACAGGCTTCGTCTGTTCCCAGCCTTCTAGCCCTGACAAATGCCTCCTTTTTCTTTTTGACGAGGCCTACAATATCTCTCGTTATCCAAGGTTCCTGAAATTTGCCGTATTTATCCTTCTTCCTCACAGGAACATGCCGGTCCTGAATTCCTTTCAACTGACATTTGAAAGCCTCCCACATGTCAGATGTTGATTTACCCTCAAACACCCTCCCCCAATCTAGGTTCTTCAGTTCCCGCCTAATATTGTTATAATTAGCCTTCCCCCAATGTAGCACATTCACCCCAGGACCACTCTTATCCTTGTCCACCAGCACTTTAAAACTTACTGAATTGTGGTCACTGTTCCCGAAATGCTCCTCGACTGAAACTTCTACCACCTGGCCGGGCTCATTCCGCAATACCAGGTCCAGTACAGCCCCTTCCCTAGTTGAACTGTCTACATATTGTTTTAAGAAGCCCTCCTGGATGCTCCTTACAAACTCTGCCCCTTCCAAGCCCCTAGCACTAAGTGAGTCCCAGTCAATATTGGGGAAGTTGAAGTCTCCCATCACAACAACCCTGTTGATTTTACTCTTTTCTAAAATCTGTCTATCTGTTCCTCTAATCTCCTGCTGGCTGTTGGGAGGCCTGAAATAAACCCCCAATATTGTGACTGCACCCTTCCTGTTCCTGATCTCTACCCATATAGCGTCACTGCCCACTGAGGTGTCCTCCCGTAGTATAGCTGTGATATTCTCCCTAACCAGTAGCGCAGCTCCGCCACCCCTTTTACATCCCCCTCTATCCCGCCTGAAACATCTAAATCCTGGAACGTTTAGCTGCCAATCCTGTCCTTCCCTCAACTAGGTCTCTGTAATGGCAACAACATCATAGTTCCAAGTACTAATCCAAGCTCTAAGTTCATCTGCCTGACCCGTAATACTTCTTGCATTAAAACATATGCACTTCAGGCCACCAGACCCGCTGTGTTCAGCAACATCTCCCTGTCTGCTCTGCCTCAGAGCCATACTGGCCCTATTCCCTAGTTCTCCCTCAATGCTTTCACCTTCTGACCTATTGCTCCGGTGACCACCCCCCTGCCATACTAGTTTAAACCTTCCCGCGTGACACTAGCAAACCTCGCGGCCAGGATATTTATGCCTCTCTAGTTTAGATGCAACCCGTCCTTCTCATACAGGTCACATCTGCCCCAGAAGAGCTCCAAGTGGTCCAGATAACGGAAACCCTCCCTTCTACACCAGCTGTTTAGCCACGTGTTTAGCTGCTCAATCTTCCTATTTATAGCCTCACTGGCACATGGCACAGGGAGTAATCCCGAGATTACAACCATCAAGGTCCTGTCTTTTAACTTTCTGCCCAGCTCCCTGAACTCCTGCTGCAGGACCTCATCCCACTTCCTGCCTATGTCGTTAGTACCAATATATACAACAACCTCTGCCTGTTTGCCCTCCCCCTTCAGGATGCCCGCTACCCGTTCGGAGACATCCTGGACCCTGGCACCAGGGAGGCAACATACCATCCTGGAGTCTCTTTCACGTCCACAGAAGTGCCTATCTGTGCCCCTGACTATAGAGTCCCCTATGACAATTGCTCTTCTGCGCTTTGACCCTCTCTACTGAACATCAGAGCCAGCCGTGGTGCCACTGCTCTGGCTGCTGCTGTTTTCCCCGTTAGGCTATTCCCCCCAACAGTATCCAAAGGCGTATACCTGTTCGAGAGGGGGGACAACCACAGGGGATTCCTGCACTGACCGTCTGCTCTTTCTGGTGGTCACCCATTTCTCTGCCTGCACCTTGGGTGTGACCACATTTATATAACTGCTATCTGTGATGCTTTCTGCCACCTGCATGCTCCTAAGTACATCCAACTGCTGCTCCAACCGAACCATGCGGTATGTGAGGAGTCCCAGTTGGGTGCACCTTCTGCAGATAAGAACATAAGAACTAGGAGCAGGAGTAGGCCATCTGGCCCCTCGAGCCTGCTCCGCCATTCATTGAGATCATGGCTGATCTTTTGTGGACTCAGCTCCACTTTCCAGCCCGAACACCATAACCCTTAATCCCTTTATTCTTCAAAAAATTATCTATCTTTACCTTAAAAACATTTAATGAAGGAGCCTCAACTGCTTCACTGTGCAAGGAATTCCATAGATTCACAACCCTTTGGGTGAAGAAGTTCCTCCTAAACTCAGTCCTAAATCTACTTCCCCTTATTTTGAGGCTATGCCACCTAGTTCTGCTTTCACCTGCCAGTGGAAACAACCTGCCCGCATCTATCCTATTTATTCCCTTCATAATTTTATGTTTCTATAAGATCCCCCTCATCCTTCTAAATTCCAACGAGTACAGTCCCAGTCTACTCAACCTCTCCTCATAATCCAACCCCTTCAGCTCTGGGATTAACCTCGTGAATCTCCTCTGCACACCCTCCAGTGCCAGTACACCCTTTTACAAGTAAGGTGACCAAAACTGAACACAATACTCCAGATGTGGCCTCACTAATACCTTATACAATTGCAGCATAACCTCCCTAGTCTTAAAATCCATCCCTCTAGCAATGAAGGACAAAATTCCATTTGCCTTCTTAATCACCTGTTGCACCTGTAAACCAACTTTCTGTGACTCATGCACTAGCACACCCAGGTCTCTCTGCGCAGCAGCATGCTTTAATATTTTATCATTTAAATAATAACCCCGTTTGCTGTTATTCCTACCAAAATGGATAACCTCACATTTGTCAACATTGTATTCCATCTGCCAGACCCTAGCCCATTCACTTAACCTACCCAAATCCCTCTGCAGACTTCCAGTATCCGCTGCACTTTTCGCTTTACCACTCATCTTAGTGTCATCTGCAAACTTGGACACATTGCCCTTGGTCCCCAACTCCAAATCATCTATGTAAATTGTGAACAATTGTGGGCCCAACACGGATCCCTGAGGGACACCACTAGCTACTGATTGCCAACCAGAGAAACACCCATTAATCCCCACTCTTTGCTTTCTATTAATTAACCAATCCTCTATCCATGCTACTACTTTACCCTTAATGCCATGCATCTTTATCTTATGCAGCAACCTTTTGTGTGGCACCTTGTCAAAGGCTTTCTGGAAATCCAGATATACCACATCCATTGGCTCCCCATTATCTACTGCACTGGTAATGTCCTCAAAAAATTCCACTAAATTAGTTAGGCACGACCTGCCCTTTATGAACCCATGCTGCATCTGCCTAATGGGACAATTTCTATCCAGATGCCTCGCTATTTCTTCCTTGATAGATTCCAGCATCTTCCCTACTACTGAAGTTAAGCTAACTGGCCTATAATTACCCGCTCTCTGCTATCTGGGATGCTGGAAGCCTCCCGGACGTGCCACATCTCACAGTCAGAGCACTGCACCCCTCTAATTGACATTGCATCAATTAATTAGTAAATTAAATTTAAAAGTTAAAAAAAAGTTACTGTTAACTATATATTCCCTAGCACTAGATTTCTACTATAAATGTGAAAGCTAAATACAGTACTCTCCCAACTCTGGCTCAGATACTCCTCTAAATTATAATTAAGTAATAAGTATTTATGTTTAATTAGTTTAACAATGCTTAATTTTAAATTTAGGGTAGCTTCCCAACCAGCCAATCAGGTCACAGCTGTACTGTGATGTCACTTCAGTCTCCCCCCCCCCCCCCCCCCCCCCCCCCCCCCACAATTTGAAAAGGTAATAAAAATAAATAAAAATCACTTACATTTCCAGGTTCTCAGATGCTCTCTGGTTCTCTCCCTGCAGATTAAAAGTGACAGGCCAGAAGAAAGAGAGAGAACAAAACAGTAGGGAAAAAGCACCTTCTCCCACTCTGCACCGAATTACCTCACTGCACCAAATTACCAAGTTCCACATTCCCACTCTGGATGTGTATCACTCCAGCTGTGTCTCCTTCACTTGCGCAAAGCTTTCTGTCTGTCTTTTATACAGACCTCAGCTAACCAGGGTGACTCACACTTCTTAAGCTTCAAAGAGACAAATACAATGTACACCTTTGTGCCCCCCTTTGTGCTGTTTTGTATTGTTCTGAAAGCACTGAGTGTCTGGCACATCCTTTGCTGTGAACAGTGGGCAGCACGGTGGCATTGTGGATAGAACAATTGCTTCACAGCTCCAGGGTCCCAGGTTCGATTCCCGGCTTGGGTCACTGTCTGTGCGGAGTCTGCACATTCTCTCCGTGTGTATGTGGGTTTCCTCCGGGTGCTCCGGTATCCTCCCACAGTCCAAAGATGTGCGGGTTAGGTGGATTGGCCGTGATAAATTGCCCTTAGTGTCCAAAATTGCCCTTAGTGTTGGGTGGGGTTACTGGGTTATGGGGATAGGGTGGAGGTGTGGACCTTGGGTGGGGTGCTCTTTCCAGGAGCCGGTGCAAACTCAATGGGCCGAATGGCCTCCTTCTGCACTGTAAATTCTATGATCTATGAACCCGAAATGATGCTGAGTCTGCAGAGAAGGTGGACAACCTTGCCAGAGAAAATCATCTCAAGCCTAGAAGGAGTAAGTATCAAAACGCAAGCACAAATTATCCCAGTGCATCAAAGATACTTATCCTTCTTTTTTTAATCAATATTTTCTTTCCCTTTCCAACACCCTTTCTGCTCTGTGTTGTTTGTCTGTGTGTGCAGAGAGTGGGGGCAATTAGAAAGGGGGGAATTGGGAAAGTGGTATTAGATAGTCAGTTACATTTTCTGTCTGATTAATTATAAAGCTGTACATAATAAAAGGTTACTTGCATTAAAGTTCGTGAAGAGGGTAATTTGGGCATCTTTACATGTTAGCTATTACAATGCAACCAGTCTAAAAACTCCATTATATACCGGAGAAGTTAATATCTTCTGCTCTGACTGTGGTAAACAAACTGCCAATTGTAACAGATACTACAAGGACACAATCTTGTCAGCGAGGGGCCATATTCCAGGCATAAAGTCTGCAGGTGTTAAAACTCAAGGGGCGGGATTCTCTGAAAACCGGAACCATGGCCGGGACCCGGCGGTAAAAACGGCATGGATCACTCCGGCGTCGGCCCCCCTCAAAGGTTGCAAAGTCTCCGGGCCCGAATGGGCTAGCAGCGGCGTGACGCCATTCACGATGGCGTAACCTGACGTGGAAGCTCGGTGTCACAGCACAAAAGACGCCCTCCCCCCCCCCTGAAAACCCGCAAAGATAGCCGGCCGCCGCGCAGCTCCGAGGTTCCAGGAGCGGAACATCGAGGCGGTCCTGGACGCAGTACAAGAGAGGAGGGAGGCCCTGTACCCCGGACATGGCCGCAGGGTCGCCACACGCCAGAGCCGGCGTCTGTGGAGGGAGGTGGCAGAGGCCGTCAGCGCTGTGGCTGTGACACCCAGTGCCACAAGAAGGTGAATAACCTCATCAGGGCAGCCAGGGTGAGTCCCCCCCCCCCCGATGTGCGGCACACCCCCAGGTGCAACTAACCCTAACGCCAACCCAACCCTAACCCTAATGTGCTGCACACCTCTGCCAATATAGGCGCAACCGCTGCGTGCAGTCATATACCCGTCTCTAACACTATTGCCCTTTACCCCTGCCACCCACCCGCCCGCCCCCCCACAAGAGAAGCGTGCACACAACAACAGGGAGCGTCAGAGGATTGGAGGTGGCACAGCTTATGAGAGACCACTCACCGTCCATGAGGAAAGGGCCCTGGAACTGGCAGGTGGACCTGAGGTCCGGGAGGTTGCCGATGCAGAGGTCGGGGGCCCTCCAGCAAGTGAGCCACCCACGGCCCTTCCCCCTCCCCATATCCCCCTCCCCCTCCCCATATCCCCCTCCCCCATACCCATATCCCCCCTCCCCCATATCCCCCACATCTCCCCTCCCCCATATCCCCCTCCCCATATCCCCCTCCCCATATCCCCCTCCCCATATCCCCCTCCCCCATATCCCCCTCCCCCATATCCCCATCTCCCTCCTCCCCATATCCCTCTCCCCCATATCCCCCATCTCCCCCTCCCCATATCCCCCCTCCCCATATCCCCTTCCCCATATCCCCCATCTCCAGGAGGAAACGGGTGCTCTGGGTTGCGGGGGAGTTAGAAGAGGAAGCCTGTTTCGCCAGGCAGACCCGGGCTTGGTGTCCCTTGTGACCGCAGCTGCTGCAGATCGTGTTACGGGCCGGGCAGTACTGCCGTGGGTACTGGGACTGCCCGCAAAAGTGGCACACTGGGGCTGCGTGATGGCTGGGTGGCCGCATGGCGCAGGCCTGGGGCAGTCGCTGGTCGGGTCCCAAGATGGGGTCGCTTGGTCCCCGGGGGACGAGGTGAGGCTGCAGAATGAGACTTCCATAGTGGTAGCTAGTTCTACCATGTCCTCTAAGTTCTGGGCCCCTTTTTCTAACAACATAATTCGATCTGAGGCCTGCCACGTACACATCCCCAACAGCAAGTTCCATGTGCTGTTCGGCTGATACCGCCTGATAATTACAGTCCCTAGCTAAAATCTTTAACTCCCGCAGGAATTCTTCTAACGACTCCGCGGGGCACTGGCGGCGGGTCGTAAAAATATGGTGCGCGTAGACCTCGTTGATGGGCCTCACGTACATTCGATCTAGCATGGATCGGGCCCCCGTATACGAGTTGGTACTATTTAGTTGAGAAGATATATGGTGGCTCACCCTTGCGTGCAGTAGACTGAGTTTCTGCTCCTCTGTAGTTTCTGGAGTACTTGATTCAGCCAGGTAGGCCTTGAAACATCTGAGCCAGTGCTGGAAGATTTTTCTTGCCTCTGCAGCCTGCGGGTCGAGTTCTAGTCGGTCAGGTTTGAGGGCTGATTCCATAGTTGTTTCTTGAGTTGTTTCTTCAATTTCTTCTTATAGATTTCTTCTTGTTTCTTAAGATCATTAAATTGATGTGACCATCAATTCACACGACACGTAGTTGGAAGTGAACAGTGGTTTTAATGACCTTACAACGGAGCCTGCCTGCGACGAGATGAACTGGCAGGCAGGCTCAGACTGCAAGGCTTTATACTTCCGGTTAGTGGGAGGAGCCATGGGCGGAGCCAAGGGTGGAGCCCAGTACAAACTCATCTCCCCCTAGGGACAGAGCCGCGCAGCTGCTCGTATATCGAGCTTACACAGACACAGTACATCATATATAATAACAGCGTGAATTACACGGACTGTGATTCACCCCGGCAGCCCAAAGCACCTCTTGATCACACCCCTTGCCGCTGCATGGGCATCGTTATAGCTGTTCTCCGCGTCACTTTGTGGCCTCCGTATAGGCGTCATCAGCTACCACGGCAATGGGTAACCCCTGTCGCCCAGCAACCAGCCCCTCAGCCGGGGTTGGCATCCCTCGGACACGCCGGGGATGTAAGACCGTGATAACACGTATGAGCCATGAACACTTCCCGGGTACCGGGCGCAGACGTGCAGGATAATCATGCGGTGGCCGCAGACCACTTGGATGTTCATGGGATACGTCCCCTTCCTATTGCTGAACACAGCCCTGTTATCTGCAGGTGGCCGCACGGCAACGTGCATCCCATCGATCACGCCCTGGAACACGGATAAACCAGCCACGGCAGAGAAGCCCACGGCCCGGGCATCCTGGCTCGCCTGGTCCACTGGGAACCGGATGTAACGGTCCGCGATGGCATAAAGGGCGTTTCTCACTGCCCGGATGCACCTGTGCACCGATGTCTGCGAGATGCCGGACAGGTCCCCACTCGGCGCCTGGAATGACCCCGTGGCATAAAAGTTCAGGGCCACCGTAACCTTGACGGACACGGGGAGAGGGTGTCCTCCCCCAGTGCCACGTGGTGCCAGCAGGTGGCAGATGTGTGCCATGATTTCCTGGCTCATCCGGAGTCTCCTGCTGCATTCCCGGTCCGTGAGATCCTGGTATGACGAATGGGGCCGGTACACACAGGGCCTCCTCGGGCGGCTCCATTTCCATGGCGCCACGACGTCCTCCACCCTCTCCTCATGCTCCCCCTCCTCCTTCTCCTCGTCCTGTCGGGCGGGTGACCCTCCAGCCTGGGCTCCTGCTCCTCTGCGGCAGCCTGCGCCGCCTCTCTGCCACGCTCCTCCTCCTCCACCTTCAGGGCAACATGTAGAATAGCGGCTGCCGCCACGGTGGCCAACATTGCTGGCTGATGAGAAAACATGATGCCCTGCGGGGGGGGGGGAAATGACAACACATCATCATCGCCTGTACCCGGCTCCCCCCCTCCCCGGCACTCGCTCTCCCCCCCCCCCTCACTGGCACTCTCCCCCCCCTCTCCGGCAGTGGCTCTCCCCCCCCAACCCTCCCATCCCCCCCACCTCCCCATCCCACCCCACATCCACCCAACCCCCTGCCACCTCTTCCCCCACCCACAGACTGCAGTCACGCCATCACTTCTCCTGCGGCCACTCCCCCCGCCGTGACCTACCTCCACACTGAACGGTGTCAAGCATCAGCACTGGTTGATGCCATTATATAGCTGTTTTGATTTACACCGGCGTGACCCGTGGTCACATCGGCGGGACTTCGGCCCATCCGGCCGGGAGAATATGGGCAGCACCGGGGTCCATAGCCTCCCGCCGGCCCCCACCATTCTCCGAGGCGGGCGGTGGGATTGACGCCTCGCCGACTTTTTACCGGTCGGAGACTTCGGGAGATGGCGGGGGCGGGATTGGCGCCGGCCCCCGGCGATTCTCCGACCCGGCGGGGTGGTCGGAGAATCCCGCCCAAGATCTGGATAACAATGTGGAACAGTTACTATTTTGCTCTGGCTTCAGGGTGTCTGCTAATAACAATATGGAGGGTTGATGGATAGCATCCATTTCTTGAGAAGAACCATGAACCAGTAGGGAGGAAAGTGATTGATAGCTACACCCTAGATATCGGACCACCGATATCACTAATTGCAAGACAACATACGTGTCTTTGTGGTGATTGGATAGTTTAATCAAGCACGCGCACCTTTAATGTGATTGGTTAATTGTTCTCATCTGCTATGCATGATGCACCTTAATCGATCGTCATGATAGATAACCAGTAAAAAATGATTGGTATTAGCTAATTCCTTGTAATCAAATCTCAAAGTATGTACTCTCCTTAAATTTCAGCTCTCTGGTGTCCCAATTTGGACTGGTTCTTTTACTCCAAGTCTTTGGCTTCTCATGAGTTGAAGAGTGAAGTACACTAAGGTTGAATAGCTGTACTTTTCGCCGTAACAGTTACAAACCTGGTGACTGTAGTTTATTGGGCTCAGCCAATAAACTAGGGTCCTAGGCAATAGTGATCAGGGGCAGAATTCTCTGACCCCCCGCAGGGTCGGGGAATCGCCTGGGGCCGGCGTAAATCCCGCCCCCGCCATGGCCGGAATTCCCCGCCACCCGGGAATCGGCGGGAGCGGGAATCACGCCCCGCCGATCGGCGTTCCCCTGTGCTGAAGGGCCTGCGATGGGCCGAAGTCCCGCCGCTGACAGGCCAATCCCGCCGATGTGGTTTAAACCACCTCTGAGCCGGCGGGATTGGCGGCGCGAGCGGGCCCCCGGGGTCCTGGGGGGGGGGGCGCGGGGCGATCGGACCCCGGGGGGGTGCCCCCACGGTGGCCTGGCCCGCGATCGGGGCCCACCAATCGGCGGGCGGGCCAGTGCTGTGGGGGCACTCTTTTTCTTCCACCGCCGCCATGGCCTCCACCATGGCAGAGGCGGAAGAGACCCCCCCTACCGCGCATGCGCAATGGTGATGTCAGCGGCCGCTGATGCACCGGCACATGCGCGGACCGGCGAAGGCCTTTCGGCCAGCCCCGATGCCGGGCGGCGTAGCGCCAAAGGCCGTTTGCGCCGGTTTTGGCGCCAGTCGGCGTAGCGGAAGCCACTTCGGCGTGGGCCTAGCCCCTAAAGGTGTGGAGAAATCCGCACCTTTGGGGAGGCCCGACGCCGGAGTGGTTGGCGCCACCGGGCAACGCCAGGACCCCCCGCCCCGCCAGGTAGGGGAGAATCCCGGCCCATATTACATTGATCCCATATTCAGTTTGAATGGAACATACATGTGGGACAGCATGGTGGCACAGTCGTTAGCACTGCTGCCTCACGGCTCCAGGGACCCAGGTTCAATTCCAGCCTCGGGTGACTGCGTGGAGTTTGCACTTTCTCCCCCTGTCTTCATGTGTTTCCTCCAGGGGCTCCAGTTTCCTCCCAGAATCCAAAGATGTGCAGGTTAGGTGGATTGGCCATTACCAATTGCCCCTTAGTGTCCAAAAGGTTAGGTTATGTGGGATCACTGGGTTAAGTGGACCCTAGGTAGATGATAGAAATCTAACTTTTATATAATAAGTTTAAAGGAAGAAATGGTTCAGAATCAAAATGGTTTATTAAAATGGTTCAGAATTAAAATGGTTTATTAAGGTCATGCAGTTCAAACAGACAGACAGTGAAAATGGCTGTAAAGCATGAGAAATACAACTTCCCTACTGCTTCTAAGTGTTACTGAAGGGTTACAAGGGGGCGAGAAAATGAAAAGTTCCTACTCCTTCAAAGTTGAAGTTATGGGGGACGACACTCCTTTAAAACCCCCTCTTACTTCAAAAAGTGCAGCTGACTTCCGCACAACCACAAGGAAGGGGGGGGGGGGGGGGGGGGGGCGCGAGTTCCACCGGATGTCTCCACTGAAAATTTGTTCAGAGATCTCAAATCTCCTATTACTCGTCAGTTTGATTTGCCCAAAGCAAATGCGGAAATTGTCTGGAAGAACAACATTACCAAGAGCAAATGGTCCCTTGGAAATAAAAAGAGAATTTTTGGGAAAACTACCCGAATATTCCTTCAGCGTATGAAAGGTCATAAAAAGTTACAGAGAGGAAAGTTGGCGAAGCTATCAAATGTGTTTTTGAAACCTCAGCTATATCTCAAATCTACAAAGCAAGCAACTCTGCCACAGGCAGAAGCAGACATAATTCTGACCGAGACTCTACCGCTTTCAGTTCCTGCATTGTCGCAAGCTGATATTGACATGACAACTATAGATCCGGGTTCAAGGGCCCTTGTCCCTGAGAACGAGCTGTTATCTCACTCTGAGAACGACCAAAACATGCTGCTACCCCCGATTCAAAACCCTCCCATGGCAGCTTCAACAGACTCCGAGATTGTTAAACAAAGGAAGCCTGTTCACTTGAACTACGTAGCTATGAAAAAGATGAAACCAGCGGTGGACAAACTGTAATACAACTTAACCCACTAAGCACCAAACAGTTTAAAATTGAAGTGACAAAAACAACTGAATACGATGTATTAAGATTTAACACACCTCAAACTGATTGGGGAAAAATAACATCCTGTATACTGAGGATCTCAGGATTATAAGGAAAGATTTAGAGCGATCTGGGTGGAGCATTCTGGAATGGAACTCCAGCCAAAAGAGGAAAATTGGGATATGAGTACATTAGGACCATTCAAAACTGCTTTTGTCGCTGGTTTAAGACCCAAACTGTCTACAGCTTTAAACTTAGTCCTACCCGACTGGATGCTAGAGGGTACTACCTTCAGGACCTTCATAGAACAATGCATTCAACTGGATCTTAGCTTGCAAGTTAAAAACCATAACAGACCTCAGCCCCAGCCCAAAGCAGCAGCTGTGGAAAGTAGCATAGCTATCGCAGCAGAAATTACTCCTCCTCCTCCTCCGGTAATACCAACACCGACCCCTGTTCTTACTCCGATAAAGAATTCCAGAAAATATATGAAATGTCTTTATTGTGGTGAATGATGGAACCATCAATTCAGCGAACACGTGTAGTTGGATCTGAACAGAGGCTTTAATACACTTACAACAGAGCCAGCCTATTCGTCGTTGAACTCCAGAGGAGTGGCAGGCTGGCTCTAAGGCACTGATCTTTATACATCGGTCCCAGGGGGAGGAGTCCTGGGCGGAGCGAAGGGAGAGTGTGAATCACATTCACCACAGTGAAGATGGCCATTTTGTGGATTTATGCACTTTCAGAATACAGAGATTCAGATTACATGACTACAAAATGGATTCCTATGACCAAGACCTATCCCCTGACTCATTCAGAGATCCGCCCCAAAAGGCCGTAGCACCACACGAATCAACATCAGCAGTTCTGAAAGAAACTGATTTTCACTTCCACCATGCAAACACCGTAAATCCATCACCTTTGCTCCTTGGGAAAGAGCGAAAGGGGGGAGAATACGAGAAACATTCGTGGACCAGAAGTGGTCTGAAAAGGAGAGTTCATTTGTCGAAGACAGGAGTGGAGCCTGCGATACAGGGGAATATGGCGGAAGATCAGGGACCGAAGCTGCCGGCCCAGTGGTCGACGGAGCAACTGGTGGACTTTCTTCATGAGAAATTTGCTCAGCAAAGAAAGGAATATCTGGATCCGATTAAGACGGGGGTTGATTGTATGGATTAGAGACTGGAAACCCAGGACCAGGTGATCCAGAAGGTGGAAGAGATGGTGGCTGAGCGCGATGACCAGTTAGCCGCGATGGTGGTGGAGATGGGGCCGATGAAGGACCACCAGAAGAGGCTGCAAGATAACGTGGAAGATTTGGAGAATGGATTGCGTAGACGGAACCTGAGGATCGTTGGCTGCTGGAGGGCAATGAGGGATCGGACGCAAGTGCATATGTGGCGCGTATATTCATGAAGCTGCTGGGGTAAGGTGCGTTTGCTCGGCCCTTGGAGGTGGACATGGCACTTATGAGGAAGCCGCTGAGGAACGAGCCGTCGAGGGCAATGGTGGTACAAATGCACCGGTTCCTAGACAAGGAACAGATCTTGAGATAGGCCAGGCAGATGAGGAACTGTCCATGGGAAGGCAACAAACTGTGTGTCTATCAGGACCTGGGTGCGGAACTGGCCTAAAGAAGGGCAAGTTTTAACAAAGTGAAATCGGCACTCTTTAAGAAGGGGCTGAAGTTTAGTATGCTGTACCCAGCACGTTTGTGGGTCATGTATGAGGGCCAGGAACGTTACTTCGGAACACCAGATGAAACGATGAACTTTGTCAAGGACAGGGGACTGGCAGGTGATGGAGGACATTGAGCTTGGGGGGGGGGGGGGGGGGAGGCGAGTAGTTGTGTTCGTGATCTGCTGCTAAACCTACTTTTCCTTCTGGTTTTGTATGTATTGTTTTGCGCTAAGTTTGGGGCCATTACAATGTTTTATTTATGGGTTAACTTTGTTCTCAGTGGGGGATGTAGGGTGGAATTTTCTTCTTTGTGTTTGTTGGGGATTGTGATGTTTGCATATGTATGTTTGAGTGATGGGGGAGGCAGATCGTGGGGGGTATGATGCTTGGCGCCATGGGCGCGGGCTACCAGGCTAGCTGGGCGGGCTAGCTCACGGAAGTGCAGTGGGGGGCGAGCAGGTG
This sequence comes from Scyliorhinus canicula, assembly GCF_902713615.1. Taxonomy (NCBI): domain Eukaryota; kingdom Metazoa; phylum Chordata; class Chondrichthyes; order Carcharhiniformes; family Scyliorhinidae; genus Scyliorhinus; species Scyliorhinus canicula. The sequence continues at coordinate 110,895,551 of NC_052162.1, read as the reverse complement.
ATAGGTTTGCTGAGGGGGGATGGGATTGTTATTTTGTTATGGGGGAGGGGTGCATTGATCTGCTGACAGGGGAGGGACTGGCACTGGGAGACAAATTGGAGGTCGGTCACGGTGGATGCCCGAGGGTGAGCCTAAAAAGGGGCAGGACACGAACTGGAGGCTGGCCTAAGCAGGGTTATGGTTGATCGATGGGGAGGGTGCCCTCTGACCAGGCTGATCACATGGAACGTGAGAGGGCTGAATGGGCCGGTCAAGGGGGCTCGCATGTTCATGCATCTGAAGAGTTTGAAGGCGGACGTGACATTGCTACAGGAGACACCTGAGGTGGTGGATCTCACTGGGCTGAGCAAGGGGTGGGTGGTGAAAATATTTCATTCGGGACTCGACTCTAAAACTAGGGGGGTTGCGATTCTGATTAATAAGCAGGTGTCATTTGAAGTAGGGAGCAGAGTGGCAGACTCGGGTGCTGGATACGTTATGGTGAGTGGGAAGCTGGAGGGATGCCGGTGGTATTAATGAACATCTATGCACCAAACTGGGCCGACACAGAGTTTATGAAGTGGGTGGTAGGGAAGATTCCAGACCCCTCTCACCTTTCTCAACTGCCCCACCGCCTTCACTTGTGATAACAGACCAAACTCCATCTGCAGCTCCTGCCGCTCCTTCAACAGCCCCGCCTCCGGGGCCTCCGAGTAACTTCTGTTCACCTGGAGAATCTCCCTCACCAGCCTGTCCATCTCTGTCCACTCCACCTTCTCCCTATGAGCCCATACCAAAATCAACTCCATCCTAACTATTGCCTTCAGTGCCTCCCATCCATACCTTTGCTGCCGAAACCTCCCCTGTGTCATTTATCTCCAGATACTACTGGGTAGCCTCCTTCACCCACCCACACACCTCCTCATTCGCTAACAGTCCTGCATCCAAACTCCAGTGTGAGTGCAGATCCCCCCCCCCTCCCCCCCTCTTTGCTCACCCATAAATCTACCCAGTGTGGGGCATGGTCCGACACAACAATCAGCGAGAACTCAGCATCCACCACCCCGGCCAGGAAAGCCCTGTCCAAAATGATCCGGGAGTACATTTTATGCACATGGGAGAAAAAAGAAAACTCCTTCGATCTTGGTCGTCTAAACCTCCACGGACCCACCCCTCCCATCTGTTACCCCTTTAGCTCCTTCGCTGCAGCCGGCACACCTTCCCTGTCCTCAAATTCGACCGATCCAGCCATGGATCTATAACCGTGTTAAAGTCCCCCCCCCACCCCCCCCCCCCCACCCTCCACCCCACCCGCCATGATCAGCCAACGTGAATCCATAGCAAATTGGGGGCTCGAGGGGGATAAAAGTCTATCTATTGGATTGGCTTAGTGAACTTAAAGACAGTGAAGGGTGAGCATATTGTTGTTGCTTTTCAGGTGTGTTATTTTAGTTTAAGTAGGGAGAGTGTTGTGGACAATGGCTCTTTCAGACTCTCAGAAGTTTCTGGGGGTGGAGATTGTCACACACAGTACCTTACGGACAGAGACTAAAAGCAGACTGTTAGATTTGGCAAAAACATTGCAGTTAACATTACCAGACAAAATGCGAAAAGATGAGGTAATTGTGGCGGTACAGTCTGACTCATTAGAAATGGCAAAGATCCAGTTGCAGATTAAGCAACTTGAATATGAAAAAGAATTAAAGCAGCTTGAATATGCAATGAGAGAAAAAGAAAGAGAAAGGGAGATACAGATCAGGGAAAAAGAAAAGGAGAGAGAAGAAAGAAACAAAGAAAGAGATAGAGAGGAAAGGAAAAAAGAGAGAGAGTTTGAACTTCAGAAAATGACTATGAAACATAACAGTCAGTTAAAATTGGCAGACGTAAAGGGAAATGTACAGTTGGGGGATCATGATGAGGATAGTGAGAAAGAGAGTCATAGTCGAAGGCTTGGTGGGGATTTATTTAAATATGTCCAAGCATTGCCAAGGTTTGACGAGAAGGAGATGGAAGCCTTTTTCATTTCATTTGAGAAGGTAGCTAAACAAATGAAATGGCCACAGGACATGTGGATATTACTGATTCAAACAAAGTTGGTAGGTAAGGCTAGTGAAGTGTTTGCATCACTACCGGAGGAGGTATCTGGGACGTATGAGGAGGTGAAAAAATCTATCTTAGGTGCATATGAAGTAGTGCCTGAAGCTGACAGACAAAGGTTTAGAAATTGAAGGAAAGAATTTGGTCAAACGTACATGGAGTTTGAAAGGATCAAACAGAGTAACTTTGATAGGTGGATAAAGGCTTTGAAAATTGACCAAATGTAAGAAGCTCTCAGAGAAACTATACTTTTGGAGGAGTTTGAAAATTCAATTTCTGATGTAGTGAGAACGCATGTGGAAGAACAGAGGGTTAAAACTGCGAGGTTAGCAGCAGAAATGACAGATGATTATGAATTAGTTCATAAATCAAAGCTTGGTTTCCGACATCAGTTTCAGCCTGTGAAGGATAGAAACTGGGGACATGAGAAATACTCAAATGGTAAAGGTAAAGGAGATCTGATGGGAGATAATGGGAGTGTGCCTCACACTAAAAAAGAAATCCAGGAGGGTGGAAAAGAAATGAAACGTTTCAAATGTTTTCACTGTAATAAACTAGGCCATGTAAAGTCGCAGTGTTGGTGGTTGAAGAAAAGCACTGGGAAGGCTGATGTGGTAAAACAGGATAAGGGTTTGTTAAAGTGGTAAAGGAAAGCCCAAGTGAAACGAAGGAGGTGCAAAAGATTGTACAGCCTGATCAAGAAGTGATTGATGAGAAGGTGCCAGATCTCTTTAAAGAATTTACTTGTGTGGGTAAAGTTTACACATGTGTATCAGGAGGAGCAGGTAAAGAAGTCACAATTTTAAGAGATACGGGAGCTAGTCAATCTTTAATGGTAAGAGATGAGGAGTTATGTAGTTTTGGAAGAATATTGCCAGAAAAGGTGGTAATATCTGGAATTCAGGGTGAGAGGAGTAGTGTTCCATTATATAAGGTAAGGTTGGAAAGTCCAGTGCTGAGTGGCGAAGTGGTAGTAAGAGTAATATAGAAACTATCTTGTCCAGGAATACAGTTTATCTTGGGTAATGATATAGCTGGATCGCAGGTGGGTGATGCCTACTGTGGTGGATAAGCCAGTGGAAAATCAGACAACTGAAGTGTTGAAGGACGAATATCCTGGAATTTTTCCAGATTGTGTAGTAACAAGGTTGCAAAGTCACAGGTTCAGACAAGAGGAGAAATCAAAGAGTGAAGATGAAGTTGAAGAGCAATTATCAGAAACGATTTTTGATCAGATGGTTGAAAAAGAACAGGTGGAGGATGAGGCGGATATTTTTAGTTCAGGAAAATTGGCGAAGTTACAACAGAAAGATGTAGAAATGAGACGGATATATCAGAAAGCATACACAGACGAGGAATCTGAGTCTATACCAAAGTGTTATTATCGTAAAAATGATGTCTTGATGAGAAAATGGAGACCTGTACATATGCAGGCGGATGAAAAGTGGGCAGAAGTTCATCAAGTAGTATTGCCGGTCGGGTATAGAAAGGAGGTGTTGCGAGGTGTACATGAGGTACCAGTGGGAGGTCATTTGGGAATAAGGAAAACTCAAGCGAAAATACAAAAACATTTTTATTGGCCTGGACTAGATAAAGATGTAGTTAAATTTTGTCAATCATGTCGCACATGTCAAGTGATAGGGAAACCTCAAGCAGTGATAAAACCAGCACCCTTAATACCCATTCCAGCATTTAAGGAACCTTTTATAAGGGTCCTAATTGATTGCATAGGACCGCTTCCTAAAACGAAAAGTGGGGATCAATATCTTTTGATGATAATGGATGTGTCTACTAGGTTTCCAGAGGCCATTCCACTACGTAATATTATAGCTAAAAAGATTGTGGAGGAGTTACTTCAATTCTTTATTAGATATGGACTCCCCACAGAAATACAATCGGATTAAGGATCAAATTTTACCTCAAGGTTATTCAAAGAAGTTATGGATAGCTTTGGAATAAAACAATTTAAATCAACTGCGTACCATCCAGAATCACAGGGAGCGTTAGAAAGGTGGCATCAGACATTAAAGACAATGTTGAGGGCTTATTGCCACAATGATCCAGAGGATTGGAATAAAGGAATTCCATTCATACTGTTTGCAATTGGGGATGCACCTAATGAGTCAACCAAATTTAGTCCTTTTGAACTAATTTTTGGTCATGAGGTAAGAGGACCACTTAAATTGATTAAGGAAAAATTGGTGAGTGAGAAATCGGAACTTACATTATTGGATTATGTGTCAAATTTTAGGGAACGATTAAATAGAGCAGGTGAATTGGCTGGACAGCATTTAAAAGGTGCACAACATGTGATGAAATGGATAGCGGACAAGAAATCCAAAGTTCGTAGTTTTGCCAGTGGTGACAAAGTTTTAATATTGTTACCAGTGGTAGGTGAACCTTTAAAAGCTAGGTTTTGTGGACCGTAACAGATTGAAAGGAAATTAAGTGAGGTGAATTATATGGTAAAAACACCAGATGGAAGAAAGGCTCACCGAGTGTGTCATGTGAATATGCTTAAAAGGTACTTTGAAAGAGGAGAGAAAAAGGACGAGGTTTTAATGATTCTAACTCAAAGTGACGAATCAAATCCAGATGACTTGGAATTTGACATACCTCAAATTAAACTGGAAAATGAAGATGTTCTTGAAAATTGGGATAAATTGTTGAGTTACCTTCCAGAGGAAAAATGGACAGACCTGAAAGAGTTATTGATATCACATGGGCAAGTTTGTAGCGATGAATTAGGAAGTACTAAAATGGCTATACATGATGTAGATGTGGGCAATGCTGTTCCAATCAAACAACATCCATATAGACTTAACCCTTTAAAATCGGCACAGGTTAACAAAGAGATTGAGAGTATGCTTAAAAATGGCATAATTGAAGTGTGTTGCAGCCAATGGAGCTCACCCATAGTGATGGTACCTAAACCAGACGGTACCCAATGGTTGTGTGTGGACTATAGAAAGGTTAATGCAGTTACAATAACGGACTCTTATCCTATCCCACGTTTGGAGGATTGCATTGAGAAAGTGGGACAATCAGCTTTTATTTCCAAACTGTATTTACTCAAAGGTTTCTGGCAGGTACCTTTATCCGAAAGGGCGAAGGAGATTTCAGCTTTTGTAACTCCAGATGGTATATACCAATTCAAAGTTATGCCATTTGGCATGAAAAACACTCCAGCCACATTTCAATGGTTATCTAACAAAGTTGTTTCAGGATTACCCAATTGTGCGGTATACATCGACGATCTGGTAATTTTCAGCCAAACATGGAAAGAACATTTAAAACATCTGATGGAGTTATTCGATTGACTTCAGGAGGCGGGTTTGGTGATGAACATAACTAAAAGTAAATTTGGAAAAACCCAAGTCACTTTCCTTGGCCATACAATCGGACAGGGTCAAATGATCACACAGGATGTGAAACCAACAGTTACTGAGGAGTTTCCAATACCCTCAAGATGAAGGGAAATAATGCGATTTCGTGGCATGAGTGGATTTGATTGAACATTTGTGCAAAAGTTTAGTAGCGTGATTGCTCCACCAATGGACTTGCTGAAGAAACACCGAAAATGTCAGTGGACAGCGGAGTTTCAACATGCATTTGACTACCTGAAAGCTGTGATAACCAATGCTCCTGTGTTGGAGATTTACAAGGGATTCTGTGATCCGATTGAACTAAAGAATCTGACTTTAAAGAGACATGCCGAGGCGTAGAGAAATGGATGGATTATGCAGAGACCTTCTTGTTCAAAGAGACTGTCAATCGAGAAGGATTTCAGTTAGGGGAAGAAGTTGTTTTTTGAAACAAAAATGTATAGGGGCAGCAGGGTAGCATGGTGGTTAGCATAAATGCTTCACAGCTCCAGGGTCCCAGGTTCGATTCCCGGCTGGGTCACTGTCTGTGTGGAGTCTGCACGTCCTCCCCCTGTGTGCGTGGGTTTCCTCCGGGTGCTCCGGTTTCCTCCCACAGTCCAAAGATGTGCGGGTTAGGTGGATTGGCCATACTAAATTGCCTGTAGTGTCCTAATTAAAGTAAGATTAAGAGGGGGTTGTTGGGTTACGGGTATAGGGTGGATACGTGGGTTTGAGTAGGGTGATCATGGCTCGGCACAACATTGAGGGCCGAAGGGCCTGTTCTGTGCTGTAATGTTCTATGTTCTATATTTACTGTGTGTATTTCTTAAAGGATAGTGAAAAGGTGAAAAATGAAACCATCTTGAAGTTGATGGTTTATTTTGTTTTCTTGGGGGGAGGTGTCATGTGAGAGTACCTTTAAGAAATGGATGTTTGGGGAAGCACGGTGGCGCAGTGGGTTAGCTCTGCTGCCTCACGGCGCCGAGGACCAGGTTTGATCCTGGCTCTGGGTCACTGTCTGTGTGGAGTTTGCACATTCGCCCCGTGGTTGCGTGGGTTTCGCCCCCACAACCCAAAGATGTGCAGAGTATGTGCATTGGCCACGCTAAAATTGCCCCTTAATTGGAAAAAATTAATTGGGTACGCTAAATTTAAAAAAAAGAAATGGGTGTTTAAGAAATGTACCTTTAAGAAATGGGTGTTTATCAATGATGTCAGAGTGTGGGTGGCGCTGGGCTGTATGTCAGCTTTTTACTTTTGGTTTTTGGCTGTTTGCTACAGGGTGTGTTTAATTTTTGTTTTTCAGTGTTGGAGCGGAAGCCAGACAGAGCAGGCGTACTGTTGATCTCTCTGCCATGAAAAGACTATCTCTTGACCATTTGGTGAATTCAGAATTATAAATGTTTTCAGTAGTGAATGTAAACCTGATGTGCTTCTGTTAAAAGGTGTTTCTTTTGTCTTCTGGATGTTGTTTGAGAAGTTATTAAGGCTTACTTAGTGTTGTATTCTTTGGGGGTTGTATTTGAATTAATGGTTGCTAAGATGTTCACTGTATGTTTTAAAAAGGTTACCTTGAGTTCATAGAATAAACATTGTTTTACTTTTTAAAATACTTTTCCATTTCTGCTGTGCCACACCTGTAGAGGGGGCCTTGTGCTCCCCATGCTTCTGCTGTGCCACACCTGTAGAGTAGGCCTTGTGCTCCCCATACCACAATCTCTTAAAAGTTGTGGGTCAGGTGAACTCCATGATACACTTTGGGGTTCTCTAAACCCTGGCCCATAACAAATGCACATCTTTGGACTCTTTAAGTTCAGGACTCTGGTCTCAGACTTAACTGTGTCACTCTCCATCTTAATGAAGAATTCTGCCATATTATGGTTACTCTTCCCTAAAGGATCTCACACCACAACATTGGTAATTAATCCTCTCTCATTGTACAATGCCCATCTAGGATGGCCTGCTGCTCTCCAGTTGGTTCCTCGACATATTGGGCGGGAAAACCATCCTTTATACATTCCAGGAAATCTTCCTCCATCGCATTGCTACCAGTTTGATTCGCCCAATCAATATGCAGATTGAAGTCACCCATAATAACTGCTGTACCCTCACTGCACGCATCTCTAATTTCCTGTGTGGTGCCATCCCCAATCTCACAACTACTGTTTGTACACAACTCCCACTGACGTATTTTGCCCTTTGGTGTTCCACAGCTCCACCCAGACAGATTCCACATCGTCCAGGCTAATGGCCTTCCCTACTATTCCATTAATCTCTTTAACCAGCAACGCTACCTCCCTTCCCTTTCCTTTCCTTCTATCTTTCCTGAATATTGAATACCCCTGAATGTTGAGTTCCCACATTCCTGGTCACCCTGGAGCCAGGTCTCTGTGATCCCAATTACATCATATCCGTTAATGATTTGTCAGCGCAGTTAATTCATCATCTTTATTACAAATGCTCCTCGTATTGAGACACAGAGTCTTCTCGCTTGCTTTTTGACATTTATTGCCTTTTTAGAACAATGATGTAATGTGGCCCTTTTGAATTTTTGTATTTGGTTTCTCTGCCTTCCACTTTCCCCTTTACTGCCTTTTGTTTCTATCCCCTCTGTGGTGAATCACAGTAGCGTAATTCACACTGTTATTACATATGATGTACTATGTCTGTGTAAGCTCGGCACATGAGCAGTTGCGCGGCTCTGCCCCTAGGGGGAGATGTACTGGGAGTGTACGGGAGTTTGTACTGGGCTCCACCCTTGGCTCCGCCCATGGCTCCTCCCAGCAACTGATTGTATAAAGCTTGGCAGTCTGAGCCTGCCTGCCAGTTCATCTCGTCGCAGGCAGGCTCCGTTGTGAGATTATTAAATTGATGTGGCCATCAATTCACAAGACACATGGTTCGAAGTGAACAGTGGTTTTAATAATCTCACAACGGAGCCTGCCTGCGACGAGATGAACAGGCTCAGACTGCCAAGCTTTATACAACCAGTTGTGGGAGGAGCCATGGGCGGAGCCAAGGGTGGAGCCCAGTACAAACTCCCGTACACTCCCAGTACATCTCCCCCTAGGGGCAGAGCTGCGCAACTGCTCGTGTGCCGAGTTTACACAGACATAGTACATCACAAGTAATAACAGTGTGAATTACGCTACTGTGATTCACCACACCCTCTTTATTTCCCTCCAACTTCCTGCATCGGTTCCCATCCCCCTGCCATATTATTTCAAACCCATCCCAACAGCACTAGCAAACACTCCCCCGAGGTCATTGGTTCCGGTCCTGCCCAGGTGCAGACCGTCCGGTTTGTACTGGCCCCACCTCCCACAGAACCGGTTCCAATTGAGCTGGTTCAGCACAGGGCTAAATCGCTGGCTTTTAAAGCTGACCAAGGCACACAAGCAGCATGGTTCAATTCCTGTACCAGCCTCCCCGAACAGGCGCCAGAATGTGGCAACCAGGGGCTTTTCACAGTAACTTCATTCGAAGCCTACTTGTGACAATAAGCAATTTTCATTTCATTTCATTTCAATGTCCCAGGAATTTAAATCCCTCCCTCTTGCACAATCCTCAAGCCATGTATTCATCTTAGCTATCCTGCCATTTCTACCCTGACTAGCACGTGGCACTGGTAGCAATCCTGAGATTACTACCTTTGAGGTCCTACTTTTTAGTTTAACTCCTAGCTCCCTAAATTCACCTTGTAGGGCCTCATTCCATTTTTCCCTACGTTGTTGATGCCTATATTCACCACAATAGCTGTTCACTCTTCCCCCCAGAATGCCCTGCAGCCGCTCTGAGACATCCTTGACCCTTGCACCAGGGAGGCAACATACCATCCTGGAGTCTCGTTTCGCGGCTGCGCCAATCTATTCCCCTCACAATTGAATCCCTTATCACTATAGCCCTGCCATTATTTTTCCTGCCCTGCTGTGCAGTAGAGCCAGCCACGATGCCATCAACCTGGCTGCTGCCACCTTCCCCTGGTGTGCCATCTCCCCAGTATCCAAAACGGTTTATCTGTTCTGTTGAAGATGACCACAGGGGATCCCTGCACTGCTTTCCTACTCTTCCTCTGTCAGGTGGTCACCCATTCCCTATCTTCCTCAGCAATTTTAATCTGCGGTGTGACCAACTTACTGAACATGCAATGCTCGATTTTCTCAGCATTGCGGATCCTCCGAAGTGAATCCACCTGAAGCTCCAGAGCCATCAAGCGGTCTGACTGGAGCTGCAGTTAGACACGCTTCCTGCACATGAAGGAGTCAGAGACACCGAAAGGGCTCCTGAATTCCCACATTGCACAGGAGGAGCATGACACGGGTCTGGGATCGCCTGCTGTGACTTAATCCTTCAGTTAACTTTACAACAACACCAAGAGGGAATAAGAGAAAATAAAATAAAAGTAAAAACTACTTACCAGTCTCCAGCCAGTCACTTACCCTTCTTTACCCTTGCTTGTCCTCCTCACAGTGTCCTTTTGTTTGGTTAGAGAAGGAGGGAGGGAGGGAATCACTAATGTAGTATTTCGGACTTAACCTTTCCTTGGCACCAGTTCTTCAGCTCCCAACAGTACAGTCCAGGTGACTGAGTTGACTTCCTCCAGAATCCTCTTCTGCCATCTCTACTGGATGAACTTCCTCCTGTTTGTCACTGGAGGGGTTCTTCGGCCACTCACAGTCCAGTCGAGGTGACTTTAAAAAAAATAGATTTTGAGGATCCAATTCTTTTTTTCCAATTAAAGGGCAATTTTGCATGGCCAATTCACCTACCCTGCACATATTTTTGGGTTGTGGGATGAGATCCACGAGGCACAGGGAGAATGTGCAAACTCCACACGGACAGTGACCCTTCGCCGGGATCAAAACCGGGTCTTCGACGCTGTGATACAGCAGTGCAAACTGCTGCGCCACTGTGCCGCCCCTCCCAGTCGAGGTGACTGAGTTGACTTTGTCATAATATACACCAGTATATCATGGTGCGGACACACACACTGATGGACATACAGTAGAACCAATCAACATGCATAACCCCGCAGCCAATCACCAGTTAGAGCACACTTACTATAAAGACAGAGGGCATCAGTTTTCCCACTCATTCGGGATGCAGCCTTTCAGAAGTACAGAGCTTACAGCTTACAGCACAGATCCTCACCATGTGCTGAGTGTTTGACTGGTTAGGATAGGCACAGGTCTTTAGTTAATCTAACATTGTGTTAACTCACAGTAAGAGTATGTTCAACAGTTAATAGTTTAATAAAATAGTGTTGTACTATTTTAAGTGCTGGTGGCCTGTATGTGTTCCACGGATCCAGAGTACCCAACACATCAGACTTCTCCAGGAATTGTCTTCTGTTGCCGCTACTGGATGAACTTCCTCCTACTTGTTACTGGAGGGGGTTCTTCGGCTATCCACAGTACATTCGAGGTGACTGAGTTGACTTCTCCCAGAATCCTGTTCTGCCGCATCTACTGGATGCACAGGGATCTGTGCTGGGTCCCTGATTATTCATCATTTATATAAACAACACAGATGATTATGTTGGGGTTGGACCAGTAGGTTTGCGGGTGACACTAAGATTGGTCGGGTGGTTAACAGTGAGGTTGAGTGTCTTGGGTTACACAAAGATATAGATGGGTTGGCCAAAAGGGCAGATAAGTGACAGATGAAATTTTATCCTGAAAAGTGTGAGGAGAAATTTGATGAGGAAGTATTCAATGAACGGCATGACACTAGAAAATTTTGAGGAACAAAGGGACCTTGCCATGTTTGTCCACAGATCTCTGCAGGTGAATAGTGATGGAACCATCAATTCAGCGAACACGTGTAGTTGGATCTGAACAGAGGCTTTAATACACTTACAATTGAACCAGCCTATTCGTCGTTGAACTTCAGGTGAGCTGGCAGGCTGGCTCTAAGGCACTGATCTTTATACATCGGTCCCAGGGGGAGGAGTCCTGGGCGGAGCCAAGGGAGGAGCCCAGTACAAACTCTTGCGTACTTCCAGAGCGACTCCCCCTGGTGGTCAGATAGTGCAACTGCACTTACAATGGGTAGATAACGAACAGATATACATGGAGTGATATTGGCAACTATATATAGTGTGAATCACATTCACCACATTCACCCCGATAAAAAAATCAAGTCTGGCGGGGGTGATGGCTCAAAGAATCAGTCTGTCCAGTGGACGAATTGTCCGTTTTCATGGTGGCTGGGCGGGCGTCGAGGTCTGGGGTACGGTTGCCGGCTCCGGGGCGAGTCTTGTCCGAGCCTCATACACCTCCTGGTCGAATGGAGACTGGGGGCGCGGGCGGCGAGCTTGTGCTGGCGCTCGGGACTGGTGGGATGAGCTCGCAGAATCGGGGGCGCAATGGGGCGGCCGCATAAGGAACGGGGAAAGGAGTTCCTCGGTGGGGGTAGATGGGGGGCTGGATCCAGGGGGTGCCAGGTCCCGGAGGGATACTGTGTCCTGGCGACCGTCCGGGAACTCAACAAATGCGTAATGTGGGTTGGAATGAAGCAGGCGCACCTTTTCAACAATGGGGTCGGTCTTGTGCGCCCTGACGTGCTTCCTTAGGAGAACCGGGCCTGGTGTCCTCAGCCACGCCGGAAGTGAGACCCCTGGAAAAAATGAAGAGCCGCTCGTGGGGGATTTGGTTGGTAGCTGTACACAGGGGGGATCTAATTGCATGGAGCGTGTCAGGGAGGACTTCCTGCCATTGGGAAACTTGGAGCTTCCTGGACCTGAGGGTCAGTAGGACGGTCTTCCAGACCGTCGCGTTCTCCCTCTCCACCTGTCCGTTCCCCCGGGGGTTGTAACTGGTAGTCCTGCTCGAGGCGATGCCCTTGTCGAGCAGGTAATGACGCAGCTCGTCACTCATAAAGGACGAACCCCGGTCACTGTGCACGTAGCTGGGGAAACCGAACAGGGTGAAGACACTATGCAGGGCCCTAATGACTGTGCGGGAGGTCATATCGGGGCATGGGATGGCGAAGGGGAATCGGGAGAACTTGCCAATAATGTTAAGGAAGTAAATGTTTTTGTTAGTGGAGGGGAGTGGCCCTTTGAAATCGATCGCAAGGCATTCAAAGGGCCTAGAAGTCTTGACCAGGTGGGCCCTGTCTGGTCTATAGAAGTGCGGTTTGCACTCCGCACAGATCGGGCAGTCCCTGGTGACCGCTTTTACCTCCTCGTTGGAGAAAGGCAGGTTTTGGGCTCTGATGTAGTGGGCGAGCCGGGTGATCCCTGGGTGGCAGAGGTCATCGTGGATGGCTTTTAGGCGGCTGATTTGCGCGCTGGCGCATGTCCCGCGCGGTAGGGCATCCGAGGGCTCGTTGAGCTTTTCCGGTCGATAGTTGATATCGTAATTGTAGGTGGAGAGTTCAATCCTCCACCGAAGAATTTTGTCATTTTTAATTTTGCCCCTTTGCGAGTTGTCGAACACGAAGGCGACCGACCGTTGGTCGGTAATGAGGGTGAACCTCCTACCTGCGAGGTAGTGCCTCCAGTGTCGGACAGCCTCCACGATGGCTTGTGCTTCCCTCTCGACTGAGGAGTGTCGGAGTTCTGAAGTGGATAGGGTACGGGAGAAAAATGCAACGGGCCGCCCTGCTTGGTTTAAAGTGGCTGCTAGCGCTACCTCTGAGGCGTTGCTCTCAACCTGAAAGGGAGTGGATTCATCCACCGCCCGCATGGCTGCTTTGGCGATGTCGTCCCTGATGCAGCTGAAGGCTTGGCGCGCCTCAGCAGACAGGGGAAATAGTGTGGCCTTGAAGAGTGGGCGGGCTTTGTCAGCATATTGGGGGACCCACTGGGCGTAGTACGAAAAGAGCCCCAAGCACCGTTTGAGGGCCTTGGGGCCATGGGGGAGGCGGAGTTCATGCGGTCCGGGTCTGGGCCCAGGACCCCGTTCTCCATGACATAGCCGAGGATGGCTAGTCTATTTGTGCGGAACACGCATTTCTCCTTGTTATATGTAAGGTTTAATTTTTGGGCCGTCGGAGAAAACGGTGGAGGTTGGCATCGTGGTCCTGCTGGTCACGGCTGCAGATGGTAACATTATCCAGATACGGAAACGTGGCCCGCAGCCCGTACTGGTCTACCATTCGGTCCATTGCTCGTTGGAACACCGAAACCCCGTTAGTGACGCCGAAGGGAACCCGGAGGAAATGGAAGAGGTGGCCATCGGCTTCGAACGCCGTGTAGTGGCGGTCCTCCGGGCGGATTGGGAGCTGGTGGTATGCAGACTTCAGATCCACCGTGGAAAATACCCGATATTGGGCGATCTGGTTTACCATGTCTGCGATTCTGGGGAGGGGATACGCGTCTAGGAGCATAAAGCGATTGATGGTCTGGCTATAATCGACAATCATGCGGAATTTTTCCCCTGTCTTGACGACCACCACCTGAGCTCTCCAGGGACTGTTACTGGCCTCTATGATCCCCTCACTGAGCAGCCTTCGGACCTCCGTTCTGATAAATACCATATCCTGCAGGCTGTACTGCCTGCTGCGGGTGGCTACCGGTTTGCAATCCGGGGTGAGGTTGGCGAAGAGAGGAGGGGGGGCGATGCGCAGCGTGGCGAGGCTGCAGATAGTGAGTGGGGGCAAGGGCCCGCCGAAGCTGAGGGTGAGACTCTTGAGATTACATTGGAAATCCAAGCCTAAGAGGAGTGACGCGCAGAGGTCGGGCAAGACATACAGTTTAAATTTGGAATAGCTAGCGCCTCGAATCGTTAGCGTTGCTGTAGTGCGGCCTTGGATTTGGATGGAATGGGAGCCTGAAGCGAGGGTGATAGTTTGGTTGACGGGACAAATAGGGAGCGAACAGCGTCTTACCAGCTCTGGGTGTATGAAGCTCTCCGTGCTCCCGGAGTCGAAGAGGCAAGACGTGTTGTACCTGTTGATCTGGACCTTCGTCATTGAATTTCTCAGATGCTTGGGGCGAGATTGGTCGAGGGTGACCGTGTTGAGTTGCGGGCCGCGTGGTGCATGCCCGGGGGAGTCGAATTCTTCCGATCGGGCGTCCTGTCGAGTAGATCCCGCTGCGTTCTGGCGAGCTTGATGCAGGAACACTGCGCTGAGTTGCGGGCCATGTGGTGACTGCCCGGGGAGGTCGTACTCCTCCGATGAGCTGTTTGAGTCTGGGGATGCAGGCTCAAGTGAGGGGATCATAGAGGCCAGTAACAGTCCCTGGAGAGCTCAGGTGGTGGTCGTCAAGACAGGGGAAAAATTCCACATGGTCGTCGATTATAGCCAGACCATCATTTGCATTCTAGTGGATCGCACATGGAGGGTGGTGATGAAGATGGCATCCAAGATGGCAGCCCCCACGCATGTGGCCGGCCGCATGGTGGAGGTTTGCCAAGATGGCAGCCCCCATGGATCGCATGTGGTGGGAGGGGGCGGAGCCTGAGCGTAGGCCGCAGCGTTTTGGGCCCCACGGGCCTGCCGGTGCTGGGGGCCACCGGGATGTGATGGTCTAGAATGCACTGCCTGGGAGGATGGTTGAGACGGGTTGCCTTACATCCTTTGGAAAGTGTAGCCACCTGGGATGGCCACTTACAAAGGAAACACGGACACTTGCAAAGACTCAAGGGAAGTATGGCCAATACAGGATTCAGGCAAACTCAGAGCCTGAATGTATATTTGCTAACAGAGAAGCAGACAGTATCGAAACCCCTGCCGATTTGCATTCTAATGGCACATTTCCCCAGGACAAAGGACTGGTACTCAGGTATCAGATACAATTCCAGACACATTGGCGCCACTCCCTTTACTCAGGAAGCACCAACAGCCAAGGTCAATGACCGCTCAGGACACGCCCAGCAATCAAGGCACCCACCCCTTTATTGGTTCAAATCGAAGGCAGTAATCGAAGCCTGCCGAATTATTGGGTCCAAAACCAGTGACCGCCCAAAAGAGCACGAAACCCCAAAGGATAAAGAGAGACACTGCCACGTGTTCGATCTCTTTTGGCCCTGGCACACGGACACTCTATACCTGAAGCCAACTGCAGCACCACGACCAAGTTCAAGATCAACAATCGCTACCAAACGGATGAGCCCAGCAGAACAAAAGTTACTTCTCAAGACCCAGCCACTCCAGATCCGAACAAAGGGCTGGGCCGGGATTCTCACCTACCTGGCGGGGCGGGGGGTCCCGGCGTGTTGGAGTGGCGTGAACCACTCCGGCGCTGGGCTGCCCCAAAGGTGCAGAAGTCTCCGCACCTTTAGGGGCCAAGCCCTCACATTGAGGGGCTAGGCCCACGTCGGAGTGGTTCTCGCTCCGTCGGCTGGCGTGAACGGCCTTTGGCACCACGCCAGCCGGGACCGAAAGGAGTTGGCCGGCCGGCGTAAGTCAGCGCATGCGCCGGAGTGTCAGTGGCTGCTGACATCATACAGGCGCATGTGCAGGGGAGGGGGTCTCTTCTGTAGCCACCTAAGATGGACACTGGGCTAACAAGATGGAGAATTGCTAAGACTGCAGGGAAAAAGCAGTTTAGCCAAGACAGCAGTCTGCAAAGACTGATTAGCATTTTGCAAGCAGCAAAACCAGTTTCTGGCCAGGTGGAAGATCTCAAACCAAAGGTGTTAATAGCAAAACGCTTTGCATATTAATGAGGCAATCCAGATCTGGGCACACACAATGGCAACATTTGGGTTTGAATAGATACTTTAAGTGGATGTCCAGACAGAGCGGCACCAGAAGTATCCACCATAGAGACCGCCCCCTCCATCGAGGAGAGACCCTCACATTGGGGGAATTCAAAAGATATCGATTAGGATTTGATCCAATCGATACCTGAAGGTGAAAGCCCGCCCCAAAAAAGGCACGGACATTGGGGCCCTATAAAGATAGTCCCCCACACATGGTCCTGTCTGTTGTTTTCGTGCTCCGGCTTTGACTTCGACCCAGAACTTCGACTTGTATCCTGACTCCAGCCGTTGAGCAACAGCCGCCGAACCGTAAGTGACAATACGACGCTCGCTACGCGAACCAGCCCCACTAGACCCCCAGCGACCAGCAAACTCTCTGAAGGTTACAGACCAAGATCGAAACGAAGGCCTCGCTCCCTGACCTTGCCTGTTCCTGTTTAGTTAAGTATTCTGATCGCTTAGTTTAGTTGTAGCTTAGTCCCTTAGCGTGTGCATGCGTATTTATTATATTTGTAATAATAAATACTAATCGTTTGGAACTTACTAATCGGTGTATCGTTTTATTACTTTGAACCTGACCTTGGAATATTTGTGAGGTGTCTAGATACGGCACCTGGCGACTCCCGAGCTGAAAATACATACATAGAGCCTAGCAGTGTTAAGCACACGGCCTTTAAACGGAGGCGTGTTAATACACTCCAATAAACGCGAATTACACTCAAGTAAAACGTGCAACACTTCCACCTCCGCCATGGTGAAGACCATGGCGAAGGCGGAAGAAAAAGAGTGCCCCCACGGCACAGTCCCGCCGGCCGATCGGTGGGCCCTGATCACGGGCCAGGCCACCGTGGGGCACCCCCCAGGGTCAGATCGCCCCACGCCCCCCCCCCCAAGGGCCCCGGCGCCCGCCAGCGCCGCAATCCCGCCGGTCAGGTAATCCACGCTGGCGGGAGAGGCTTGTCAGCGGAGGGACTTCGGCCCATCGCGGGCCAGAGAATCACCATGGGGGGCCTGCCGACCGGTGCGATTCCCGCCCCCGCCGAATCCCGGGTAGTGGGGGGTCGGAGAATCCCGTCCCTGGTTCCTCTGCCAAAACCGGGTGCCTGAAGTTAAGTATAAGTTGTTGCAGTGTTAGGTATAATTTAGCTTGTAGTGTTTTTATGTTGCATGTGTGAGTTAAACTTGTGTGTAAGTAAACTATTATTGAACTTGAACTAACTGACTGGCTGTTGGGTCTTTGATCAATATGCGGTTGAACCTTGTGGTGGTATCACCTGGCGACTCTGAAAAGCAATATCATCATTATTAATTGGCAACATTATTGGTGAAGCTGGTGGGATAGTATCCCACTCAGTGTTGAAAAGGGCAACAAAAGTACCAAGTGCTGGCAAATGGGATTAGGTAGGTAGGTCAGGTGTTTTTCGTATGTTGGTGCAGACTCGAAGCACCTTTACTGCAGTGTATTTTCTGTGACTGTTGTGATTTTCAAGTCAGCGCAAGGATTAGTGCTGGCGTGTCAACTATTTACGATCGATATTCATGGCTTGGATGAAGAGACAGAGAGTATTCTATGTTTGGTTGACAATACAAAGCTAGGTGGGAATGTGAGTTGTGAGGAGGACACAAAGAAAGTGCAAAGAGATACCGTCAGGTTTAGTGAGTGGTCAAAAGTTGGGTAGGTGGAGAATAATGCTGGGAGGTGTGCGGTTATGCACTGTTCATATTAATGAAAAAGCAGATTTTTAAAAAACCTGTAAATGTTCAGACATTTGAGCATACTCATCCAAGGAACAAAATTAGCAGGCAGGTACAACAAAATAGGAATGTGTTGTAACCTGCCTGCTTATCACTGGCTGGGGACTAATGGCAATCATAGAACATAGAAGAACATAGAACATTACAGCGCAGTACAGGCCCTTCGGCCCACGATGTTGCGCCGTCCTCTGAAACCCCTCTAAAGTCCCTCTACACTATTCCCTTATCGTCCATATGCCTATCCAATGACCATTTGAATGCGTTTAGTGTTGGCGAGTCCACTACTGTTGCAGGCAGGACATTCCACGCCCTTACTACTCTCTGAGTAAAGAACCTACCTCTGACATCTGTCCTATATCTATCTCCCCTCAATTTAAAGCTATGTCCCCTCGTGCTGGACATCACCATCCGAGGAAAAAGGCTCTCACTGTCCACCCTATCTAATCCTCCGATCATCTTGTATGCCTCAATTAAGTCACCTCTTAACCTTCTTCTCTCTGACGAAAACAGCCTCAAGTCCTTCAGCCTTTCCTCATATGATCTTCCCTCCATACCAGGCAACATTCTTGTAAATCTCCTCTGTACCCTTTCCAATGCTTCCACATCCTTCCTATAATGTGGCGACCAGAATTGCACACAATACTCCAAATGCGGCCGCACCAGAGTTTTGTACAACTGCAACATGACCCCATGGCTCCGAAACTCAATTCCTCTACCAATAAAAGCTAACACACCGTACGCCTTCTTAACAACCCTCTCAACCTGGGTGGCAACTTTCAGGGATCTATGGACATGGACACCGAGATCTCTCTGCTCGTCCACACTACCAAGAATCTTACCATTAGCCCAGTACTCTGCCTTTCTGTTATTCCTTCCAAAATGAATCACCTCACACTTTTCTCAATTAAACTCCATTTGCCACCTGTCAGCCCAGCTCTGCAGCTTATCTATGTCCCTCTGTAACTTGTAATATCCTTCTGCACTGTCCACAACTCCACCGACTTTAGTGTCATCTGCAAATTTACTCACCCATCCTTCTACGCCCTCCTCCAGGTCATTTATAAAATGACAAACAGCAACGGCCCCAAAACAGATCTTTGTGGCACACCACTAGTAACTGGACACCAGTCAGAGCATTTCCCATCAACCACCACTCTTTGTCTTCTATCAGCTAGCCAATTTCTGATCCAAACTGCTAAATCACCCTGATCCCATGCCTCTGTATTTTCTGCAATAGCCTACCGTGGGAAACCTTATCAAACGCTTTACTGAAATCCATATACACCACATCAACTGCTTTACCCTCATCCACCTGTTTGGTCACCTTCTCGAAGAACTCAATGAGGTTTGTGAGGCACGACCTACCCTTCACAAAACCATGTTGACTATCTCTAATCAAATTATTCCTTTCCAGATGATTATACATCCTATCTCTTATAAACCTTTCCAAGACTTTTCCCACAACAGAAGTAAGACTCACTGGCCTATAGTTACCGGGGTTATCTCTACTCCCCTTCTTGTACAAGGGGACAACATCAATCCCACAATCCTTTGGGAGTATGAGCTTCCCCAATGAGGGGGTCAGTGAAATCATTAGCAGATTCCCTGCATAAATAAAGCTGGCCAGTTTGGAACCAGCTAGAGAGGAGTGAGCAGCAAGGGAGTTGCTGCCGCTGTTGTATATATATGTTATTGTAAATAAATGTTATTTCTTTCCATCCTTCAACTCGTGCTGGATTCTTCGTGGCCCTCACAAAATTGGCGACAAGGGTTAAAGTGGATAGTTGTCTATGCTGCTGAAGCCACCTCCCTGGATTTTTGTTGGATACAGATTGTTTTACTGTTACACCATGCCTCTGCATGGACGTTTGGATGTTTTTGATGCTGCGCTGGAAAGTTGGAACCAGTACGCACAACGGTTGTGCTACTATTTCCGGGCAAACAACATCACCGAAAACGAGCGGCAGGTGGTCATTTTGCTCACCACCTGCGTTTGGGGGTGACTAGGAGCCTTGCGTACCCAGCTGCACCGGACACCAAGGCATTTGATGAACTTGTGAACTTAGCGGGGCAACATTTTAACCCAACCCCGTCCACGATAGTCCACCGATACCGGTTTAATACCGCTGAGAGGACCCCAGGAGAATCCCTTGTAGAGTTTCTATCCAGGCTACGCAGGATTGTGGAGTACTGTGACTATGGTGAGACCCTGTCAGAAATGTTACACGACCGTTTGGTTTGCGGTATTAACAATGCGGCCACCCAGAGAAAGTTGTCAGCTGATCCAACATTGACTTTGCAACAGGCCATTCAAATAATATGGTCCCGGGAGAGCGCAGAACGAGGAGTGCAGGAGCTACAGGGAATGGAGGTGCAAGCCTTGGGGCACAACGCCTTCCGTCCAAAAGCGCCTCCCTGCACCCCTGTGGTACCTTGGGCGAGGCGACGTCTGGATCGTGCCAGTGGCCGTCGGACGTTCCTCCCCGAAGGGAGCCTTCTCCAGAACCAGAGGATGAGGAGCCATGTCTGTATCGGACTTGTGGGTGTCAACCCCATCACGGATGCCGTTCCTGGGGGCCGCCAGAGGAGCCGGCGTTCCGACAGAAACTGGGGCCAGCCCAGGGGCCGTACCTTCCATTTGGTTGAACCTGCGGCCACTACTCCCGAGGAGGTAGAGACTTGGGACGACTGCCTGCAGCTGCATTGTGTGGCAGCTCACCATGTGGCCCCCATTAAGGTCACAGTAGAAGTCAATGGTCACCACTTGCGCAATGGTCTCCGTGATCGCCCAGAGGACATTCGACCACATCCTGTCCCACCAGGGGCTACAACACTCTTGACCACTGCTACTCAAAAATCAAGGGCGCCTACCGTTCCATCCCCCGACTGCACTTTGGGAAATCAGACCATAAGACGGTGCTCCTTCTCCTGGCATACAAGCAGAAACTCAAGCGGGAGAATCCAGCTAAGAAGGTCGTGCAATGCTGGTCCGAGTAAACAGAAGAGCTCTTATGTGACTGCTTAGAGACAGTGGACTGGTCCATATTTAAGAACTTAGCGACCAACTTAAATGAGTATGCCACCACCGTCACAGACTTCATCAGCAAATGTGTGGACGACTGCGTGCCAAAGAAAGCAGTACGTACATTCCCCAACCGAAACCATGGCTCAATCGCGAGATTGACTCCCTACTGAAGGACAGATCTGAGGCATTCAAGTCAGACGACCCTGACCTATACAAGAAATCCAGGTATAACCTCCACAAAGCCATCCGAGATGCCAAAACAGAATATCAAACCAAGCTAGAGTCACAGACAGACTCTCGCGGTTGTGGCAAGGACTAAACAACATACGGGCTATAAGGCGAAGCCGAGCAGTATCTCCGGCAGCAACGCACCCCTCCCCAATGAACTCAATGCATTCTTTGCTCGGCTCGAGCAGGTAACCAACAATCCGCTGTTGAGTGCCCCAGCAGCCCATAACTCACCCATACCCACCATCACAGCTTCTGAAGTCAGATCGGCCTTCCTGAAAGTGATCCCTCAGAAGGCGACGGGCCTGGAGGGGATCCCTAGTACTGCACTCAGTGCCTGCATGGACCAGCTGGCAGAGGTGTTCGTGGACATCTTTAACCTGTCCCTACTCCACTCCGAGGTCTCAACCTGCTACAAGAAGACCACCATCATACCGATGCCAACGACAAACCAGGCAACGTGCCTCAATGACTACCATCCGGTGGCCCTGACTTCAGTCGGAATGATGTGCTTCGAGAGGTTAGTCATGAAGTGCATCACCTCCATACTTCCAGAATGCCATGACCTACTGCAATTCGCATACCGTCGCAACCGGTCCACAGCAGACGCCATTTCCCTGGCCCTACACTCATCCCGAGAGCAACTCGACAACAAGGACTCCTACATCAGACTCCTATTTATTGACTACAGCTCCGCCTTAAACACCATAATCCCAGCCAAGCTCATATCAAAGCTCCAAAACCTAGGTCTTGGCTCCCCACTCTGCAACTGGATCCTCGATTTTCTGACCAACAGACCACAATCAGTAAGAATGAACAACGACACGTCCTCCATGATAGTCCTCAATACCGGGGCCCCGCAAGGCTGCGTACTTAACCCCCTACTCTACTCCCTGTACACACACGACTGCGTTGCAAGATTTGGTTCCAACTCCATCTACAAGTTTGCTGACGATATGACCATAGTGGGCCGGACCTCGAATAACAACGAGTCAGAATACAGGAGGGAGATAGAGAACTTGGTGGAGTGGTGTAGCGACAACAATCTCTCCATCAATGCCAGCAAAACTAAAGAGCCGGTCATTGACTTCAGGAAGCAAAGTACTGTACACACCCCTGTCAGCATCAATGGGGCCGAGGTGGAGATGGTTAGCAGTTTCAAATTCCTAGTGTGCACATCTCCAAAAACCTGTCCTGGTCCACCCACGTCGACGCTACCACCAAGAAAGCACAACAGCGCCTATACTTCCTCAGGAAACTAAGGAAATTCGGCATGTCCACATTAACCCTGACCAACTTTTACAGATGCACCATAGAAAGCATCCTATCTGGCTGCATCACAGCCTGGTATGGCAACTGATCGGCCCAGGACCGCAAAGAACTTCAGAGAGTCGTGAACACAGCCCAGTCTATCACACAAACCTGCCTCCCATCCATTGACTCCATCTACACCTCCCACTGCCTGGGGAAAGCGGGCAGCATAATCAAAGACCCCTCCTACCCGGCTTTCTCACACTTCCAGTTTCTTCCATCGGGCAGGAGATACAAAAGTCTGAGAACACGCACGAACAGACTCAAAAACAGCTTCTTCCCCATTGTTACCAGACTCCTAAATGACCCTCTTATGGACTGACCTCGTTAACACTACACCCTGTATGCTTCATCCGATGCCGGTGCTTATGTAGTTACATTGTATACCTTGTGTTGCCCTATTATGTATTTTCTTTTATTCCCTTTTCTTCCCATGTACTTAATGATCTGTTGAGCTGCTCGCAGAAAAATACTTTCCACTGTACCTCGGTACACGTGACAATAAACAAATCCAATCCAATCAAGCAGGGTATACAGAACCTTACATTAACCGACACAGAGGCCAGGTTGGCCACCTATACGGGGGAACCATTGGACATTGCAGGAACTATGGTTACCTCCGTTGTTTATGGACGCCAGGAGGGGCGTTTCCCACTTATCGTGGTGCGCGGCCATGGGCCCAGCCTGTTGGGTCGGGACTGGTTGCGCGATTTGCGGTTGCAGTGACAGCAAATCCTCCAAATAGGTTCTGGAGGGTTGACTGAGGTGCTAGGATGGTACCCAGATGTATTGCAGCCCGGTTTGGGGAAAATAAAAGGGGATGTAGCCCGTATCCAAGTCGAACCAGGAGCCATGCCACGCTATTTCCGGGCGTGCCCGGTGCCTTACGACTTGCTCAAGAAGGTAAAAGCGGAGCTCACTCATGTGGAGACCTTGGGTATTATCAGGCCCGTCTGTTTCGCTGACTGGGCAGCACCAATTGTACCTGTAATGAAGCCAGATGCCACAGTTCGCTTGTGCTGCGACTATAAACTTACAGTGAATATGGCTTCCCGGCTCGACCGATATCCAATGCCTCGCATAGAGGATCTATTAATTCCTCCTCATCATGTGCCAGGCTCAGTCTAATTCAATTTAAGGTGGTACACCGGGCACACATGACGGCAGTGAGAATGAGCTCGATTTTTTGGTAGAAGACAGGTGTGCGAGGTGCAAGGGCAGCCCTGCAACCCATGTCCACATGTTCTGGGCATGCCCGGAGCTTAGAGGGTTCTGGCAAGGGTTCGCGAGGGCAATGTCCAAGGTGCTTAACACACGGATGGTGCCGAGTCCAGAGATAGCGATCTTTGGAGTGTCAGAAGACCTGGGAGTTCAGGGGGTGAAAGACGCTGACGTCTTGGCCTTTGCCTCCCTAGTAGCCTGGAGACGGAATTTATTAATGTGGAGAGACTCGAAGCCCCCGAGTGTAGAGACTTGGGTTAACAACATGGCTGGGTTTCTCAGCCTCGAGAAAATAAAGTTTGCCTTAAGAGGGTCCACGCTAGGGTTCTCTCGGAGTGTGGTAATCCATCACTGTATATGTGTGCCTCTATTAGGGGATGTACAATAGTACCTGCTATTACAGGTTTGTCGGTAAGCCCCTGCCGGCCAGCTCCGCCCACAGGGAGCAGTATAAATATCCATGAGATCTCCTGAGCTGCAATTTTACAGATGCAGTTGAGGGAATAACATCTCACGGTAATAAAGCCTCTTTTGTACCTTTTTGTGTTTCTGTGTGCAATTGTTAACGCATCAATTTATTACCGTGAGATTTCCCAAATCATGGACATCAGAATTAAACCCGACTGTCTGCAGCTGTGTCCGCAATCACCGAACGCCAGGAAAGACTTTAACCACTAGCTGGCTGTCTTCGAGGCCTTCATCACCTCAGCGGACCCTGCACCATCGGAAGCTCAGAAAGTGCAACTACTTTACTCAAAGTTGAGCTCCAGCGTGTTCCTGCTGATACAGAATGCGCCGACCTACGCCTGTGCTTTGGAACTGGTCAAAGAAAATTATGTCCAGTCGACAAACACTCTTTTTGCGAAGCACGTACTCTCCACTCGCATCCAGCAACCGGGTGAGTCGATTGAGAACTTCTGGTGGGCCCTTATCCCTCTAGTACGGGACTGCGAGTGCCAGGCCTTCTCGGCTACGGAACATTTGAATCTCCTCATGCGAGATGCTTTTGTGACGGGGATTGCATCGGACCCTATCCGGCAACGACTGCTGGAAGTGGCCACGCTCAATCTAGCAGCGACAAAGGCATTAGCGCTCTCTATGATGGCCGCTTCCCGTAATGTGCAATCCTACCCCGCCCACTCATCCTACCGCACGGCCCACCTATCCTGCCTCTCGTGGACCCCGCAACCGACCCCCCGACTGGGGCCGCTCCCGCGCAGAATGCCTGCGCTACTCGCCATACCCTGGGGGGTCCCCGCTGCTACTTCTGTGGCCAGCAGAAGCACCCCCGCCAGCGCTGCCCGGCCTGCGCCACAACCTGCAAATCTTGTGGCAAGAAAGGCCACTTTGCAGCAGTGTGTCAGGCCAGCGCTGTTGCCTCTATCACGCACGACCTCTCCCCCTCTCCCCAGCCGATCGCACAATGGGCCCCGCCGTCCGCAGCTCCCGGGGCCATGTGCGATCAGTGGGCGCCGCCACCATTCGTTGCCCCCGCAATGTGCGCACCATGGCCGCCGCCATCTATTCCCGCCCCCTCAAGGTGCACTCCATGGTTGCCGTCATCTGGCCCCGCCCCCACAACGTGCGCTGCATGGGCGCCACCATTTTCTTCCCTGCAGGTACTCTAGACTTCGCCATTTTGTCCTCCCCTCGGGACTGGATCACGGAACCCAGGTCGCTGCCGCCAAGCAGCGGAATCTTCGGACGATCACCCGCTACTCGCCTCAATGACGCTCGACCAATCCCGTCCTCGCAACCTGGCTACCGCTTCAACGACGGTGCTCATCAACAGCCACGCGACCTACTGCCTACTTGACTCCGGGAGCACCGATAGCTTCATTCATCCGGACATGGTAAGGCGCTGCTCCCTCGCGGTCCATCCCGCCAACCAGCGGATCTCCCTGGCCTCCGGATGCCTCTCTGTCCCGATCCGGGGCTTTTGTCTGGTCAGACTCACCGTACAAGGCGTGGAATTTAGCCGTTTCCACCTGTACGTTTCCCCCAACCTCTGTGCGACACTTTTACTGGGCCTGGACTTCCAGTGTAACTTCCAGAGCCTCACCCTCAAATTCGGCGGACTCCTACCCCCACTCACCATTTGCAGCCTCATGACCCTCAAGGTTGACCCTCCCTCTCTCTTTGCCAATCTGGCTGCAGCTTGCAAACCTGTCGCCACCCGGAACAGACAGTACAGCACCCAGGACAAGACCTTCATCAGGTCCGAAGTCCAGCGGCTGCTTAGGGAGGGTATTATCGAGGCCAGCAATAGCCCCTGGAGAGCTCAAGTGGTGATGGTTAAAACTGGGGAGAAACACAGGATGGTCGTGGACTACAGCCAGACCATCAATCGGTACATGCAGCTCGACGTGTACCCTCTCCCTTGTATATCTGATATGGTCAATCAGATTGCACAGTTCCGGGTCTTCTTAACAATTGACCTGAAATCCGCCGACCACCAGCTCCCCATTCATAAATCGGACCGTCCCTACACTGCCTTCGAGGCGGACGGTTGCCTCTATCAATTCCTTAGGGTTCCCTCCGGCGTCACTAACGGGGTCTCAGTCTTTCAACGAGAAATGGACCGAATGGTTGACCGGTACGGACTGCGGGCCACGTTTCCATACTTAGATAATGTCACCATCTGCGGCCACGACCAGCAGGACCATGACGCCAACCTTGCCAAATTTCTCCACACCGCATCTCTCCTCAATCTCACTTATAACAAGGAGAAGTGCATATTCAGCACAGACCGCTTAGCCATCCTCGGCTACGTAGTCCAAAACGGACTCCTGGGGCCCGATCCCGACCGCATACGCCCCCTCATGGAGCTTCCCCTCCTCCACTGCCCCAAGGCTCTCAAACGATGCCTAGGGTTCTTTTCTTACTATGCCCAGTGGGTCCCACAATACGCGGACAAGGCCCGCCCACTGATCCAGTCCACGCAATTTCCCCTTTCGGTTGAGGCAGAACAGGCCTTCGCCCGTATTCGATCTGACATAGCCAAGGCCGGTATGCACGCAGTAGATGAGACACTGCCCTTCCAAGTAGAGAGCGACGCTTCCGATGTCGCCCTGGCCGCCACTCTAAACCAGCCAGGCAGACCCGTGGCATTCTTTTCCCGCATCCTCTATGCCTCCGAAATTCGACATTCCTCAGATGAAAAGGAGGCCCAGGCTATCGTTGAGGCGGTGCGGCACTGGAGGCATTACCTGGCCGGCAAGAGGTTCACCCTCCTCACTGACCAACTGTCGGTTGCCTTCATGTTCAACAACACGCAACGGGGCAAGATCAAAAACGATAAAATCTTGTGGTGGACAATCGAGCTCTCCACCTATAATTACGAAACTTGTATCGCCCCGGCAAGCTCAACGAGCCCCCAGATGCCCTCTCCCGAGGTACATGTGCCAGCGCACAAGTAGACCAGCTCCATGCCTTGCACGAGAGCTTTTGCCATCCGGGGGTCACTCGTTTGTACCACCTAATCAAAGCCCGCAATCTGCCCTACTCCGTCGAGGAAGTACAGACAGTCACCAGAGACTGCCAGGTCTGTGTGGAGTGCAAACCGCACTTCTACCAGCCAGACCGCGCGCGCCTGGTGAAAGCGTCCCGTCCCTTTGAACGCCTCAGCGTGGATTTCAAAGGGCCCCTCCCCTCCACCGACCGCAATAAGAGGGAGGGAGTCTCAGCTAAGAATTAGAACCAATGAAAGTAAATAAGGGGCTAAACCATAGATAAGGGGTGGGAATCTCCGACCCCCCCCCCCCCCCCCCGGCCGGGTCGGAGAATCGCCGGGGGGCTGCGTGAATCCCGCCCCCGCTGGCCGCCAATGGTTTGCAACAGAACCGAACTGAGCCAGTGTCCTTGCAGGGAAGTTTGATGGTACTGTTGGGGAGGGTTTAAACTAACTTGCAGGGTCCTGGGATCCTGAGAGAAGGCACAACCAAAATTGGAAAAGACATCAAGTGAGTCAGGAAGGCATACAATGTTTAGACCATTTATTCACAGGGACTTTGGCAAGATTGGCTGGTATTTATTTTAATGCAAGGAGTCTGACGAACAAGGCACATGAATTGAGGGCACAAATAAAAACATGGGGGTATGATGTCATTGCTGTCACTGAGACACGCTTGAGGGGCAAGATTGGCAGCTCAATATTCCAGGTTTCAGGATCATCAGACGAGAGAGGGAAGGAGAGAAAAGAGGAGGGGGTGTCGCAATTTTGATCAGAGAATCAATTACAGCAGTAAGAAGGGATGACATCTCAGAAGGCTCTTCATACGAAGCCATTGGGGCGAACTTAAAAACTAAAGAGGCGCAATCAGATGGCTGGGAGAGTTTTATGGGCCTGCAGACAGTCGGAGAGAAATAGAAGAGCAGATATGTAGGCAAATTTCAGAGAAGTGTCAAAGTAATAGGGTAGTGACAGTGGGGGATTTCAACTTCCCCAATATTAACTGGAGAAGCCAAAATGTGAAATCTTAAGAGGGAGTGAAATTCTTAAAAGGCATCCAGGAGAACGTTTTAAGCCAGTACGTAGAAGAGAGGGGACGATCCTGGACTTGATTTTCGGTAATGATGCCGGGCAAGTGATTGAAGTATCAGTGGGGGAGCATTTTGCAAACAGTGATCATAACTCTGTTAGATTCAAGACTGTTATGGAAAAGGATAAGGATAGGTTAACACTGCTGCCTCATGGCACTGAGAACCCAAGTTCAATCCTGGTCCCAGGTCACTGTCTGTGTGGAGTTTGCACATTCTCCCTGTGTCTGCGTGAGTTTCACCCCCACAACCAAAAGTTGTGCAAGTTAGGTGGATTGGCCAAGCTAAATTGCCCCTTAATTGGGAAAAAAAATGGGCACTCTAAATTTATTTTTAAAAAAAGGAAAAGGACAAAGATGGGCCTGAGATCAAAGTTCTAAATAGGAAGGCCCGATTTTAATAAGATCAGATATAATTTGGCCAGAGTAGATTGGGAGCAGATACTTTTAGGTTAATCTATGACAGATCAGTGGGACAGGTTCAAGAAGGAAATAGGGAGAGGACAGGGCCAACATGTTCCAATCAAGAAAAAGGATGGGACACACAGATCCAGTGAACCCTGGATATCGAGGGACACACAGCATTGGATCAGGTGAAATAGGGAAGGTTATGACAGATATTGAGGGCTCAAAACAGAAGAAGCCCGAGAGGCGCAAAGAAAGTGCAAAAGGGAAATTAGCAGAGCAAAAAGTGTACATGAAAGGATACTGGCAGGTAAAATTAAGGAAAAACCTAAGTTGTTTTCCAAGTACATTATGGGTTGAAGGATAACGAGGGAAAGAATACAGCCCATTAAGGACCATACCGGCAACTTGTGTGTGGAGTCGAAGTTTGTAGGTAAATGAATACTTTATGTCAGTGTTCAATCTTGAGAGAGAAAGCTTGGGTATAGCAATCAGGAAGGACTGTGATAAACTTAAAGAAACTAACATTGACAGAGAGAATATTCTGAGTGTCTGGCAGGCTTAAAAGTAGACAAATCTCCGAAGGAAGTATATCCCATGGTGTTGAGTGAACAAAGGAGGAAGTAGCAGAGGCACTAGCAATTTTCAATTCCTCTCTGGCCAACAGAGATGCCAGAGAACCGGAGGATAGTCATAGGGGCAGCACGGTAGCACAGTGGTTAACACAGTTGCTTCACAGCTCCAGGGTCCCAGGTTCGATTCCTGGCTTGGGTCACTGTCTGTGTGGAGTCTGCACGTTCTCCCCGTGTCTGCGTGGGTTTCCTCCCAGTCCAAAGATGTGCAGGTTAGGTGGATTGGCCATGACAAATTGCCCTCAGTGTCCAAAAAGGTTAGGTGGAGTTACTGTGTTACAGGGATAGGGTGGAGGCGTGTGGTTAGGTGGGATGCTCTTTCCAAGGGCAGGTGCAGACTCGATGGGCCGATTGGCCTCCTTCTGCACTGTATATTCTATGATTCTGTGACAGAAAAAAATGAAAATGTTGAGAAAATTGTCCGTGTCTGTGTTTTCTGCAGCATGAAATGAACTCAATTGGAGTCACTGATTTCTCTCCCGGGCACTGGGATCAATGTTGGTAACACGAAGCCCCGCCCACAAATTGACCCTGCCACAAGATGGCGGTGGCACCTGCGCAAGCGCCCTGATCCACCCGGCCGGCTTTCCTGGGTCCACAAGATGGCGGTGGCCCCTGCGCAAGCGCCCTGATCCACCCGGCCGGCTTTCCTGGGTCCACAAGATGGCGGTGGCCCCTGCGCAAGCGCCCTGATCCACCTGGCAGCCTGTCCTGTGTCCACAAGATGGCGGTCGGTTTCCACGGTAACCCTGGTCAACAGCGTCGGAGTCTGGGTTTGTCCGCCGACGCATCTGAGGCGGAGGTTAATAAAGATAATTTTAAATTAGTCATTCTGAATTGAAAGATCGCCTCCTCCTCCCCAAAAGCTGCTCGCTGACCGGTTCAGCGGTTTCTGTATTCGCCTCGGCTTCTGGCTTGTCCCCCTCCGTCTGCACCGCCCCACTCTGCGAATGATTGACAGCTCACTGGACCAATGGTGAACAGTTGTCCGCCCGGAGGATCACCCGGTCCTCCAACCAATCACAGAGGGCTACAGTCTGGTCGCCTCTCTCTCCTCGTGGCGGAGAACCGAAACTGTGAACATGACGTCAAGCGCAGCCGATTGATAGCCAGATGAACCAATGACGATTGGGTATTCCGCCCAAGTAGCGGGCGGTCCTCTAATGAGTCAGGGGAGGGCGGGGCTGGATACGACCCGTCACCCCAATGTGACGTCCATCGTGCTTCAGGGACGGATGGCTAGACCAATGGTCATCGGATCTTGGACCGGAGGACTAGGCGGTCCTCCAACCAATCAGGGAGGAGGTATGTTCTCCTTCCCCTCCCCCAAGGTTTGTTCTGTCTTCATTGTCCAGTGGAAGCTCCCAGTGCGGAGTTATGACTGGGATTGACTACTCATTAAATTATTAATAAATGCAGACCTCTGTCTCACGAAGAAAGAAGGACATAAATTATTTGGACAGCTGGTTGTGATTGCTTCCAAGCATTTTGAGGTGTGTGAGTGAAATGAGGGTTCATGGTGGGAATGTCATTGATTTTAGTACTGGATAGTTCTGCAAATATGGTGGTGGAGGATGGACCGACTCCTAAAGATTCTGGGGTAGAGCAACGGGTGGATCGGTAAAGGATGGGTGGGGAGTGTGCCTGAAATTGGGAAATGGACAGACTCAAAGCGGGAAGAACGTGCAACTCAGTGGCGAGATCAGAGTGGGTCCTGAGGAGCGGATGAGACAGGTGTCAATTTGGTGGAGGAGTTTGGAGTAGGGTAGGATGGAGCAGCATTCCAAATTGAGGAGTGTGGGAATGTAGGCATCCGCACATGACGGGAAAGGCTGGCGAAAAATTGGGTATAAAGTAGAATAATCTGCTATGAATTTCGGTCCTGTACCTCGAGTGATGATGACTGTCAATTCCTTTTGCAGGGTGTCAACAGGGGAGAATTGACAGATAGGAAATTCGTACCATCAATCACACCAAGATCTGACAGAGTCACTCGATTCATCAGGGTCCGAACGTCATCGGCCTTTGAATGTGGAAGGAGAAATGTTTCTCTCTGGGAAAGGTTATTGCGCTCCAGTGTAACTGGAGAAGCACCGAGACAGACATTGGAGTGAGAGTGTTCCAGTGAAACGAACTTTAACCAGTTACACAAAAATTGCACCATTCACAGCGGAGAGACCTGTATTCCTGGTGTGCGCATGGGTGAGGCTTAAGCTGATTGTCTGACCTGGAGAGGAAGAAGGACACCCACATCATGGCGAAACCATGGAAATGTGGGGAGTGTGGGAAAGGATTCAATTACCCATCCCAACTGGAATCTCACCAACGCATTCACACCGGGGAGAGGCCGTTCACCTGCTCGCAGTGTGGGAAGGGATTTAGCGATTCATCCAGCCTGCATTCACACCAGCGAGTTCACACCGGTGAGAGGTCGTTCTCCTGCTCTGAGTGTGGGAAGGGATTCACTAATTCGTCGAACCTTCATAGGCACCGCCGCATCCATTCCGGGGAGAGGCCGTTCACCTGCTCCGAGTGTGGGAAGGGCTTCAGCGATTCATCCAACCTGCTGGCACACAAGCGGGTTCATACCGGGGAGAGGCCGTTCACCTGCTCTGTGTGCGGGAAGGGATTCGCTCATTCATCCCATCTGCTGACCCACCAGCGTCGTCACACCGGGGAGAGCCCATTTGTCTGCTACATGTGTGGGAGCGGATTCGGTGATCCATCGGCTCTGCAAACGCACTGGCAGGTACATGCCGGGGAACAGCCGTTCACCTGCACCGTGTGCGGCAAGGGATTTGCTCATTCCTCTGATTTCCTGAAACACCAGCGGGTCCACACTGGGGAGAGGCCATTCACCTGCTCCGAGTGCGGGAAGGGATTCACTGATTCGTCCAACCTTCGGAGGCATCGGCGGATCCATTCCGGGGAGCGGCCATTCACCTGCTCCGAGTGTGGGAAGGGTTTCAGCGAATCGTCCAACCTCCTGGCACACAAGCGGGTTCACACTGGGGAGAGGCCGTTCACCTGCTCGGAGTGTGGGAAGGGATTCACTCAGTCATTCAACCTGCGGACCCACCAGCGTCGTCACACCAAGAAGCCGCAATTTGTCTGCTCGATGTGTGGGAACAGATTTGATGATCCGTCGGCCCTGCGGGCACACTGGCAGGTACACGCCGCGGAGCGGCCGTTCACCTGCACCGTGTGCGGGAAGGGATTCACTACTTCATTCAACCTGTTGAGACACCAAGGCCGTCACACCGATTAGAGACCTTCGCGAAGTCCATGTCGACTACATCAACTGCACCACCCTCATCTAGTCACCTTCCCTAAAAATTCAAAGTAAGACATGATCTTCCTTTGACAAACCCAGGCTGATTAATCGTTGCCCCTCCAAGTGGAGATTAATTCTGTCCCTCAGAATTTCTTTCAATAATTTTCCGACCACTGAAGGTCGACTCAGTGGCCTGTAATCCAGTGTTTTTCCCGACTTCTCTTTTCGAATAATGGTACAACATTATCCGTCCTCCAATCCACTGGCACCTCACCTGTTGCCAGAGAGGATTAGAAAATTATTGTCAGAGACCGTGCAATCTCCTCCCTTGCCTCACACAGCATCCTGGGGATACACCTCATCTCGGCTTGGGGATTTATCCACATTTAAGCCTGCTAAAACCACGAATGCCTCCTCCCTCTCAATGCCAATCCGTTCAATTATATCACAGTTCCCCTCCCTGATTTCTCTATCTACGTTGACCTTCTGAATAATGAAGATAGATGCAAAATACTCATTTAATACCTCACCCAACGCCTTCTGACTCGACACAAGTCCCTTAATGGGCCCTTCACGTTCCGTGGTTACCCTCTTGTCCTCAATATACTTATAAAACACCTGGGATTTTCCTTTATTTTTCCCGCCAGTGTTTTACCAAATGCAAATAATTGGGGTCGAGTCCAGAATCTTAACAAAATTTGGGGTTCTGGTCCAGAACCATTATAAATCCATCCCCCTGCCACATTAGCTCAACCTCGAGAAACGGACCCAGTGATCCTGGTAACTAAACCCTCCCTCCTGCACCAGCTCTTCAGCCACACATTCATCTGCTCTATCCTCCAATTCCTTTACCCACCAACATGTGGCACTGGGAGTGATCCAGAGATCAGAACGTTTGAGGTCCTGCTTTTCAGTCAACTCCCCAGCTCCCTAGATTATTGCTGCAGGACCTCATCTGCAGCAAGTGTTGAATGCTGGAGGAATTTCGGCTCAAAGCTGATGAACTGGAATCTGAGCTTCAGACTCTGTGGCACATCCGGTCAGGGGGGCAGGGGGGGGGGGGGGGGGGGGGGGTGGGAGAGAGTTAACTGGACTTTTGTTTCAGGAGGCAGTCACGCCCCGTGGATTGGGTACCTCAAATTCGGTCAGTGGTCAGGGAGAGCAGAGTGTGACTGCAAGTGAGACAGGTGGAGGGATCCTGAATTCAGGAACAGAGGAGCTGAGATCTTGACCTGGTCCAACAGGTATGAGGTACCTGCTCCCTGTGTGGATGAGGAGAAGGGGTGTCGGGAGGATGAGCTAGCCGACCACTGCACTGTCGTACAGGAGGTCATTCATGTGGGGGAGCAAAGTAGTAGTTTTAGGAGATTCTATAATTAGGGGGATAGACAGCACCCTTTGTGAGCAGGATTGAGAGTCCCACATGGTATGTTGCCTGCCCTGTGCCAGGGTGAGGGACATCTCTGACCAACTTGAAAGGATATTGAAGAGGGAGAGGGAGGATCCAGTTGGTGTGGTCCATGTTGGGAAAAACAACAGAGGCAAGGGGGATTATCAGGCACTAGGAACTAAATTAAAGAACAGGTCCTCAAGGGCCATAATCTCTGGATTACTACCCAAGCCATATGCGAATTGGCACAGAGATGAGAAAATGAGGGTAGTAAACACGTGGCTAAAGGAGTGGTGCGGGAACGATGGGTTCCATTTCATGGGGCATTGGCATCAGTATTGGGACAGGGGGAGATCTGTACCATTGGGACGGTCTCCATCCGAACTAATCTGGGACCAGTGTTCTCACAGAAAGGATAAATATGGAGGTCACAAGTGGGGGGGGGGAAGGGTAAAACTGGGAAGTATAATGGTTAATGGGAAGCAAAGCAGCAGGTTAGCATGTGGGGAGGTGTGTTCAACCACATAGAAAATCATGAAGACAGTTAAAGGGAAGAAGAGGAGATGTAATTAATGGAGATATTAGGATTCAGAAAGAAGCTATCAAAACTAGTATAAGGGCACTTTACCTGAATGCTCGTAGCATTCAGAACAAGGTAAATAAGTTGACGGCACAATTCGGGAATGAGTATGATTTAGTGGCCATTACAGAGACATGGTTACAGGGTGGTCACAACTGGGAGTTAAATATCCAGGGGTATCCGACTATTCTGAAGGACAGACAGGAAGGTGGTGTAGCTCTGATAGTTAAAGTTGACATCAGGGTGGTAGTGAGAGATGATATAGGTTCTATGGAGAAAAA
Organism: Scyliorhinus canicula; assembly: GCF_902713615.1. Lineage (NCBI taxonomy): Eukaryota > Metazoa > Chordata > Chondrichthyes > Carcharhiniformes > Scyliorhinidae > Scyliorhinus > Scyliorhinus canicula. The sequence continues at coordinate 110,860,815 of NC_052162.1, read as the reverse complement.
GGTTGAATCCATTTGGGTGGAAATTAGAATTAGCAAGGAGAAAAGGTCACTCATAGGCGTAGTCTATAGACCAGCAAATAATAACATCATGGTGGGGCAGGCAATAAACGAAGAAATAACTGATGCATGTAAAAATGGTACGGTAATTATCATAGGGGAGTTTAATCTACATGTCGATTGGTCAAACTAGGTCAATCAGGGCAGCCTTGAGGAGGAGTTCATAGAATGTATCTGAGATAGTTTTCTCGAACAGTATGTAATGGAACCTATGAGGGAGGAAACTATCCTAGATCTGGTCCTGTGGAATGAGACGGGAATAATTAATAATCTCATAGTTAGGGATCCTCTCTGAAGGAGCGATCACAGTATGGTTGAATTTAAAATACAGATAGAGGGTGAGAAGAAAAAATCCAATGCCAATGTCTTGTTCTTAAACAAAGGAGATTACAATAGGATGAAGGAGAAGTTGGCTCAGGTAGACTGGGAGCAAAGACTTTATGGTGGGACAATTGAGGAACAGTGGAGTACTTTCAAAGTGATTTTTCACTGGGGCAGCAGGGTAGCATGGTGGTTAGCATAAATGCTTCACAGCTCCAGGGTCCCAGGTTCGATTCCCGGCTGGGTCACTGTCTGTGTGGAGTCTGCACGTCCTCCCCCTGTGTGCGTGGGTTTCCTCCGGGTGCTCCGGTTTCCTCCCACAGTCCAAAGATGTGCGGGTTAGGTGGATTGGCCATGCTAAATTGCCCGTAGTGTCCTAATAAAAGTAAGGTTAAGGGGGGGTTGTTGGGTTACGGGTATAGGGTGGATACGTGGGTTTGTGTAGGGTGATCATGGCTCGGCACAACATTGAGGGCCGAAGGGCCTGTTCTGTGCTGTACTGTTCTATGTTCTATGGTCTCAGCAAAAGTATGTACCAGTGAAAAGGAAGGGATAATCAGCCATGGATATCTGAGGAAATAAAGGAGGGTATCAAATTGAAAGAAAATGCATACAAAGTGGCAAAGATTAATGGGAAACTAGAGGATTGGGAAATCTTTAAAAGTCAACAGAAAGCCACGAAAAAAGCTATAAAGGAAAATAAGATAGATTATGAGACTAAATTAGCTCAGAATATAAAAACAGACATCAAACTTTTCTACAAATAAAACAAAAAAGAGTGGCTACGGTCAACATTGATCCTTTCGCGGATGAGAAGGGGGATTTAATAATAGGAAATGGCCGAGGCATCGAACAGGTATTTTGTGTTGGTCTTCACAGTGGAAGACACAAATAACATGCCAGTAATTGTTGGCAAGGAGGCTATTCCAGGTGAGGACCGATCATTATCACTAAAGAGGTAGTGTTGGGTAAGCTCATGGGGGCTAAAGGTAGACAAGTCTCCTGGCCCTGATGGAATGCATCCCAGGGTACTAAAAGCGATGGCGGGGGAAATTGTAAATGCACTTGTGGCAATTTACCAAAATTCAGTAGTCTCTGGGGTGGTCCCGGCGGATTAGAAATTAGCAGTGAGACCACTGTTTAAAAAAGGAGGTAGACAAAAAGGCGGGTAACTATAGGCCAGTTAGCTTAACTTCTGTCGTGGAAAATGCTTGAATCTATCATTAAGGAAGAAATAGCGAGACATCTGTATAGAAATTGTCCATTGGGCAAACACAGCATGGGTTCATAAAGGGCAGGTCATGGTCAACTAATTTACGAGAATTCTTTGAGGACATTACGATTGATTGATTGTCACATGTACTGAGTACAGTGAAAAGTATTCTGCGTACAGTCCTGGCAGTTTACTCCATACATAAATGCAGAGAACATACAATAATAATTAATACTTATAGATCATACTATAATATCGATCATAAAAAATGTAGGAAGAGGATCTGCAGGGGAGAGCTCACAGAAAGTCGCCACATTCTGGCGCCATCTTGGAAAACATTTTTTTAAAATGTAGAATCCGGCTGCAGCCTGTTGTTGGTTTGTTTTGTGCCCGATAGGAAGAGCTGGTCTGATTCCCTCTCCCCTCTGGCTCTTTTGTAAATAAATCACTGACATGCAAACCATGTCCAGTTACAGACGCATTCACACAAGGAAGAGACTGTTCGCCTGCTCTGAGTGTGGGAAGGGATCCAGTAATTTATCCAGCCTGCAGACCCACCAGCGAGCTCACATTGGGGAGAGGCCGTTCACCTACTCTCAGTGTGGGAAGGAATTTGCCCGCTCTGCCCAGCTGATCAGGCACATTCACACTCGAGAAAGGCCATTCACCTGCACTGTGTGCAGAAAGGGATTCACTTGTTCATCCAAGCTGCTGAGAGACACTTGAATTCACAGATGATGACAGGGATTGGATTCTGATGTTATTGCTGCTTTTAATCACATCCAGGACAGAACCATGTTCAGTCTGACAGCTGTGGTGTCAAGGAAGTGACCCATTTCATCAAGAAATTGAAGTGTTGATTACATTACTGCGGTAAAAATTAAACTCTATCATGCAGAATTTGAATCATTGCAAAAGAAATCTACTCAACACAAGACACAGCGCATGAACTCATGAAAAAAAAACCTTGAATGTCCAACTTCTGGAAAAATGCCAAATATCTGTAAGGACCGAGACAGTAAACAACATGACCCTCAAGGATTCAAAACAATAAGACTTATTTTCAAAATGTTTTTGTCAAACACAATAGACAACGCCAGCTTGATTTGTCACAGGTACAGAAATGAAGACAATTTCTTAAAAGACATCCCACCGAGACATGGTTAGTCATCCTTAGGACACAAAGGGCCGAGTTCTGGGATAATTCCTCTTAAAAGTTTGAGACAAGGACATTACATACCATTACGGAATTATACTGGATTGTAAGTATGGTCTTAAGAACAACATTTGTTTGAATATCCAAATTGTTTCTTAAGGATTTGAAATTTGTATGTAATCTTCAGTTGAATTGTCATGTTGTACCTAGTTTTAATTACTGATCATTCTGTGATACAGAATTCCGTGATAACCCTCATGAAGCCTACAAGGCTACGCTAATCGATCTCCCCATGGGCCTCATAGAATAGGGGTTACCCCGCTAGTGGGTGGAGGCACGCCCAACTAGGGCTCGTTAACGGGCTCAATAAAACCTGGCCTGGATAGGGACCGACATTCTGGTAGTCCTAACGGGATCTATCGTGTTGGACACCGCCGTGATGATTGTTTCTTTGATGTAAATAAACTCTCTGATACACCTACCTTCTTGGGCCTCCAGAGTCTTCACACATTCATTACAATAATGTAATCCATGATTGATTTTTATAGAATAAGCATTCGCAAGCAAATATAAAAGAGTTGTCGTCTCATAGTTATATCCTCATAAATCCCATTTATTTATAACAATATCCGGGGCAGCACGGCGGCGCAGTGGTTAGCACTGCTGCCTCACGGCGCCGAGGTCCCAGGTTCGATCCTGGCTCTGGGTCACTGTTGGTGTGGAGTTTGCACATTCTCCCTGTGTTTACATGGGTTTCCCCCCCCCCCCTACAACCCAAGGTGTGCAGGGTAGGTGGATTGAACATGCTAAATTGGCCCTTAATTGGAAAAAATGAATTGGGTACTCTAAATTAAATAAAAATAATAACATTATCCTGGAGTTCTTCAGTGAAGATTCGAAATGCTGATATCGGTCAACTTGAAAAAAGATTTTCTCTGCTGTAGTAATATATTTTCTCCTCTGAGCCAATTCTTTTGAAAACAGCAAAGCGGGAGATCACTTAATTTCAGTCGCCAGTCTATAGCTGGTAAAGCTGATTAGGTTTCTTTCTTCATTCAGTTTCTCTCAGCTCAGGTTGTAAGCGAAAAATACGTTTGACTAGGTAGGATTACCTTTCCGGGGATGGGGTGAAGATGGTAGAGACATTGCCTGAGGTCTGTTTCTGCCGATGTCAGTAATCCCCGTGTCCAGCCTGGAGTTTAACATCCTGGATGTGCCGACTAAATCAGCTGTGTTCATACCGTCAGTCTCTTGTCTCTCAGATAAGACGAGAGCTTATCCTTCATGACCCCATGCTGCTACAGTGCACCTTTATAGGCCTGTAGTGAAAGCCTGTGGGATCCTTGTCTTTATTAATGGAGACATGGAACACAAAAGCAAGGATGTCATGGTGGACCTTTGCAAGGCTCCAGTTCGCCAACAGCTGGGGTGGGGGCGGGCGGAGTGGAATTGTATCCTATTGTGGGGACCACACTTTGGGAAGGATGTGAAGATATTAGAGAGAGAGTGGAAAAGATTCAAGAGAATGATCTCGGGGACGAGGGAGTTCAGTAGGATAGATTGGAGGAGTGAAGGGCGAGGGAGGTTTGACAGAGCTGTTCAAAATGCATGAGGGGTCCGGTCAGTGTAGGCGGAGATCAACTATTTCCTTTGGTGGAAGGATCTGCAAGCAGAGGACCCAGATTTGCAGGGATGAGCACATGAAGCAAAGGGGAGGTGAGGAAAGACGTTCTTAATGCTGCAAGGGGTTAGAATCTGGATCGTGCTTCCTGAGAAGGTGCTGGAGGCAGACTCAATGTAGTTTTCAAAAGGAACTTGAATGATTATCAAGAGAAAATATTTGCAGGGCTACGGGAGGCTGGGGAAATGAAATGAGCAAGGTAGCACTTGGAGAGAGCCGGCAAAGATGTCATGGATTGTAACCACTCTGTGTTTCAATAATATTCTGATTGGAATCATTCCTGGCACAAAGGAAGATGGTTGTGGTTGTTGGAGGTCAGTCACCTCAGCTGCAGGACATCATTGCAGAAGTTCCTCAGGAGAGTGTCCTAGGCCCAACCATCTTAAGCTGCTTCATCAATTACCTCCCATCATAAGGTTAGAAGTGGTGCTGTTTGCGGATTACAGCACAATGTTTCGCACGAATGTTCTATAATGTTCTGTACATTCATGACTCCTCAGATAATGAAGTAGTCCATGTCCAAATGGAGCAAGACCTGGACAATATCCAGGCATGGGCTGACAAGCGGCAAGTTACATCCGCGTCACATAAGTGCCAGGCAATGACCATCTCCAACAAGAGAGAATCTAATCATCAGCCCTTGACATTCAATGGCATTACCATCGCTGATGTGGAGATGCCGGCGTCGGACTGGGGTGAGCACAGTAAGAAGTCTTACAACACCAGGTTAAAGTCCAACAGGTTTGTTTCAAACACGAGCTTTCGGAGCACTGCTCCTTCCTCAGGTCTGAAGTCTCCTGAGGAAGGAGCAGTGCTCCGAAAGCTCGTGTTTGAAACAAACCTGTTGGACTTTAACCTGGTGTTGTAAGACTTCTTACTGTGATTACCATCGCTGAATGCACCACTATGGACATCATGGGGGTTATTGACTAGAAACAGGACAGTACGGCGGCGCAATGGTTAGCACTGCAGCCTCACGGCGCCGAGGTCCCAGGTGCGATCGTGGCTCTGGGTCACTCTCCGTGTGGAGTTTCCACATTCCCCCCTGTTTGCGTGGGTTTCACCCCCACAACTCAAAAGCTGTGCAGGCTAGGTGGATTGGCCACGCTAAACTGCTCCTTAATTGGAAAAATTTATTGGGTACTCTAAATTTATTTTTAAAAAGTCATTGACTAGAAACATAACTGGACTATCCATATAAATACTGTGGCTAGAAAAGCAGGTCAGAGGTTGGGAATCCTACGGCAAGTGACTCACCTCCTGACTCCACAATCCCTGCCTTGACACCATCCAAGATAGAGCAGCCGACTTGATTGTCATCCCTTCCACAAACATTCACTCCCTCCACCACCGACGCACAGAAGCTACCGTGTATACCATCTATAATTTGCACTGCAGTAACTCGCCAAGGTTCCTGAGACTGCACCGTACAAACCCACGACCACTACCATCAGAATGACGAGAGCAGCAGATACCTGGGAATCCCACTACAGTACTTGGCTACTTCCCACCAGTCACCCAAGCCCTAGTAGGAGTTCCCCCTGGCCAGCGGCATGGATCCCGGTCGAGTGTGGCAGAGTTGGACACAGTCCGCAGCCATCACGCTGGGTTCCCGCAAGGTTGGGACCACATGCGGCCCGTGCCATCGGGATCTCGGCCCATTGGGGATGGAGCATGGCGGGTGGGCCGGCCGATCATGATGACGCCAGTTTGGAGGTGGCAGAGTATGGCGGACCGGTGTCAAACCGGTGCTGGCATCACTTCGGCGTGGAAATCCATACTTCGCCCAATCGCCAAACACAATTTCAGCGTTGGGCTACGGAGAATCCAGCCCATAGTGTTGAGAAATTTCATTCTTTCTGGGGGTGCAATTTTCAGCGAGTCTTCAAATTACGTTGTTGCAATTTTTACTATCTTCATCGTTTGCAAATTGAAACGTATTAAACACAGCAATTGCTTCGGGCCCTGCCGTGGTTAGGAGCATCACTACCTTTTGTGAATCTGATTGATCGCCTAAATTTACTGCAGTAAGAAACAGATTCAATTGTTGTTTAAACACACGCCAATTGTTGTCCACGGCCGGGATTCTCCCCTACCCGGCGGGGTGGGGGGGGTCCCAGCGTAGCGGAGTGGCGCGAACCACTCTGGCGTCGGGCCTCCTCAAAGGTGCGGAATTCTCCTCACATTTAGGGGCTAGGCCCGCGCGGAGTGGTTGGCGCCACACCGGCTGGCGGCAAAACCGACGCCAACGGCCTTTGACACCCGCCGGCCGGCGTCGGGGCTGGCCGAAAGGCCTTCGCCGGTTCGCGCATGCGCCGGTGCGTCAGCGGCCGCTGATGTCACCACCGCCGCATGCGCGGTAGGGGGTTCTCTTCCGCCTCCGCCATGGTGGAGGCCGTGGCGGCGGCGGAAGAAAAAGAGTGCCCCCACGGCACTGGCCCGCCCGCCTATCGGTGGGCCCCGATCGCGGGCCAGGACACCGTGGGGGCTCCCCCCGGGGTCCGATCGCCCCGCGCCCCCCCCCCCCCCCCCCCAGGACCCCGGGGGCCCGCTTGCGTCGCCAATCCCACCGCCACCAGAGGTGGTTCAAGCCACGGCGGCAGGAGAGGCCTCGCAGTGGCGGGACTTCGGCCCATCGCGGGCCGGAGAATCGCCGCAGGGGGCTCGCCAATCGGCGGGGCGCGATTCCTGCCCCCGCCAATTCCCGGGTGGCGGAGAATTCCGGCCATGGTGGGGGCGGGATTTACGCCGGCCCCGGGTGATTCAGGATCGGAGAATTTCGCCCCACATTACCATGAAATCTGAGACCCATTGGTGGCTTCAACAACTCCATGTGGTTCATTCTTGCAGTCTGCAAAAGTTTCAAATCCCTGTGGATCCCGTGGCAGGCTTCACTCTATGATGTGATATTTTTTTCTCAGTGTTTAATACCATCTAGTCCTGGTACCAAATAATGTTCTTGTTGGATGGCCCGATTAATATTACAAGAAAATATGTAGTTAAAGCTATAAATGATTTATTAACATTAACTATTGGTCAAATGTATACAAACAACAGATGAATAATAATTTTTATTGTCACAAGTAGGCTTACATTAATATTGCAATGAAGTTACTGCGAAAATCCCCTGGTCGCCTCATTCCGGCGCCAGTTCGGGTACTTAGAGGGAGAATTCGGAATGTCTAAATTACCGAACAGCACGGGCGCGATCCTCCGCAAATGTGGAGAGTCATAAAGGCTGCCGTGAAACTGGCCGTGTTTCACGGCAGCCTCCGCGCCCCCTCCCGGGACCCGATTCTTCCCCCCGGGCGGGGCTAGCAGCGCGGCCCCGTGAAGCACGGCATCGCGGGCTTAGCGACCGTCGCTACGCCCGCGCGCCAAGCGTCACGGCGGCTGACGCGCACTATGACGTCAGCCGCGCAGGCGCGGGTTGGACGGCTCCAACCCGCGCATGCGAGGATGACGTCATCACACATATGCATCAAACCCGCGCATGCACGGGTCGTCATGCCCCTCAGCCGCCCCGCGGACTGATCCTGCGGGACGGCGGAGGAACAAAGAGTGCGCGGGGTATCGGACCCGCTGCCCGCAATCGGTGCCGACTGATCCAGGCCCATGCCACCCTTGGCACGGCCGTGGTGCGTGGTTGTCCAGGACGGCACTTTGCGGCCGTTTCACGAACGGTGAGAGCAGGTGTGTTTGCATTCGTGAAAACGGCCGTAAAGGCCTGGGAACTCGGCCCATCGGCCTGGGGAGAATCGCTGTTCGCGTAGAAAACGGCGAGCAGCGATTCGTGTTGTGGGGCGGCCGTGGGGGGGGGGGGGGGGGGGGGGGGGGGGGGGAGAATAGCGGGAGGTCGGGAAAAATGTCGTGAAGGCCCTCCCGCTATTCTCCGACCCGTCGTGGGCAGCGGGGAATCGCGCCCCACATCTTTGGGGACTGTGGGAGGAAACCGGAGCACCCGGAGGAAACCCACGCAGACACTGGCAGACACAGGGAGAACGTGCAGACTCCACACCGACAGTCATCCAAGCCGGGAATCGAACCTGGGACCCGAGAGCTGTCTCCAGTCACGTGCTTTTGGTGCCAAATTACAGAGCAGTGCTGCTTCCATTTTCCAGCTGCTGGCAAGCAAAGCAAGTGAACTGTGAAGATTAATGGTTTTCTTAAAAGTAAGAGATGGGGGCAGCACGGTGGCGCAGTGGTTAGCACTGCTGCCTCACGCCGCTGAGGTACCAGGTTCGATCCCGGCCCCGGGTCACTGTCCGAGTGGAATTTGCACATTCTCCCCGTGTTTGCGTGGGTTTCGCCCCCACAACCCAAAGATGTGGAGGGTAGGTGGATTGGCCAGGCTAAATTCCCCCTTAATTGGAAAAAATGAATTGGGTACGCTAAATTTATTTTGAAAAAAGTAAGAGATGGCCAGAGACTCAAACAGGCAGTTTACCTATTGGACAGAATCTCACAACAGAATCTGCTGGAGAGAGCTGCTGAGGAGAGTCCAGGGCAGGACAGAGCAGTGCTGGTGTTAACTCTGTGCACAGCTCCAGCGTCTCAGGTTCACATCCTGCAAAGAAAAAACTGAATTTGTGAACAAAGCAGTATAAAGATGATTTCCTGAGATACGGTTTTGTCAAATGTGCCAATGCAAGTAAGGATGCAAAGTCCATGTGTATGACATGCAGGTAAGTACTGGAAAAAGAGAGGGGAAGTTTCAGATTTTGAAAGAGAAGTGGTGGGTGAAAAATTTGTTTTGAGCTTGAGACCCCATATTAGTTATTAACTTCCCGCTGACTCCACGTGAAAAAGAATATGTTGCTGAGCTGACCTGTAATACCACATTAAAACACGTTAAAAGCCTATGTGGCTTTCAGAATACTGGTGTAGCATCTCCGAGGGTTATTTAGTGCTGAGTAAAACAAGCATTTTCTTGCTATTGTCCTTCATGAGGAACTACATGTGCAAGGTTGGATTTTCTGTTTTCATAAAAATGAAGATGGCTGAAAGGAACTGGCTGAAATCTGCACCTGATATGCGCGTTGCACTCTCCCTCTGAACCTGATTCAAGTGAGCTCGTGAGAACCAACCAGGCTCCGCTTTCGCATTAAAGGTAAACAAACATGCCGTGTATCACGAAGGTCAGCCAGGGTTCTGTTGACAAAAGTGGGTCCCGGGAAACAGATTTGAAAAACACTGTCCTAGTCAGTCTGATGTCACCTGACTCAAAAAGGTTGCAGAAGAGATTCACCAGGATGTTGCCTGGGCTGGAGCGTTTCAGCTATGAAGAGAGGCTGGTTAGGATGAGGTCGTTCTTAGAGTAGAGAAGTCTGAGAGGTACCTGATTGAGGTGTACAAAATTATGAGGGACATCGATAGGGTGAATAGAAAGCAGCTGTTCCACTTAGTGAAGGGTCAATAACAAGGGGGCATAAGGGAGGCAAATGGTATAGAATCCCTACAGTGCAGAAGGAGGCCATTCGGTCCTTCAAGTCTGCACTGATCCTCCAAACTCTCTACCTAGATCCACACACCCACCCACCATGTCCTATCCCTGTAACCGAACCTGCACATCCCTGGACACTAAGGGGCAATTTATCATGGCCAATCCACCTAACCTGTTCATCTTTGGACTGTGGGAGGAAACTTGGAGGAAGTCCGCGCAGGCACGAGAAGAATGTACAAACTGCACACAGACAGTAACCCAAGGCTGAAATTGAACCCAGGTCCCTGGCGCTGTGAGACGGCAGTGCTAACCACTGTGCCACCATGCCGCCTCTGTTGGTTTTTGTTGCACAAAGATTTGAGTTCAGAAGTAGGGATGTCTTACTGCAGTTATACAAACCCTTGATGAGAGCACACCTGGAGTATTGGGTGCTGTTTGGTCTCCCTGTCTAAGAGGTTCAGCAGTTCACCAGGCCAATACCAGGGTTGGAGGGACAATCTCTGAGGAGAGATTAGTTCGACTGGGTCTGTATTCAGTAGGCTTTAGATGGAGCAGAGGAGATCTGATTGAAACGTATAAAATTCTAACAGGCCTGGACAAAATAAATGCAGAGAGAATGTTTCCCCTGGTTGAGGGATCTTGAACAAGGGGACACAGTCTCAGGAGACCGAGCAAGACCATTGAAGACTTAAATGAGGAAAGATTTCTTCACTCAGAGGATGGTGAACCTGTGGAGTTCTCCACCACAGAAGACAAGACACCGACTGTATTCACGAAAGAGATAATTCATTTTTAGATTTCAATAGCGTCAAGGATTATGGGGAGAGCTCAGGAATATGGTGTTGGGATAGAGAATCAGCCATGGTCATATTGAATGGTGGAGCAGGTTCGACAGGCTGAATTGCTTACTCTTTCTCCTAGTTTCTATGTGTATGAAGGGGGCTAATGTAGTTCCAAGTTATAAATGGCTTGTTAAGGCAGCACTGGGTAATTAGAAGACCCTTTTAGCTTCACTTTGTAAGGTTAAGATGCTTAGGAGAATAATTAGGGACACCTTAAATAGGATAGTTTGATCGAGAAGTCCTCCTCGAAGACACACAAAATGGAAAAGAGAGTTGTGCCTCTCAAAATTGATAGCAATCGCCCCACCAGACTACTCCCACCCCTTTTCACCTCCCTCTTTCCATGGGTCGATGGTGCTCACCTGCTCATATCACCGGACTTGCAATCCGAGGGAATTTTAAAAAGCACTAAAAAAACAGCCTGTTCTGAATTTAAACGAAAGTGTGACAGTCAACTGTTGCCTGGTGTGGTCTACGAATATGGAGAGAAGGCGAGCAGGATGCTGGCGCACCAGCTCCGCAAGCGGGACGCGGCTAGGGAGATTGGTGGAGTGACGGATAGGGGTGGGAATGTGGTGCGGCAGGGGGCAGAGGTCAATGGGTTCTTCAGGGACTTCTACAGGGAACTGTACCAGTCGGAGCCGCCGGTGGTGGTGGTGTGGGGGGGGGGGGGGGGGGGGAATGGAGAGCTGCGATTTCCAAGGGTGCAGGAGGAGCAGGTGGAGGGACTGGGGGCGCCGATCGAGTTGGAGGAGCTGGTTAGAGGGATTGGCCACATGCAGTCGAGGAAGGCGCCGGGACTGGATGGGTTCCCGGTTGAATTTTATAAAAAATATGTGGACCTGTTGGGCCCCCTGCTGGTTCGGACCTTTAACGAGGCATGGGAGGGGGGAGTTTTGCCTCTGACGATGTCACGGGCGCTAATTTCCCTGATCCTGAAGCGAGATAAGGACCCCTTGCAGTGTGGATCATGTAGGCCAATTTCACTGTTGAACGTAGACGCCAAGTTGCTGGCGAAGATCTTGGCCACCAGAATAGAGGACTGTGTGCAGGGGGTGATACATGAAGATCAGCCGGGTTTTGTGAAGGGGAGGCAGCTGAACACTAACGTGCGAAGGCTGCTAAATGTGATAATGATGCCGGCGGCAGAAGGAGAGGCGGAGATTGTGGTGGCATTAGATGCGGAGAAGGCCTTTGATAGGGTTGAGTGGGGGGACCTGTGGGAGGTGTTAGAGCGGTTCGGGGAAGGGTTTATTAAATGGGTGAGGTTGCTGTACGAGGCCCCGATGGCGAGTGTAGCGACAAATGGGAGGAGGTCCGAGTACTTCAGGCTCAACCGTGGGATGAGGCAGGGGTGCCCCCTGTCCCCCTTGCTTTTTGCGTTGGCAATTGAGCCTCTGGCCATGGCGCTCAGGGAGTCGGGGAGGTGGAGGGGTCTGGTGCGGGGTGGAGAGGAGCACTGAGTGTCGCTTTATGCAGATGACTTGCTGCTGTATGTAGCAGACCCGGTGGGGGGAATGCCGGAGGTGATGGAGATTCTTGCTGAGTTTGGGAGTTTCTCGGGCTACAAGTTGAACCTGGGCAAGAGCGAGCTGTTTGTTGTACACCCGGGTGATCAGGAGGAGGGGATTGGTAGGCTCCCGCTAAAAAGGGCAGTGAGGAGTTTTAGGTGCCTGGGGGTTCAGATGGCTTGGAGTTGGGGGGCTTTGCATAAGTTTAATTTTACTAGGTTGGTGGAGCAGATGGAGGAGGAGTTTAAAAGGTGGGACATGCTGCCGCTGTCGTTGGCAGGTAGAGTACTGTCTGTTAAAATTACGGTGCTCCCGAGGTTTTTGTTTTTGTTCCATTGCCTCCCCGTTTTTATTCCGAGGGCATTTTTTAGGAGGGTGAACAGCAGCATCACGGGGTTTGTTTGGGCGCACGGGACTCCGAGGGTAAGGAGGGTCTTTTTGGAGCGGGGCAGGGATAGAGGGGGGCTGGCGCTGCCCAACCTCTCTGGGTACTATTGGGCGGCTAATGTCTCGATGGTACGCAAGTGGGTAATGGATGGGGAGGGGGCAGCATGGAAACGGCAGGGGGGGGGGGGGGGTTAGGCAGGAATATGGCATTGAGTTTACAATCAGGTCAGGTCAGATCTTACTGAATGGAGGAGGGGCCGAGTGGCCTACTCCTGTTTCTAATTTGTATGTTTGTACGAACAGCAAGCAGTTAGGAAGGCAAATAGTACGTTGGCCATCATTGCAAGAGGACTTGAGTACCGGAGCAAAGATGTCTTACTGTCTCTGTACACGGCGTTGGAGAGATCACACCTGGAGCGCTTACTGTGTGCAAGTTCTGGTCTCTTCATCTGAGAAAGGATATATTTTCCAGTGAGGGGGAGAGCAGCGAAGGTTCACCAGACTGATTACTTGGATGACAGGATTGTCGGACAAGGAGAGATTGGGTCGACTGGGTCTGTATTCACTGGAATTTAGAAGAATGAGAGAGGATCACATTGAAATGTATAAAATTCTGGCAGGGCTGGACAGATTAGATGCAGGGATGTTTGGACAGTCTGGCTGGAGGGGCCAGAACACGAGATCACCATCTCAGTATAAAGGGATGGTCATTTAGGACTGAGATGAGGAGAAATTTCATTTAGGACTGAGATGAGGAGAAATTTCTTCACTCAGACGGTGATGATCCTATGGAATTCTCTCTCTCAGAAGGCCGTGGAGGACAAGTCACTGAATATATTTAGGAAGAAATAGATAGATTTCTAGATTCTAAAGGGGTCATGGGGTGTGGGGAGAGCGCGGGAGCGTGGCATTTAGAGTGGATCAACCATGAACATATTAATTGGTGGAGCAGGCTCAAAGGACCGAGTGGCCTCCTCCTGTTCCTATTTTCTACTTTTACTCTTACAAACTGTCATGCTGAGTGCAAGATGAAAAACTTTGACAGCATTTTCTCAGCAATACCCAAGTCCTGCACCTGCCGCATGGACAATGTAGAAGCAACATACTGTGGGTGCTGGAAAGCTGAAATGAAAAAAAAAGAAATGTTGGATAAACTCAGCAGGCCTACGAGCATCTGTGGAGAGAGAAACAGATTTAGCGTTTCGAGTCTGTATCACCTCCTGGGAACTGGAGAGAGGTAGAAATGTTTTTATGCTGTTGAAAAAGCGATGGCGGGAAGAGGAGGAAGGGTGGAGCAAAATAGGAGGTCAGGGATAGATTAGCAGGCGGGGGACATTGAATGTTTCATGGGACAAAAGACAAAGATGATCGCTTTATGGCCACTGTTACTAAGACCACATTTGCATTCCAGATTTTGTTGTTTATTTAATCTATTGAATTTAACCAGGCGCCATGATGGGGATTCGAACTTGTGACCACAGAATATTTGTCTGGGTCTCTGAATTATCAACCCAGTTATATTATCACTCTAACACCTATTACGATCCCGGACAGACCCCAACAGTGGCTCGGATACAGGAGAGAAACCCAAATATTTTGTGAGGAAAGGATACCTCACTCCAGGGGCTTCAATTGTAAGGGGAACAGACAGGTGTTTCTGTGGCTGCAAAAGAGACTCCAGGATGGTATGTTGCCTCCCTGGTGCCAGGGTCAGGGATGTCACTGAAGGGGGAGGAAAGGATATCTCACTCAAAATAGAGATATGGGGCTGGATTCTCCGCAGCCCCACGCCGAAATTGCGTTTGGTACGGGGGGGGGGGGGGGGGGGGGGGGGGGAGGGGAGAGAATCAACTTTTATGCCCGAATTGGTCCCCGGAGAATCGCCTGCCCGTGAATCACACCGCATGGCAGAGCGGGCCTCATTGCCAGAGGCCCTCCCAGCAATACCTCTGATCCCGACCGGCCAATTTCCCGATGGTGTGGTTCTAACCACGTCTGCCCGGTCGGGACTCATGGAAAATCATGGAAGTTTCAGTTGTCTCTGGTGACCACTTGTGCAGGAAGTGCCCAACTCCAGCTATTGGCTCACCGCATACTGGAGCTGGAACTGAGGATGGATTCACTGGAGCATCCACGATGCTGAGCAAGTCATGGGTAGCACGTTCAATGAAGTGGTCATGCCGCAGATGTGCATTGAACAGGCAGAAAGGACATGGGTGAGCACCAGGCAGCGTAGAGGAAGACAGGTAGTGCAGAGTCCCCTGTGGCCATCCCCCTTTCTAGCAGTTATACTATTTTGGATACTGTTGGGGGAGATGAAAGTGGAGGGGAAAGGAGTGGCAGCCAACTTCATGGCACCATGGGTGTGTCTGGTGTACAAGAGGGAGGAGGAAGAATGACGCGGTTATAGTGGTAGGGACTTCAATTGTCAGGGGAACAGACAGGTGTTTCTCTGGCTGCAAAAGAGACTCCAGGATGGTATGTTGCCTCCCTGGTGCCAGGGTCAGGGATGTCACTGAAGGGTATACTGAAGAAGGAGGGCAAACAGACAGATATCCTGGTACATATTGGTACTGACGCTATAGGCAGAAAATGGGATGAGGTCCTGAAAGCAGAATTTAGGGAGCTAGGAAGTAGATTAAAAAGGACCCAGAAAGTAGTAATCTCTGAATTACTTCCGGTGCCACCTGCTCGTGAGTATAGAATAAGAGGTTAGTCCAGATGAATGCATGGCTGGAGAAATGGTGCAGGAGGGAGAGCTTTATATTTCTAGGGTATTGGAACCATTTTTGGGGACAGTTGGATCTGTACAAGACGGAGGGTACTGCCTGAACCAAAATGGGATCAGTGCTCTTGCAGGGAGATTTGCTCGTGCTGTTGGGGAGGGTTCAAATTAACTTGGCAGGGGCCTGGGATCTTGAGAGAAGGTTCAGCAGGGGGTGGTCCACAGCCAGAATTAAAGTGTTTCAGGAAGGCATACAATATAGAATTTACAGCGCAGAAGGAGGCCATTCGGCCCATCGAGTCTGCACCGGCTCTTGGAAAGAGCACCCTACCCAAGGTCCACACCTCCACCCTATCCCTATAACCCAATAACCCCACCTAACAATAAGGGCAATTTTGGACACTTAAGGGCAATTTTGCATGGCCAATCCACCTAACCTGCACAGCTTTGGACTGTGGGAGGAAACCGGAGCACCCGGATGAAACCCATGCACACACGGGGAGAACGTGCAGACTCCGCACAGAGAGTGACCCAGTCGGGAATCGAACCTGGGACCCTGGAGCTGTGAAGCAACTGTGCTAACCAATATGCTGCCATGCTGTCCAATAATGTCATTGCTGTCACTGAGACATGGTTGAGAGACGGGCAGGATCGGCAGCTCATATTCCAGCATTCAGGATCTTCAGGCGAGTCAGGGAAGGAAGTAAAGAGGAGCAGGGTGTTGTAACTTTGATCAGGGAATCAACTCCAGTAGTAAGGCGGGACTATGTCGTAGAAGGCTCTTCAACTGCTGGGCGTGTTCTTGGCCCCCTACAGTCAGAGAGAAATAGAAGAGCAGATATATAGGTAAATTTCAGAGAAGTGTCAAAGTAATAGGGTGATAGTGGGGGATTTCAACTTCCCCAATATTAACTGGGGTAGTCATAGTGTGATGGGTTTAGAGGGAGCAGAATTCTTAAAATGCATCCAGGAGAACTTTTTAAGCCAGTACAGAGAAGGAGTCCTACAAGAGAGGACGAGGTCCTGGATTTAATTTTTGGGAACATAGCCGGTCAAGTGGTTGAAGTATCAGCGGGGGAACATTTTGCAGACAATGATCATAATCATAGAATCCATTCAGTGCAGAAGGAGGCCATTCAGCCCATCGAATCTGCAGAGACCCTCTGAAAGAGCACCCCACCAAGGCCCACGCTCCCGCCCGATCCCATAACCCCATCTAACCTGCCCATTCCTGCACACAAAGGGGCAATTTTATCACGGCCAATCCACCTAACCTGCACATCTTTGGACTGTAGGAGGCACCCGGAGAAAACCCACATCGACACGGAGAGAAAGTGCAAACTCCACACAGACAATCAGCCCAAGGGCAGAATTGAACTCACATCCCTGATGCTATGAGGCAGGAGAGCTTAGCACTGTGTCATTTCGCCGCCCCTAACTCAAGTGAATTCAAGATTGTTCTGGAAAAAGACAAGGGTTAGCCTGAGATCAAAGTTCAAAACTGGGGGAAGGCCTGTTTTAAAATGTTCAGATATGATTTGGCCAGAGTTGACTGGGAGCAGGCACTTTTAGGTAAATCCATGACAGCATGGCGCATTCAAGAAGGAAATAGGGAGAGTGCAGGGCCAACAAGAGGATGGTACCAACAAATCCAGTGAACCGTGGACATCGAGGGATATGCAGCACTGGATCAGGAGAAAAAGGCAGGCTTATGGCAAATGAAAATGAAATCGAGAGCTGAAAACAGCAGAAGCCCTAGTGGTGTATAAAATATGTAAGCGGGACCTCAACAAGGAAATTAGGAGAGCAAAAGGGGGACATGAAAGGACCCGGGCAGGTACAATATAGGAAAATGTCAAGTTGTTTCACATTAAGAGTAAATGGATAACTAGGGAAAGAGTATGGCCTATCAAGGACCACAGTGGTAATTTGTGTGTGGTAGGGTTCGAAATGAATACCTTGTGTCAGTGTTCACTCTTAAGAGGGACGGTGTGGATATAGAAACCAATCGGTTTCCGATCTAACCAGCCCATTCCAGTTGGCAAGATCTGGATCCCACTGTGGCACGGTGAGAAAGCAATAATCACCAGTTAAGGCCAATTTCCATCCCATTAACAGGAAGGACCGCTATCTAATGGCTTCCCATCACCTAACCGGCTTCTCAGCGAGCGGTCACCCTTCAGTATTTGTCCATGTTTGCATCACGGACCTGGGGGAGTCTTCAAGGCCTTCAGAGGCCCCTGGGTGGTCAAGGAAAGGGCAGGGTGGCCCCTCGGAACAACCATAGAATAGAATTTACAGGACCTCCGGTGGCGGCTATGGAGGAGTAAGTCGCACATTTGGTGGCTCTCAATCCGGTCGGACTTTTGGATTTTTTTCCCCCGACTTTTTTGTAATTTTGAGCCCTGGTTCTGAATGCATAGGCACTCGGGCACTGACTCCAGATATAGGTGTATGGGATTAAGAAGCAGAAAGAATCGCAAACAGCTGAAGAAGTGAGTAAACAAGGGCAGTGTAGAAGCTGCTGCTGAGGACAATATGGCCGATGTCCGCACCCCGGTGCAGACAGCCCAGCCAACAACGGAGCATCTGTTGAAGGTCATCCAAGATGGCTTTACCACGTTGAAGCGGGACAGTTTAGACCCAATTCAGAATAGAATTTATAGTGCAGAAGGAGGCCATTCGGCCCATCGAGTCTGCATTGGCTCTTTTTTTTAAAGAGCACCCTTCCTAAGCTCACACTTCCACCCTATCCCCACAATCCAATAACCTAACCTTTTTGGACACTAAGGGCAATTTATCATGGTCAATCCACTTAACCTGCACATCTTTGGACTGTGGGAGGAAACCGGAGCACCCGGAGGAAACCCACGCAGACTTGGGGAGAACGTGCAAACTCCGCACAGACAGTGATCCAAGCTTGGAATCGAACCTGGGACCCTGGAGCTGTGACGCAACTGTGTTAACCACTGTGCTACCCTGCCTCCCCTAACATGTGCAACGTGGCACTGTCAGGCTGGCAATTTGGGACTGCCACCCAGGCACTGCCAAGGTGCACCGCAAAGCTGGAGGAGCGCAGCCGGGGTGGCATTGCCTGGGTGCCAGGGTGGCACTGCCAAGGATCAGGGCCTGTGGGGGTCTGTGCCTATGAAAGGAGGGTGGATGGGAGGTATGAAGGGTGGATGGGGGGTGTGCATGGCGGGTATGAAGAGGCCTCTGAAATGTTGGGGAGATGAAGGGTGAGGGTCCTGGAAGGGGGAGCCCTAAAGGGGGTATGTGAAGGCCTGAAAAGGGGGCGGCCCTCAGTCACCGCATCAGATTGTTGGGGGGGGGGGGGGGGGAAGTGCCATTACTTGGAGGGGGTGTCGGGGGGTGACATTCCCCATGGGTGGGGGGAATGCGGGACCCACAAGCCCATTTAGAGATTGTAGCCCCCTTTCAAAAGGTGGCCAGCGATTTCAGCTTCCCAGTGATAAAAATAATTCTAAGGGCTTGACTGGGAGAATCTCTCGGGGCCCCAAAAAGTGACTAAGTGTGGTTAGATAACGGTGGGGAATTCATCAACTGAGCCGGCGGGAAATTCCCAGCGAATCCCGTCACAAATGACACTTGGAAACCTTTCCGTTAGTTCGCACCCATTGTATTCAGCTTGGTGAGATCATCATGGAATCATGGGGCCGAGGTCCCTGGTTCAATACCGGCTCTGGGTCACTGGGGTTTGCACAGTCTCCCTGTGTTTGTGTGGGTTTCGCCCCAACACAAAGATGTGCAGGTTAGGTGGATTGGCCACGCTAAATTGCCCTTTAATTGGAAAAAATTAATTTGTACTCTATATTAGCAAACAAAATCTCTTTCTCAAAGTGGAGGATTCAAGACATCTCTATACAGCAAGACCCCAAACCACTCGTGTGAAAACAATTTTTCTTGATTTGCATTTGCTTATTTTGCAAATCACTTTAAATCTGTGCCCTCTCTCATTCTTGATCCTTTTATGAGTGGGAGCAGTTTCTCCCCATCTATTCTGTCCAGTCCCCTCATGATTTTGAACATCTCCATCAAATCTCCTCTTAACCTTCTTCTCTCCCAGAACAGTCCCAACCGCCCCAATCTATCCTCATAACTGAAGTTTCTAATCCTTGGAACCATTTCTTTAAACGTCTTCTGCACTCTCTCCTATGCGTTCACATCCTTCATATAATAGAGAACTTTGCACAATATTCTAGCTGAGGTCTAAATAGTGCCTTGTACTTATTTGTTTGTAATTTGATTTACTTCTGTTGTTGTCAAAGGTACAGTATTTTTGCAATGTTTACAATCTTTATTAGTATCACAAGTAGGCTTACATTAACACCGCAATGAAGTTACTGTGAAGTCTCTAGTCGCCACACTACAGCACCGGTTCAGATACTGAGGGAGAATTCAGAATGTCAAATTCACCTAACAGCACATCTTTTGGGCCTTGTGGGAGGAAATCAGAGTGCCTGGACGAAACCCATGCAGATATGGGGCGAGGGGGCAGACTCCGCAACCAGTGACCCAAGCTGTGAACCAACAGTGCTAACCACTGTGCTACCGTGCCCCTAGTTGGGAAAGAAGGTAGTGGTAACGTATGTGGATAAAAGGTAGAAGAAATAAACCTTCTGGTTCTTATCCCTCCACATTTACAGTGTCAAGGCCATTGGGGGAGGGGTTCGATTTGGAGTCCTTCAGGGGGATGGACGTCCTGTTCTCGCTCAGCGCCGATTGGCCGGTTGTGTCATCCAGTCACGCCCTCTTGGCCGCGTTCCCCTATTGGCGAAGCGTCCTGTCAATCAGCGCACTCCTGAGCTCCGGCCAGAGGCACGGATGCGCATGTACGCTCAGCGTCGGCGCGGTAAGTCGCGCAGGCGTCTTGAGTGCTGACGACGTCAGCGTCCCAGTCTCGACCGAGCGTGTCGGAGACGTCGGCGACGTGCTGCATTGGACGCTGAGGTTGGGGGGGGAGGGGATCGGGTGGAGGAGGGAGGCCGCCTACCGGCGCATCTTGTTTTCCCAAAACCGGTGCGTAATTTATTTTTTGGCCAACTGATATTTCGCCGGCTAGGCTCGATCACAGCGATGAAGAACCAAGATCGGTTTGAAAAGAGTATCAGTGGAGGTCGGCAGCGGGGGGTCGACATGGGGAGGGGGCGGGGAGATGTTAGCAGCGGTGGAGCCCCCCCATCAATTGCGGAGGCGCGGGTCGGTGGGTGGTCTGCGCAGGCGCAGTCTGAATGCGGTGCATGCGCAGTCCTGGCGGAGCAGTCCGTGTCCCTCCTGCGCATGCGCTGCCCTAACCCATGTGCAACAGGTAGCCCCTGCCCACACCATCAAAGCTCTGCTGAACTCACATTTCATCAAAGGAAGGAGCAGTGCTCTGAAAGCTAGTGATTCGAAACAAACCTGTTGGACGTTATCCTAGTGTTGTAAGACTTCTTGCTGTGCTCACCCCAGTCCAACGCCAGCATCTCCACATCGTACTCAAACCAGGAATTGGTGGAGGAGCCGAGGAAGAAATGGGGAGATTGATGATTGAGGGGAGTCGTCGATGTTGGGGAGAGAGAAATCAGGTGAAACTGCAGCATTCTGCTGTGCCATTGAATGTCCTGGGTGATCATGTCCAGGGCAGCACGGTAGCATAGTGGTTAGCACAGTTGCTTCAGAGCTCCAGGGTCCCAGGTTCGATTCCCAGCCGGGTTACTGTGTGGAGTCGGCATGTTTTCCCAATGATTTCCATGGGTTTCCTCTGGGTGCACAGGTTTCCTCCCAAAGTCCAAAGATGTGTCAGTTAGATGGATTGGCCATGATAAATTGCCCGTAGTATCCAAAAAAATGTTAAGTGGGGGTTACTGGGTTATGGGGATAGGGTAGATATGTGGTCTTCAGTAAGGTGCTCTTTGTAAAGGGCGAGTGCAGACTCGATGGGCCGAATGGCCTCCTGCACGGTAAATTCTATGATTCTATCATTTAGAGTTGAGTGTAGAGTTTTGATCACCTTGTTGGAAGGAGGGACACAATGGCGTCGGAAGCGGTTCAGAGAAGGTTCCCTCCACTGATGCCTGGGATGCAGGGTAAGCTTTAGTCTCACTAGGAAAGGTTGAGCAGGTTGGAGCCAAAAGCAGGGAAAGTTATGATGCAGAAAGAGGGTCTTTCCCTGGGTCACTGTGTGTGGAGTTTGCACATTCTCCCCATGTCTGCGTGGGTTTCACTTCCACAACACAAAAGATATGCTGGTTAGGAGGATTGGCCACGCTAAATTGCCTTAATTGGAAAAAAAATAATTGGCTACTCTCAATTTATATAAAAAAAAGAAAGAGGAACCTTCAGCCCATGGCATCTGCGCTGACCTTAAAAGAACGAAGAGAAAGATACTGGTCGCTGATTTCAAGCATACTCTCCAGCACCTGGTCTGTAGCTGTGTAGATACTGATAGAGGCACCTTTTAAATGAGTCGACTCTTTCAGCCTCAACCTTCAACATAGGTAGTGCCGCCCTCTGGGTGAACCATTTCTCCTCATTCACCCTCCTCCCCAATCCTGTTACCAACCCCTTTCAATCTATGCCCCCTGTCTACGCCTCTACTCCTTGGAGTAACTATGGGCGGCATGGTAGCACAGTGGTTAGCACTATGGCTTCACAGCGCCAGGGATCCGGGTTTGATTCCTGCCTTGGGTCACTGTCTGTCCGGAGTCTGCACGTTCTCCCCGTGTCTGCGTGGGTTTTCTCCGGGTGCTCCAGGTTCCTCCCACAGTCAAAAGACGTGCTGTTAGGTAATTTGGAAATACTGAATTCCCCCTCAATGTACCCGAGCAGGTGCCGGGAGTGTGGCGACGAGGGGATTTTCACAGCCATGTAAGCCTAATTATGACACTAATAAAGATTATTATTATAACTGCTTCTTGAAAACATATTATTTTGGCCTCAACTGCTTACTGAGGGAGCAAATTCCACTGGCCGACCCTTCTCTGGGTGAAGAAATTTCTCCCCATCTCTGTCTTAAATGATCTACCCATATCCTCAGACTGTGACCCCTTGACCTGGACACACCCACCATCGGGAACATCCTTCCTGCATCTACCCTGTCTTGTCCTGTTAGAATTATACAGGTTTCTATGATGTCCCCCCTCAGTCTTCTGAGCTCCAGCAAATACAAACCTAACTGGCTGAACCTCCCCTCTACATCAATCCTGCCATACCAGGAATCAGCCTGGTAAACCTTCACTGCTCTCCCTCCATAACAAGAACACTCTTCCTCAGATACGGAGACCAAAACTGCACACAATACTCCAGGTGTGGCCTCACCATGGCCCTGTATAATTGCAGTAAGACATCATCCCTACTCCAATACTTAAATCCTCTCCTTAGGAAGGCCAAGATTAGGAGTTTACCTTCTTTGCCGGGGTATCATTAGACTTTGGAATTTTGTACCTTAGAGAACAGTGATGACGGGGCGTTGGGGGGGGGGATATTCAAAATGGAGGAAGGAGTTCGAAGCCCGAAGTTTAAAAGCTTGTTTAAAAGGTGCCTGGATACGCACCTTCAAGTGCTGTAACCTGCAGGGTCACATACCAAAGGCTGGATGGCTCGTTTTTCGGTCAGAACAGACACAATGGTGTCAAGACCCCCTGGGCTAGCGTGCAGTTAATTCCAGTCCCACTTGATCTGGAGTCGCACCACAGGTGAAACTAGATTTTATATTAATGCCCATGGCTTTGGTTGAGTTAAATTGTTTATAATCATTGTAAATTTAAACATAAACCTTTTATTCTTTAAAAAAAATAAATTTAGTATACCCAATTCATTTTTTCCAATTAAGGGGCAATTTAGCGTGTTCAATCCACCTACCTTGCACATTTTTGGGTTGTGGGGGCGAAACCCACGCAAACACGGGGAGAATGTGCAGACTCCACACGGACAGTGACCTAGAGCCGGGATCGAACCTGCGACCTCGGCGCCATGAGGCAACCTTTTATTCTTAACAGTAATTATAATTAAACTAACGGAAAAATGTAACTTTACTATCTGATTCCCAACCACCCCTTTCAAACTACTCCCACTCCTTACACATACACACTCACAATACAGAGGGAAAAGGATGGTTGAGAGGTAAGGTAAGTATTAATAAAATAAAAGGATGAGCATCTTTGATGGGTGTCTTTCAATGAGTTTCTTTCTCAAGATTAGGCCTTTCGTTGGGCACTTTCTTTTCTTTCAGCTTGAAATGATCTTCACTGCAGACTCATGGAGACAACGGGGAACCAGCAGCAGAAAGATGGAGAAAACACAGCTTCTCTTCCTTCAAGAGTCTTGAGACTTTTGGCAGCTTTTCCCTGGGGAAAAAAAACCCACCCGGCAGGAACCAATTGCTGACAGTTGTCAGGCAGAACAGTATCCCTGGCCAATCCAGTGGTTGCCAGTTAGCCAATAGAACCAACATCCTCCAAAACCGGTTCGTAAGATTCACTCAGTGTCGATGATTCTGGCTTCTTCTCCAAAATACAAAACCTCAGAACACAATATCCTGGCAGCACTCATTTGCTTAAAGGCACATTCTAATATGTTTCCGTGGACCAAAAATAATAACATAAAAGAAATGGGAACAAAGGAAATAAAGAGGAAGGACTCTTACAATGGGCCAAGTGGCCTCTTTCTGTGATAAGATAGGATGGGTATCGAGGGATACAGCACAAGGAAGTGCTGCGGATTTTGGCCAAGGGTGGAATCATGACCGGTACAGGCTTGGCGGGCCGAACTGTGCTGTATTGTTCTTTGTTCTTTAAGCGTTTGATGATTTCCATGTTGTCGAGCTCAATGTTGAGTCTGGTAGGCGGGAGGGGAGTGTGAAGAACGTTCTGGTAAACACTTGAACGGTTTGGTTCGGATTTCAATTCAGTACTTACGGTGTTGTCTTTTGCATCCTTCTTACGCAGGATTTGCAGATGGATTGTGTGAGATCTGACAGCGTCACTCAAATCATCGGGACCTGAATATCTTCGGTCTTCGAAAGCGGAAGGAGAAATGTTTTGTCTGTGGGATTTCAAACATCAGTGTGACTGGAAAAGCACAGAGACAAACTCAACATCGCCCGCCCCCCCTTCCCCTCCCGCCCCACCCGAGTGAGAGTGTTCCAGTGAACTGACTGTAGGAAGAGCTTGAACCAGTTACACAGCCTGAAAAAACATCACACCGTTCACAGTGGGGAGAAATTATATACATGTTCTGAGATTGGAGAAGGCTTTGACTGATCGTCCAACCTGGAGAGACACAGGACATCTGCACCATGGAGAAACCGTGTAAATGTGGGGACTGTGGGAAGGCATTCAGTTACCCATCCCTGCTGGAAATCCATCGACGCGGTCACACTGGGGAGAGGCCGTTCACCTGCACTCAGTGTGGGAAGGGATTCACTCAGTCCTCCCATTTGCTGACACACCAGCGGGTTCACACTGGGGAGAGGCCATTCATCTGCTCTGTCTGCGGGAAGGGATTTACGCGGCTGTCCAACCTGCTGACCCACCAGTGGATCCACTCCGGGGAGAGGCCCTTCACTTGCCCCGTGTGCGGGAGTGGATTCGCCCAGTCGTCCACGCTTCTGACTCACCAGCGGGTCCACACCAGAGAGAGGCCGTTTACCTGCCCCATGTGTGGGAAGGGGTTTACGAGTCTGGCCAACCTCCTGACCCATCAGCGTCTGCACACCGGGGAGAAGCCATTCACCTGCCCCGAGTGTGGGAAGGGATTCACTCAGTTGTCCCACCTCCTGACCCACCAGCGGGTCCACACCGGGGAGAGGCCGTTCACCTGCCCCATGTGTGGGAAAGGGTTCAAAAGTTCATCCAACCTGCTGACCCACCAGCGGGTCCACAGTGGAGAGAGGCCATTCACCTGCCCTGAGTGCGGGAAGGGGTTCACTCAGCTGTCCCACCTCTTGACCCACCAGCATGTTCACACCGGGGAGAAGCCCTTCATCTGCTCTCAGTGCGGGAAGGGCTTCGCTGTTTCGACCAGTCTGCAGGCTCATCAGCGGGTTCACACCGATAGGTCGAAATGCACAGACTGCGGAATGACCTTCCGCAGCGCCAAGGAGCTGCTGGGTCACCGTCTCACTCACACTGGGGAGCGGCCATTCTCCTGTTCACTGTGCGGGAAAGGATTCACCCACTCTACGCACCTTCTCGCGCACCGGCGAGTCCACACTGGGGAGCGGCCATTCTCCTGCTCCGTGTGCGGCAAGAGGTTCACGCAGTCGTCCAACATGCTAAGACACCAACGAGCCCACGGGACTGCAGAGGCCAGAGTATAGAGTCAGCAATTTAGCCTTTCACGCCCGCTGCAAGATCTGATCATGGCTGAATCTTTGCTTGAATTCCATAGGCACAGAAAGAGGCCATTCATCCTACTCAGTCCCTGCCATTGTCGGAACACCCCCTCGGACCTCCTCCCATCTTTCCTCATCTAAAATGGATCGTGATAATCCTACCCTCCCTTCTCCCTCCATCACTTACCTCACTTCCCCTTAAGTACATCCTACTCTAGTCAGTTTAACCACTCGCAGTGATAGTGAGCCGCACTTCCTCCCCACTCTTTGGGTGCAGAGGTTTCCTCTGAATTCCCTATCGCATTCCCCGGTGACCACTGATGGACTCTCCCCCACGAGAGGAAACACTCCCCATATCTACGCCATCAAAGCCTTTCATCATTTTGAAGAGCTCAGTTAGGTCACTCCCTCAACCTGTTTTCAAGAAAAGAGGAGCCTTGCCAGTCAATCCTTTCCTCTTCCTCATTTTTTATGCACGGACTCCCCCCGCCCCCACCTCGTCTATCCTGTAAAACCACCTAACCAGCACATTTTAAGACACTAAGAGACAATTTAGAATGGCCAATCCATCTAATGTTTGGACTGTGGGAGGAAACCCACGCAGACATGGGAAGAAAGTGCAAACTCCACACAGGCCGTCACCCAAGGCCGGAATCGAACCTGGGTCCCTGGCGCTGTGAGCCAGCAGGGCAAACCACTCTGTCACCCTGGCAGAGTTCCTTCCCAGAAAAGATGGACTTGTATGACAGTTGAGGATTGTTGCCACCATTGAAGTCAGTTTCCGATTCCAAATTTTATTCGTTGAGTTTAAACTCTTACCTTCCAAACCCACGACCTCTATCATCTGAGAGGACGAGAGCAGCAGATACCTGGGAACCCCACCACCTGGAAGTTCCCCTTCAAGTCACTCACCACCCTGACTTGGAAACGTATCGACCGTTCCTTTACTGTCTCTGGGTCAAAATCCTGGAACTCCCTCCTTACAGCACTCTGGGTGTATCTACACCTCAGGCACTGCAGGGGTTCAAGAAGGCAGCACACCACCACCTTCAGAAAGGCAACTAGGGATGGGCAATAAATGCAGGCCGAACCAGTGACGCCCACATCCTGGAAATTAATTTTGAAAAGCAGTGCTGGTGGGATGTGAACCTGTGTCGCGTCCACCCAGCTTTCTGGCTTTCTAGTCCAGTGACATTACCACTACGCCACTGGCTGTCCATTTCCCCCTCTTCCCCCCTTTGAGTTCTTGAGCACAAAGTCAAAGCACTTAAAATCTTAAACCTGGCGGACACCCATCCCAACTGTACAATTACGATTGGGGCACTTTGGGCTGCGAGACACAAACATTACAGGCACTGAGCTGAACCCTCCAGGGGTGGCTCTCTTCTTCATCTCCCCACCTTCCCCTAAGAGTTGATTTCACATCATCTCACCGAACTTTGCAACAGTTTTCCCGCATTCTCCCCCCCACCTTGCAAAATAAGCAAAAGGTTTGAAACAATTATCTGTGATCCAACGGTGGCAAGACTAACTGGTTAGTTTTCCAAGTTAAGCGAGGCGGAAAGTGTATTGTTCAGATTTGTTACAGCTAACGTGCACTCGGCTTTTTAAGCGACCTGTATCCTCACCTCTTGTAAAGAAATTGCCTCTTAGCCCTTCACAAGTGTGGGGTGTTGACAACTGAATAAAGAAACTTAACTCACAAATGTATGCTTGTTTTTGCTTCCTCTCGCTCCTGATCTCCAGCATGCTCCTTTGTCATCTCGCTTCAACAACCGTGGGATCTTGCTGGGTATCGGGAGACTGTTTGGCCCATTGTGCCTTCAAAAGGCAAAGGGTGCATCACAAACCTGTCTGTCCTCCTAGACTCTGTTCAACTCCCCCGCGTACCCTTCCAGCCTTTGTGTTTTCATCCCTGAAGGTGATATCCCCTTCGTCCGTTTCCTCAACCCGCTGAAATGTTTCTCTTCTCTCTCCGCCGGAATTCCATGTCCTAACCCTCTGCGGAAACTGATTCCACAGACTCCCCCCCCCCCCCCCCCCCAACCTGATCAGAGATTCATAGCGTATTGTTACTTACTTGCCAGCCAATGAAATATTGCCCGATAAGAGGTGTGCTGTCGAATCTTTTAGCTTTACAAATGCAAAAATGCAAAATTTCAAACGATCAGAGCCACTTTTTATGGTACAGGGTACATCACCACATTACGAACTCGACTGATGTGGCTCATTATCACACTGACCATTATCTGCAAATGAGAGGAATATGTTCAAGGCACACCTTTTTTGAATTACCAGTCTATCATTCTCTGTCGCTTTCTCCATGGCAAGGCCAATGAGAGTCGACTTGCCAACCAATCAATCACTCTTTTCTGTGATAGAAATTGTGACCGTTTGAAATTTAGAATTCTTGTATTTGTCCTCCGCTCCAATGGAAAGCCCCAGTTTCTCTAGCTAACTGAAGTATTATGATCCCCAACCAGACCCCAACAGTTGCTGGGATAGCTGACTCCAATATATTATTTGATTTGTAAGAACGTGAGGAAAAGATACTTTGCTCCAGGAGTGATTTCATGCATAAATAGGGATATGGTATATTGAAACAAACTTTCTTCCTAACACTATTACTAACTTTAACCGCATAAAGAACATAGCTTACAATTATCAGTTAAATGATGCATAACATTGACAATGAAACACTAACTCCGAACTGCTACCTTTCATCTCCACTCAAGCAAAACCCATCTCGGGTCAAAATCCACTTTTAAATACAGCTAGCCAATACAGGAATACTTGCTGCAAAGAGATGTCTTGGATAAACTACTTGAAGAAAGAGAGATATTCAGGTACCAGCTGCAGATTCTTGCCTGTGTCAACAATTACTGTTTATCCTGCCAACCTTTTCAGCAACTGAAATGAAAAATGAAATGAAAATCGCTTATTGTCACGAGGTAAGCTTCAATGAAGTTACTGTGAAAAGCCCCTAGTCGCCACATTCCGGCGCCTGTTCGGGGAGGCTGGTACGGGAACTGAACCGTGCTGCTGGCCTGCCTTGGTCTGCTTTCAAAGCCAGCAATTTAGCCCAGTGTGCAAAACCAGCCCCTGCTGTTATGTTCACAAGCAAAATCTTTTAATTAAATTGCTTTGAGAAAAACAGCTGGTCTGCAGTCAAATCTTCAATTCAACTGAAACTCAACATCTGACTGGCTCCTCCCATTAATGACAGCACTGTACTAAGGCCAAACACAATAGGGAGGATTCTCCATTTGGGAGACAATATTCTCCCACCAAAGTTGAATTGCACTAGTTTTACGATCCCCTTGCGGTCGTAAACCAGTATTCAATTCAGTGTTCCATACCTTGCAAATTTCTGCATGGTGTGGAATATGAGGGATTCATGAGAGGTAAGTGCAGTGCAATCACACGCTTGAGTGATTGAAATGCACTTAGTGCAACTAACATCTCTGGTGTGTTTACAAAGATTGGGGTTTTACCACTTAGGTCACTGAAGGGTGGAGGGATATGAATGGAGCAAAGTGGCAGATGTTTTATAGGAGCTGTCAATCTCAAACCACTACTTGGAAGCCTTGAATGGATTGCAGACATTGAATCTGTGGGAACCAGATGCAGGCACAACTGCTCACCTTTGAAGAATGGATATGTGGAGCTGCAAGGTAAGTATTACAGCTGTAATGCTTTCCACAGCCCTGATCTGGACTGATCCTAGGTTTCCAGATATGAGTCTCTTCCTGGGGAGGAGGGGGGGGGGGGGGGATTCTGTGTGTGGGGAATATGTGCGTAGGATCTGTGGAGGGGGTTCCTTTAGGCATGGTGTCACTGGGGAGTCCTCTTATTACAGGGGTCCCGGGGGGAGGGGGGTCAGGTTAGCCCATACATGAGGGGGGAGGGGGGTGCCCAGGCAATCTGAGATTTGGGGGGTCAAGGCTGATTTGCGATGGTGAGGATGGTCTCTAACATTGTGGCCCTGACCCACTGCGAGGTCCACCACGACTGGGCCAGATTGTAGAGGCCACACATGAATCTCGCCCATGTGATTCCCGGCATGGAGCATAGGGCCCGCGCAATTGACGCAAACGGGTCATTAAGACCCATTGCATGGTGCAGATTTTTCCCCGACGCCCAATTCTCCGTCCCATCGGGGAAGTAATTCTGGGCATCCCGGGGACGGAGAATCCTGCCCAAGTCTCTTAATTATCTACTCCCCAGGGAACATTCTTCAGACAAACAAAATTCTATTAGCCCAAGATTTTGTGATGCTTTTATTATCCCTTGCAGTCAAAGCGTCAGCCTTTTAAACCAGGACTTTAAGAAAGATTACTGCAGCAGTCACACATTAACTCAGGCTTTTAACCCTCACTGCACCAAGTACATATAGTACAACATATCTGAAATTCCTACATTCATGACAAGCCTCTCCCCCAATATAGCCGCGAATCTCTGTGTTGCTAAATAAAGAGACAGACAGTCAAAGCTTTTTGCCCGTGCATTCATCAGGACATTTCACAAGAATGCCAAATTATTGAAGGGAACAACAATTTATATTGCCTGAGAAGGGAGCTGAATCTCCTCTGCACCCTTTCTGTAGCCTTGAGATCTTCCTGAGTGAAAAATGGCCAAAGCATGAGACACAAATCTAACAGCAGCCTGACCAACACTTTAAAAAAAAATTTAGAGTACCCAATTATTTATTTCCAATTAAGGGGCAATTTAGAGTGGTCAATCCACCTAACCTGCACATCTTTGTGTTGTGGGGGTGAAACCCAAGCAGACGCCGGGAGAATGTGCAAACTCCACACGGACAGTGACCCGGGGCTGGGATCGAATCCGGATCCTCAGCGCGGTAGGCAGTGGTGCTAACCACTGCACCACCATGCTGCCCCTAACTAATGATTTCATACTCAATACCAGTGTTATAAATGGGGGGGGGGGGGGGGGGGGGGGAGGAATAAATTGAAACAGCCCTGATTTCTCCTCTCCCCATGTGTTTGTAAACAGAAAGGTGTTTTTGATTTCTCAATTTTCCCTTTATAAGTGGTGGCGCTTTTCATCTCAACCATTCAGTTTGAAGTGATTCAATCCTCAATTAGTGATCCCACAGCAAACTTGTGATATGAAACATTGAGGAGGTTGGTTTGTTTACAGACAGCTCAAAATGCACAAAGCGGGATTTGCAACATCGGCCACTTTTGCGCTTGTTCAATAGAAGGGCGACAGGGCAAAGACCACCAGACAAATTAGAGTTTCTGCCTGTCTGATGCCCGTGCGCAGTCGGTGTGCCTGACACCTCAAGCTGCCTGGTCAATCTACGGACAGCCGGCGTTAACCGCGTGCTGTGGAAGGCTGAGCGCTGCCGAGCAGAGCAGGAAGAGGCTCTGGGAATAGGGAGGTTGCGGGTCTGAACATTTCTAATCCGCTATGGAGCCTTCTCCAGGAGCTGTTGACCCATAAAATGTCAATAGCAATGGCCAAACTATGCCATGAATGTCGAGGCAGCAGAATCAAACACAAACTTTAAACCACGGAGACATAGAACATAGAACATAGAGAGAGAGAGAGACAGAGAGAACATAGAACATAGAACACTACAGCGCAGTACGGGCCCTTCGGCCCTCGATGTTGCGCCGACCTGTGAAACCATCTGAAGCCTATCTGACCTACAGGCAATACATTGAACGCATGAACTTTTTTTTTCGAACAAATACAATTACTGCCGATGAGAGACACACTTTGGTATTGCGAATGGCTTGCAGAGGGCAGTGTGATAAAGAACCTGACTGACCCAGACCCCCCAGAAATCCACCCGTTCACCACATTGGTAGCCCTAGGGGCTGCAACAGGCCACAGAGACCAGTGAACAGGAGTTTCTACCGGTCGCTGACCTGTCAGGCACGTCCACCACCCCCCCCCCCCCCCCCCCCAACGTGACAGGGCTTACTATGTGGCAGGGGACAGCGTGGCTGCACCAAGAGTGGTGCCCATCTGGAGCTCTCTGCAAATTAATGGAACCCGATCTTCATGGAGCTCGACACAGGGGCGGCGGTGTCTCTAGTCAGTCGCCGTACATTTGACCGCATTCGGTCTGGCTTTCAATCACTGACCTTGTTGGACACCAAATCAAGGCTGGTCACTTATACAGGACAACTACTGGCAATAGCAGGCACTTCAACTATTCCTGTCGAGTATGGTCAACAATCTGCAAATCGACCTCTGGTTGTTGTCCACAGGAGTGGTCTGAGCTTACTGGGGCATGACTGGTTATGCTACCTGTGGTTAGATATGCAGCAGGTGTGCCCATATAATTTACAGTGCAGAATGAGGCCTTGAAAGGGTTCTGACAAGATTTCCATTAGTGTTCCAGGATGGCTTGGGCACCATCAAAGGGGCTGTGGCCCGAATACGTGTGGACCCGATGGTTCACTCGCGCTACTTCTGCATCTGACCCGCTCCATACGCCTTGCGACCCAAGGTCATCATACACCTGGTGTATTTCTCTGACTGGGCGGCGCTGATCATCCTGTTCGTTCATGAAACCTGATGGATCAATGTGCTTATGTGGTGACCATAAAATTACGGTCAGTCGTGTGTCTCGACTGGACCGTTATCCAGTCTCTAGGATCAAGGATCTTTATGCAAAGCTCAGTGGAGGTCGCACGCCAATGGAACTCAACATGAATCAGGCTTACTTGGTCCTGGTCCCAGAGTCCAGACGCTTGGTAATCATGAACATACACCGGACGTTATATGAATACACACGCCTGGTCTTTGGGGTTTCCTCCGCGTCGCAATATTCCAATGCTAAATGGAGAATATCCAACGTGGCCTATCGAGCCAACGTCCTGATCACGGGCTCAACGATCAGGAGTATCCACAAAACCTGGCCGAAGCCAAGCAGAGTGAAAAGGACCATACTTCCGGTTGCGATGCAGAATGGCGACCGAAAGTACCCACAAGTCACCGCGGCGGTGAAAGTCCCCTATCGATTTCAGCGGGGGCGGGCGCAGGCGCAGTAGGGTGGATGGTGGGGTGTGCAAACTGAGCATGCGCGGCCTGAGATTGGGAGGGCCAAGGAGAAGGAGTTGCTGGTCGGAGGTGAGGCGGGGGCGGTGGATTATGTTAATAACGTCGCTCGTGGGGGTGGGGGAGGGGAAGGGATATTCGTGAACATCTCATGGGCCTAAAGGGGTTGGGTAGAAAATGTTAAGGTTATCCCCCTCCCCCATAAACTCGGGGAGCAGCGGGTTCCGTCGCCCAAAGGCGTCCCGGAGAGTTGAGTGCATGCGCAGTCTGGACCCCAGACTCCAGGGAACAATGGGGACCCCAGGGAACAATGGGGACTCCAGACTCCAGGGAACAATGGGGACCCCCCAGACTCCAGGGAACAATGGGGACCCCCCCCCCCCCCAGACTCCAGGGAACAATGGGGACCCCCCAGACTCCAGGGAACAATGTGGACCCCCAGACTCCAGGGAACAATGGGGACCCCCCAGACTCCAGGGAACAATGGGGACCCCCCCAGATTCCAGAGAACAATGGGGACCCCAGGGAACAATGGGGACCCCAGACTCCAGGAAACAATGTGGACCCCAGGGAACAATGGGGACCCCAGACTCCAGGAAACAATGTGGACCCCAGACTACAGGGAACAATGGAGACTCCAGGGAACAATGGGGACCCCCCCAGACTCCAGGGAACAATGTGGACCCCAGACTCCAGGGAACAATGGGGACCCCCCCAGACTCCAGGGAACAATGGGGACCCCCCAGACTCCAGGGAACAATGGGGACCCCCCCCCCCAGACTCCAGGGAACAATGGGGACCCCAGACTCCAGGAAACAATGTGGACCCCAGACTCCAGGGAACAATGGGGCCTCCAGGAAACAATGTGGATCCCAGACTCCAGGGAACAATGGGGACTCCAGGAAACAATGGGGACCCCCCCCCCCCCAGACTCCAGGGAACAATGTGGACCCCAGACTCCAGGGAACAATGGGGACCCCCCCCCCAGACTCCAGGGAACAATGGGGACCCCCCCCCCCCAGACTCCAGGGAACAATGGGGACCCCAGACTCCAGGGAACAATGGGGACCCCCCCCAGACTCCAGGGAACAATGGGGACCCCCTAGACTACAGGGAACAATGGGGACTCCAAGGAACAATGGGGACCCCAGACTCCAGGGAACCACAGGGACCCCCCAGACTCCAGGGAACAATGGGACTCCAGGGAACAATGGGGGAAGCATTTCAGTGCGACACCAGGGCAGCGAGAGGAAGGGGGACACTGAATGGGCGCCACCCTCTCCTGGATTGGCTTTCATTATTCCTTCCTCAACATCAGATTTAAAAACAGTCATTGGCGGTACAGGACTCAGGGACGGTTGGGATTAAAGAGTAAATTTTGTCCTTTGCCCTCCCGCAGGAGGGATATGGCGTGCAGCTGAACAAAATAACGTGACAGCCATTCGCTGGTTCATTCCTCAGGATTGGGGGTAGGGTGGGGCAATGCCTTGACAAGTCAAGAGCCAGGCTGCCCTTTTCATTTTGGGTTTCAAACGGAGCTTGGCAATTAACTCGGTTAACATCAACTGGTACATTCTGCGTGTCAATCAGAACCCACTTGCCAACCAATCAAAATACTCTTCCTTTGAAGTATGAATTGTTGTTTGCTTTACATTTGGTCTTATTGCGAATTGTCCTGATGAGTGCAAAACAATAACATTTGACGGAAAAATTGCTGTTTTTTCCCTCCTGCAATGCTTGAGATATCGAAATATTGAAAGTGGGAGTGGGGATGAAAAATGGGAAATGAGTCCTCAGTTTTCAATTAGTGAAGAACGGTAGTGTGCCCTGAAGGAGAATGGGAAATTAGTACAGATACAATCAGTAACACAGGGCACTGGGGGAGGGGTGTGTGACTAAGTGACCGTATGAGGGAGCTAGATTAACATCAATAAAGATACAGTCAGTAACACAGGGTGCTGGGGGAGCAAGAGGGATTACTGAGTGACAGTGTGAGGGAACTAGATTAACATCAGTGCAGATAGTAACACGGTACTGGGGGGCGGGGTGGGGGGGGGAAGAGGTGTTACTGAGTGACTGTGGGAGAGTTGGATTGGATACAGTCAGTAACATAGGCACTGGGGGAGAGGGAATACCGGGTGATAGTGTGAGGGAGCGGGATTAACATTAGTACAGATCAAGTCAGTAACACAGTGCTGGAGGCGAAGGGGGTTACTGAGTGTATTATGATTCCAAACCAGACCCAACAGTGGTAGGATACTGGACCTCAATATTGTATTTTATTTTTTAAAGACTGTGAAAAGATCGATTAGCTCCAGGAGTGATTGCATGTAGAAACAGGGCGTAGTTATTTTAAAACAAAACTTTATTATGACTACAATATTAAACTTTTTAACTTCAAACCTGAAAAGAACTACTTACAGGTACACCTTAACGGTACTATTCAATTTCCCAATAAAAAACAACAAGAAAATGCACATACAACTCTCAATTCAGCTTAAACAAGCAATGCTGAAATTGATACTTTCATTACAAAGCAGATTCTGGCTCTTGTGAGAACCCCCTCAGACTCTGTCGTAAGGTCTTCACATGGCTGCTTCACTTGGGTTGTTACAGTCTTTTCCTTGTCTCCAGACAAGGCTGCTCTGTTTTTTAACTATTATCACCTTTATGCTATATCATTGGGAAAGAAAACTGCCTCTCTTGTGATCACACAAGCTTGTCAGGTCAGAGATGACTTCCTTTCAGTTTTTCCCCCAAAATACTAACTTTCTAATGCTTTTCAAAATGGCTGTGTCTCTCTGAGCTCCACCCAGCACTGACCTCATCTCCTCAAGATGAAAAAACAGTATCTCTGCAGGTAAGATGAAAATTCATTAACTCTCTAGGGACTTCCCCAGTCAAGCCACACCAAACCCCAGGCTTTTCACCCTTACATTGCCCACCACATTTGTAATCCAATTTTCTAAAATCTTCCAATCGTTTCAAGTGACAATGTGATGGGGGTGAACCCAGTCAGAGTCAGCCACTTTCACGAGAGTGAGAGAGAGGAACCAGTGAGTGTGGAACTGAACCCAGTCAGCGTCAGCACCTTCAGGAGGGAGAGAGGAACCAATGAGGGTGGAACTGAACCCAGAGTCAGCACCTTCAAAAGAATGAGAGAGGAACCAGTGAGTGTGGAATGGAACCCAGTCAGAATCGGAGGATGGAAAAACTGGAGGAAAGGTGTGGAGTTTATAGCACAGTGAGTTGGGGCCTTTGGCAGACAGGGATGTTCAGCTGTCTGGACTAAGGGACAATGTCACTTGGAAACTAGAATTGTCCGTTGCAAATTTGTAACCAGTACTTCTGTTGAAATCCTTTTGCAGGGTAATAGAAGGTGAGGATTTGCAGGTAGAAAGCTCAAACAAAACATCACTCAACCAGCTCACAGCCTGAAAATACATTGCACCATTCACAGCGGGAGAGACCAGACGCAAGTTGTGTGTGGGGAAGAGGTTTCAACTGATCGTCAAACCCGGAGACAAGTACACCAGCACCATGGAGAAACCGTGGAAATGTGGGGACTGTGGAAAGGGATTCAATTATCCATACCAGCTGGAAACTCATCGACGCAGTCACACCGGGGAGAGGCCGTTCATCTGCTCCGTCTGTGGCAAGGGGTTCACTCAGTCGAGCCACCTGCTGACACACCAACGGGTCCACACTGGGGAGCGGCCATTCACATGTTCAGTGTGCGGGAAGGGCTTCACTCACTCGTCCCCACTCCGAACACACCAGCTCATACACACCGGCGAGAGGCCATTCAAATGCTCTGACTGCGGCGACAGCTTCAAGAGCTCTGCCGAGCTGATGAGGCACCAGCGGGTCCACACTGGCGAGAGGCCGTTCACCTGCTCCGTCTGCGGGAAGGGATTCACCCAGTCGTCCGACCTGCTGACCCACCACCGGGTCCACACCGGGGAGAGGCCGTTCAGCTGCCCTGTCTGCGAGAAGGCCTTCACGCTGGTCGGCAACTTACTGCGACACCAGCGGGTCCACACTGGGGAGCGGCCGTTCATCTGCTCCGAGTGCGGGAAGGGGTTCACACAGCACTCCAGCCTGCTGACCCACCAGCGACTTCACACCGGGGAGAGGCCGTTCACCTGCTCCGCCTGCGGCAAGGGGTTCGCTCAGTCCTCCAACCTGCTGACGCACCAGCGGATTCACATGTGAC
Source organism: Scyliorhinus canicula (assembly GCF_902713615.1). Lineage (NCBI taxonomy): Eukaryota > Metazoa > Chordata > Chondrichthyes > Carcharhiniformes > Scyliorhinidae > Scyliorhinus > Scyliorhinus canicula. The sequence goes on along the minus strand of NC_052162.1, from coordinate 110,823,889 downwards.
GGTTCTGGGCGGATTCGGCTGCGTTCCCTGCTCCTGGGTTTTCATGTTGCAGCATGGGAATTCCGAAACAACGATGTAATTGATGAATTTTCCAATTGCATATCCTGGCTGTAGTTGCATCTGTCACGGTGTAAGAATGTACATACTGGAAGCTATATAGTCTGGAAGTCGAGTCGGCCTCTGTCGGGTTTGCCGGCCCTCTCTTTGTCCGATCACGGAGGTTAAAGTCAGGGGAAAAAGAGATGTGGTCAATTCAACTGTGCAAATGAGCACTTGAGTAGAAATCGGTATGAAATGTCTGTGAACTGTGTGTGCCTCATTGTAAAGCAGGATGTGGGCAGTAGAAAGACCAAAGGTCTGGAATAATAACAGGGCAGCAGGAAGCAGTGTCCATGTTATGAATACGTTTCGTCACCAAGGCACTGGCAGACTGGATTGCATGAAAGATATTTGGAAACTTTTTTGTGGGGTTCACATTGTGGGCAGGATTGGTGCAAAGATATGTACACCTGGCCAATGCTGATTGATTGTGTGGAATGCTCCTTGGGGTGGGGAGGGGATGGGGGGGGGGTCTTGTAACATGGTGGCTGGGAACACGTTTCACCTTCGCTTCGAGGCTCGCTGAGTGCGCACGTCCGACAGTCAAAACATCCAGACCATTGAGATCAAGGCACACAGTGGTTAGTACTGCTCACAGCACCAGGGACCCGGGTTCAATTTTGTGTGGACTTTGAACGTTCTCCCCCTGTCTGTGAGGATTTCAGTTGGATGCTCCTGTTTCCTCCCACAGTCCAAAGATGTGCAGGTTAGGTAGTTTGGCCATGCTAAATTGGCCTTAGTGTCCAGGAATGTGCAGTTAGGGTTATGGGGATTGAGAGGGGGGAGTGGGCTGGGTTTTCTTTTGGAGGGTTGGTGCAGGCTCAATGGGCTGAAAGGTCTTCTACCTGTTGAGATTCTGTGGTTTACACATCCAGTTATGTGGGCAAAAGCCACAACGGTAAATCTTTCACACAGCCCCCAGCCTCGCACTTCAATCTCTTTCTTTTATCCCAGAGTAAGAAAGATAAAACTGGCACTGCCCCATTCACCCCGCGCCACTGTCTCCTGATCTCTGCTTTAACTCAGCCAGGAGACTAAACAAGGAGACTCACAACACCCAGTCTAGTGGAGGCGAACCACGCTCCCGGTCATGATCAACCCCGGTACCCGATTTTATGCTGACTGGCCAATTAACGGCCATCTTACTCATGCACTGGAAATGGTTGAGACGTGCCATGGAAGGGAGGGAGGGCAGGTGCCGAGAACAGGAGAGGGTCCCGCAGGGCTGAGCATTTCTTATCTTCTCCTTTGGGATGGGGGTGGGGGGCTAGTGAGGGTGCGGGGACAGCCTTTGCGAAGCTGTCTCCGGGAGCTGCTGACCGATTTAAGGTGGTCTCCATATCGAAGAGAGACCGAATGTAGACTGGGTGATCGCTTTGCTGAGCACATTCAGTCAGTGCGCATTCAGGACGCTGACCTTCCCGTTGCTTACCATTTTATCACAAAACCCTGCTCCCATGCCCACATGTCTGTCCATGGCCTGCTGTAATGTTCCAGTGAAGCTCAAGACAAACTGGAGGAACAGCATCTCATCTTCTGGTGAGGCACGCTACAGCCTTCTGATCTCAACATCAAATTCACCAACTTCAGATGATTAGCTCAACTCCACCCAACCCCTTTGTTCTCATTCCATTTCATTCTTTTTTAAAATAAATTTAGAGTACACAATTCATTTTTTCCGATTAAGGGGACAATTTAACGTGGCCAATCCACCTACCCTGCACATCTTTGGGTTGTGGGGGTGAAGCCCATGCAAATACGGGGAGAATGTGCAAACTCCACACGGACAGTGACCCAGAGCCGGGATCGAACCTGGGACCTCGGTGCCGTAAGGCAACAGGGCTAACCCTCTGCACCACCGTGCTGCCTAGCATTTTAACTGTCTTTTACCTTTTATTTCTTTATATAGATTTTCTCCCCCCACTCTTTCCCCCTATCTTATCGCCCCTTTCCTTTTCTCCCTTTTGCTTCCCCTTTCCCTCATTTTTTCTCGTTTTATCTCTCTCCCATCCATGTCTCCCCCCCCCCTCCCCCGCATCCACATCTGTCACATCTTACCATCTGATTATAGTTTCTCTGCTGTTTGGCCTTTCACATCTTTTATTCTCTCTGGGGATTGCCATTAGCACTCTCTTCCCTTGGTTTCTGTGGCTATCTTTCATTCCCTCACACCACAGTATAATATCTTCCATGTTCTATGCCTTTTAGCTTTGAAAAAGGGTCATCTGGACTTGAAACGTTAGCTCTTTTCTCTCCTTACAGATGCTGCCAGATCTGAGTCTTTCCAGCATTTTCTCTTTTGGTTTCTGGATAGAAGAGGCCAGTTAACCTGGAGTTTGAAAGCTTTAACGCAAACTGGATCGGGGAGGATTCAGTTTCACTGGGGTATTTCTAACGTGAAGACAGCGCAATCAAAATAAATCACCGGTAAAGTTTAATTCTTGGTCGATGGGTCCTGCTTGATGTTATTCTCTTGCTCGTTAGCAATCGGTGTGCTATTCAGTTTCGTGTGATTTTGAATCATGCTTCAATAAAATCAGTTGCCGAATATTGGAATCCAGTACCTCTGCCAGTTGTTATTTATCCCGTTCATGTGTGAATCCCCGTAACAATTCATGCATTGCAGCGTCCGGGGCCGAATAATGCTCCATTCCGATAATTGGTGTTTGTTTCTGCTGTTGTGACTCGCGGACCCCGAGGCTGGAGTTTAATATTCTGATCAGGCATCAAATGAACCAGCCCCTTGCTTGAAATACATTCTGGGAAGAGGTTTGTCTTTCCCAGCCGGAGTGCTGAGCGTCACTTGGCTGGATCCAGAAAGGACAACCTATGTGTGTGAGGGGGGAGAATCATACAGCAGGAACAGAATTTCAACCTGGCGCAGTTCCCAAGGGTCACACAGCAACAAACAGAAGCCTGGGCAAAGATTCTACGCCTCCCCGGTGGGTTCTGAGTCCAGGGGGAGGGATGGGTAAAATTTCATTGATGGGGTCTTGCAACCCCCCCCCCCCCCCAAACCCAAACACAATTTTTACAGTTGGACGGGCAGGGTCTTTTCCGGGGGGGGGGGGGGGGGGGGGGTTTACTGGGTTACGGGGATTTGGTAGAGACGTAGGCTTCAGGGTGCTCTTTGTAAGGGCTAGTGCAGACTCAATGGGCCGAATGGCCGCCTTCTGCACTGTAAATTCTATGATCCTCACTTTTTGGGCTGGTTGGAACAGAATGCCAAACAAAACGTTTCACCCTCGGTCATGGCTGGGCTGGGGCCTCAATCTGAAGGCCCTTTCAGATTTGCAGTGCCCACCCATGGGAAACCTGAGAGTGCCACCCTCCTTCCTTGCCTCCCCCTCTCATCAGGCCCACCTCCCCGACTCCGAGACTGCCCTCTTCCCCCACCCCTCCTGTTCCTCTCCCAGGGCATCCCCTTAACCTCCCGCCCTCAGGACCCCTGGTACACAGGCCCTGGTACACAGGCCCAGGCATGGTGTGGTGGTATCTCTCCGGCCACTGCGGCCTGTACCCGGGCGGAAGTCCCGCCTGCTGCCAGTTGACGCTTGATTGAGTGTGAGACGGTCGACGGGCCTGTCAGTATCGGCGGGGATGCTCGCCAACCTGAAAACTCAGGCCTCGGCCTTTCTTGCCTCTCTTCACAGCGAGAAGCTGTGAAAGTTGAACCTGTCGTCTGAGGGTGCTTTCAGAAAACCGAGAGCTCTGAAGACGGGCGGGGGGCTCCGGCGACGGGCATGCTCACCCCCGAAATATCAATGGTTAGCTCCGTGAGAAAGCAAGGACGGGGACGAAGGATTTAAGAAAGGTAGCCCCCCCCCCCTCCCCCGTACTTCCCACAGTTCAAACAGGGCTGAGCAAATGCAGACTGGGAAACGTGTCTGGCAGGCACGAGACAATGCAGGGTCTGACTGACGCAGCGAGCATGGGAGGGACAGAATCTGTGAGGAGCTGCCCCGCCAGCCAACTCGCTAAAACCAAATGGCGTGAGTGTCCGAAGGGAAGAGACATGCTGAGGTTCACAAAGTATTGCGAAGAAAAAGGCACAGGGCAGTTGTGGGTTTTCTTTCCTGTTTCATGGGATGTGGCTGGACTAGAATTTGTTGCCCATCTCTAATCGCCCCTTGAGAAGGTGGCATCACTGGAAGCTTCCTCCTTCAACTGTTGCAGTACTTGAGGTGGAGGTTTACCCACTGTGCTGTTCGGAACGGAGTTCTAGAATTTTGCCCCAGCGACAGTGAAGCAATGGTGATAAATTTCCAAGTCAGGGTGGTGAGTGCCTTGGGGAACCTCCAGGTGATAGGTTTCCAGGTAGCTGCTGCTCTTCTCCTTCGAGATGGCAGTGGCCGTGAGCTTGGAAGGTGCAGCCAAGGACTCTTGGCGAGTTCCTGCAGTGCATCTTGTAGATGGTACACATGGCTGCTACGGTGTGTCAGTGGTGGAGGGGGTGAATGTTTGTGGAAGAGGTGCCAATCAAGCCTGTTGCTTTGTTCTGGATGGTGTTGAGCTTCTTGAGTATTGTTGGAGCTGCATTCATCCAGGCAAGTGGGGAGTATTCCATCACACTCCTGACTTGTGTATAGTTAGCAGGGGAGTCACGAGGTGAGTTGCTGGCCTCTGACCTGCTCCTGTAGCCACAGTCCAGTTCAGTTCAATTCAGATGTTGATTGTGGGAGATTCAGTGATGGTAATACCATTGAATCTCAAGGGGCGATGGTTAGATCCTCTCTTGTTGGAGATGGTCATTGCCTGGCACTTAGGTTGTGCGAATGTTACTTGCCACTTGTTACTTGCCCAAGCCTGTATATTGTCCAGGTCTGGCTGCATTTGCAGATGGACTGCTTCAGTGAGAAGTTGTGAATGATGCTGAACATTGTGCAGTCATCTGCAAACATCCCCACTTCTGACCTTATGATGGAAAGGAGGTCATTGATGAAGCAGCTGAAGATGGTTGGGCCGAGGACACTACCCTGGGGAACTCCTGTAGTGAGGTCCTGGAGCTGAGATGATTGACCTCCAACCACCTCAACCATCTTTGTTTGTGCCAGGTATGACTCCAACCAGTGGAGGGTTTTCCCCCTGATTCCCATTGACTTCAGTTTAGCTAGGGCTCCTTGATGCCGTACTCGGTCAAGTGCTGCCTTGATGTTAAGGGCAGTCACTCGGACATCACCATTAGCATTATGCGCGTTTGTCCATGTTTGAGCCACGGCTGATGGTGGGGAGTAGATTGACAGGACGATAATTGGCTGGGTTGGATTTGTCCTGTTTCTTGTGTACAGGACACACCTGGGCAATTTTCCACATTGTCGGGTAGATGCCAGTTTTGTAGCTGTACTGGAACATCTTGGCTATGGGTGCAGCAAGTTCTGGAGCACAAGTCTTCAGTACTATTGCCGGAATATTGTCAGGGCCCATATCGAGTACCTTCAGCTGTTCCTTGATATCACGTGGAGTGAATCGTATTGGCTGAAGACTGACATCTGTGATGCTGGGGAACCCTCGAGGAGACTGAGATGGATCATCCACTCGGCACTTCTGGCTGGAATTTTTGCAAATACTTCAGCCTTGTCTTTTGCACAGGTGTGCTGGGCTCCTCCATCATTGAGGATGGAGAAATTTGTGGAGCCTCCTTCTCCAGTCAGTTGTTAAATTGTCCACCACCATTCACGGCTGGATGTGGCAGGACTACTGAGCTTAGATCTGATCCATTGATTGTGGAATCGCTTAACTCTGTCGATTGCTTGTTGCTTATGTTGTTTGGCACACAAGTAATCCTGTGTTGTAGCTTCACCAGGTTGACACCTCATTTTTCAGTATGCATGATGTTGCTCATGGCATTCTCTCCCGCACCCTTCATTGAACTAGGGTTGGTTCCCTGGCTTGGTGGTAGTGGTGGAGTGGGGGATAAACCAGGCCATGAGGTTGCAGGTTGTGGTTCAATGCCGTTTTGCTGCTGCTGATGGCCTACAGCGCCTCATGGATGCCCAGTCTTGAGTTGCTAGATCTGTTCGATGTCTATCCCATTTAGCACTGTTGTAGTGCCACACAACACGATGCAGTGTATCCTCCATGTGAAGATGGGACTTTGACTCCACAAGGACTGTGCGGTGGTCACTTCTACCAATACCGTCATGGACAGATGCATCTGCAGCAGGCAGGTTGGTGAGGATGAGGTCAAGTATGTTTTTCCATCTTGTTGGCTCCCTCACCACCTGCTGCAGTCTCAGTCTAACAGCTTTATCCTTTATGGTGGTACTACCGAGCCACTCTTGGTGATGGACATTGAAGTCCCCTACGCAGAGCATATTCTGTGCCCTTGCCACCCTCGGTGCTTCCTCCAAGTGGTGCTCAACATGGTGGAGTGCTGATTCACCAGCTGATGGTGGATGGTATGTGGTAATAGGCATGAGGTTTCCTTGCCCATTTTTGACCTGATGTTGAAGGCAGCACCCTCCCGACTGCCACCTCTGAGACAGGACATACCCAGGAATGGTGATAGTGGCGTCTGGAACATTGTCGGTGAGGTATGATTCTGAGAGTATGACTATGTCAGGCTGTTGCTTGACGAGTCTGTAAAACAGCCATTTCAACTTTGGCACAAGCCTCCAGCTGTTAGCAAGGAGAACTCTGCAGGGTCAACAGCTTTGTCACTTCCGGCGACAGGTTCGATGCCGGGTGGTCCGTCTGGTTTCATTCCCTTTTTGCGGTTTTTGTTGGGGTTGAATACAACTGAGTGTCTTGTTTGGCCATTTCAGAGACAACCGCATTGCTGTAGGTCTGGTGTCATATGTAGGCCAGGTAATGTGGGCAGATTTCCCGAAAGGGCATTAGTGAACAAATGTTTTTTGGTTTCTTGGTCATCATTAGACTTAATTCCAGGTATTTTATTGGGTTTAAATTCCACTATCTGCAGTGGTGGGATTCGAACCCGGATCGTTACCCTTAGTCTCATGGATTACTAGTCCAGCAAGAATACCATGGTGCCACCGCCTCCCCCTAATAAAGCATAAGGTATTCTGGACTTTATGAATAGGGACATAGAGTACATAGGGGCAGCGCGGTAGCATTGTGGATAGCACAAATGCTTCACAGCTCCAGGGTCCCAGGTTCGATTCCGGCTTGGGTCACTGTCTGTGCGGAGTCTGCACATCCTCCCTGTGTGTGCGTGGGTTTCCTCCGGAGGTCCTCCGGTTTCTTCCCACAGTCCAAAGATGTGCAGGTTAGGTAGATTGGCCATGATAAATTGCCCTTAGTGTCCAGAATTGCCCTTAGTGTTGGGTGGGGTTATGGGGATAGGGTGGAGGTGTTGACCTTGGGTAGGGTGCTCTTTCCAAGAGCCGGTGCAGACTCGATGGGCCGAATGGCCTCCTTCTGCACTGTAAATTCTATGAAAGTAACAAGGAGGATATGCTCAACTTGGAATAGACACTATTTACAATATGTATTAATGACTTGGATGCAGGGGGCTGAAGCTAAATATGCAGTTGACACTAAAATTGGTGGGAAAATAAGTTGCAATAAGGAAATAAGAACCTTGCAAATGGATATAGACAGGTTAGGTGAGTGGGCCAACATTTGGCAGGCGGGGATGAGTGTGAGTTTATCCATTGTGGTCAGAAAAATGGAAATGCAACTTGTTATCTCAATGGGGAGAAACCTGAGTGCAGAGGGATCTGGGTGATCCCAGTGCATGAATCACAGAAAACCAGTGTTAAGGTACAGCAGTTAATAAGGAAAGCAAAATGGAATTTTGGCCGTTATAATGAAAGGAATAGAATATAAAAGTAGGTAAGTGTTACTGCAACTGCACAAGACATTGGTGAGACCACACCTGGATTACTGTGCACAGTTTTCGTCCTATTATTTGACAAGGGATGTAGTTGCATTGAAGGAAGTTCAGAGGAGGTTCACTGGATTGGTTCTGGAGATTGAGCAGCACGGTAGCACAATGGTTAGCACAGTTGCTTCACAACTCCAGGATCCCAGGTTCGATTCCTGGCTTGGGTCACTGTCTGTGTGGAGTCTGCACGTTCTCCCCGTGTTGATGTGGGTTTCCTCCGGGTGCTCCGGTTTCCTCCCACAGCCCTAAGATGTGCAGGTTAGGTGGATTGGCCATGCTAAATTGCCCTTAGTGTCCAAAAAGGTTCGGTGAGGTTACGGGGATAGGGTGGAGGCGTGGGTTTAAGTAGGGTGCTCTTTCCAAGAGTCGGTGCAGACTCGATGGGCTGAATGGCCTCCTTCTGCACTGTAAATTCTATGATTCTATGAGGGGGTTTGTCTTATGAAAAGAAAGTGAGCAGTTTAGGCCGTTACTCTCTCGGGTATAGAAGAATGAGGGGAGATGAAATTGAGGTATATAAGATTATAAAAGGTATGGACAAAGTAGATGTAGAGCAGATGTTTCCTCTTTTGGAGAAATATAGAACGAGAGGATAAGAGACAGCAGATTTAAAACCGAGATGAGGAGAAATTACTTCTCTTAAAGGGTCATGAGTCTGTGGAATTCACTACTGTGGTGGATGCCGGGACTCTGAGGAGGAGATAGACAGATTTTTAATTAGTAATAGAACATACAGTGCAGAAGGAGGCCATTCGGCCCATCGAGTCTGCACCGACCCACTTAAGCCCTCATTTCCACCCTATCCCTGTAACCCAATAACCCCTCCTAACCTTTTTGGTCACGAAAGACAATTTATCATGGCCAATCCACCTAACCTGCACATCTTTGGGCTGGGGGAGGAAACCGGAGCACCCGGAGGAAACCCACGCAGACATGGGGAGAACATCAAGACTCCCCACAGACAGTGGCCCAGCAGGGAATGGAACCTGGCGCTGTGAAGCCACAATGCTATCCACTTGTTGAATGGTTCGAAGGGTTATGGAGAACGGGCAGGACAGTGGAGTGGAGGCTGAGAGGATATAGGTCATGGTCATATTGAATGGCAGAGAAGGGTTAATTGGGCTGGTTTAGCTCAGTGGGCTAGACAGCAGGTTTGTGATGCAGAACAAGGCCAGCAGCGCGGGTGCAATTCCCATACCAGCTGAGAATTCTGAATTCTCCCTCTTGACCCGAACAGGCGCCGGAATGTGGCGACTAGGGGCTTTACACGGTAACCTCATTGCAGTGTTAAGCCTAATTGTGACAATAAAGGTTAAGAAGAAGAATTGCCGACTCCTGCTCCTAGTTCTTATGTTCTTAGCCCTCAGGAGCAGACAGACCTGGGTGTGTAGCGCATAAATCATTCAAGGACAGGTTGAGAGAACAGTTCAAACGAGCAGGCATCCTGGGGCACTGAATACAAAAAAACAAGGATATTATGGCTGGAATTGTTCTCCTGACCGTTGGCAGTGCCACCCTGGCACCTCGGCAACCTTGCACTGCCACCCTGGCAGCTTGGCAGTGCCATCCAGGTGCCATGTTAGTGCCAGGATGATAATGGCAGCTGGGCAGTGTCAAAGTGCCTGCATTCCAGGGGGAGGGCCAGTGGGCCACCCTGCACTGATCCTGAACAGCTAGGGGTCTCCGATGGCCCAGGAGACCCCCCGGGTGCCGTCCTGAATGGTCCACGTTCGTGTGGACCAGCACTGAGGCTGCCAGCTGTAGCCTCACTGGGGAGGCCGGTGGATCCCGCGATGCTGGTGGATATCTGTGTGCACTGGGCGGACCCACCAGTGAAACTGGAATTGCCTCTGGTCACAACTGACCCTGGAACATGATTTCATGCTGGCTGGCCAATGAACAGGCAGCCGACGTGAACCGCGCGCTGGGAAAGGCTGAGCGCTGCCAAGAGGAGGCGGGATGAGGGTGTGAGCTGGGAACAGAGTAGTGTCTGGTACGGGTGGGGGAGGGGAAAGTGTTGGATATCTATCAGGAGTTGTTGGAGGCGGAGGAGACCCCGATGGAGGAGCTGAAAGACAAGTGGAAGGAGGAGCTAGGTGGGGAGTTAGAGGAGGGTTTGTGGGTGGACACCTTAAGCAGGGTTAATTCCTCCTCATCATGTGCCAGGCTCAGTCTAATACAGTTTAAGGTGGTACACCGGGCACACATGGCGGCGAGGATCAGCAAGTTTTTCGGGGTAGAGGATAGATGTGCGAGGTGTGCGGGAAGCCCAGCAAACCATGCCCATATGTTTTGGGCATGCCCGAAGCTTGGAGGATTCTGGCAGGAGTTTGCCAGGGCAATGTCCAAGGTGCTAGGAACGCAGGTGGTGCCGAGTCCAGAGGTGGCGATCTACGGAGTGTCGGAAGACCTGGGAGTTCAGGGAGTGAAAGAGGCCGACGTTCTGGCCTTTGCCTCCCTGGTAGCCCGGAGGAGACGGATCGTTTTAATGTGGAGGGACTCAAAGCCCCCGAGTGTGGAGACTTGGGTCAGTGACATGGCTGGGTTTCTCAAGCTGGAGAAAATAAAGTTTGCCTTGAGGGGGTCAATGCTGTGGTTCTTTTGGAAATGGCAGCCGTTTGTCGACTTACGCGGGGAAAATTAAAATGTCGGCAGAGGCAGCATTCTGAAGAGGGGGAGGCGGGTAGGTGCAATATGGTTAAGGGATGTACAGAAGGGGTTGGGTGGGAAATGTCTAGTCTACCATGTTGATGTTTATGTTATTTTGTTATAAAAATTTTGCAATTACTTCAATAAAAATATTTAAACAAAAAATAATACTGTTTATTGTCACAAGTAGGCTTACATTAACACTGCAATGTCCTCGTGTCGAAAATGTGTCGAAAATCCTCGTGTCGCCACATTCCAGCGCCTGTTCGGGTACACGGAGGGAGAATTCAGAATGTCCAAATTACCTAACAGCACGTCTTTCAGGATTTGTGGGAGGAAACCGGAGCACCCGGAGGAAACCCACGCAGACACAAGAAGAACGTGCAGACTCCGCACAGACAGTGACCCAAGCCAGGAATCGAACCTGGGACCCTGTCGCTGTGAAGCAACAGTGCTAACCACTGTGCTACCATGCCGCACCTCAGTCTCCAGACACAAATTTTATTTCAACCATGGTGAGTTCATTCCCGGCCCTGGGTTGATGTTGAAGCCAAACCGTGAAGGCCGCCTGGCTAATCAGCCCGTCCACTTCTAGGAAAAGCAGTCAGGCTGCTCAAAACTGCATTAGCCCCTTAAAGGACTAAATTTCCTGTTTGATTGTCAGTGGCTATGCTTCCAACTCTCGCGAGTGCACGGTGATGTTGGAACGAGTGCGTGATGTCTACTCGCATGAATTCATGAGCTTCTATGTTGGGTACACCTGCCCACCCCAGCGATGTAAAACTCTGGCTTCTGTTAAATGTGTATAAAACACTGGTAAGGCCCCAACTGGAGCACTGTGTTCAGTGATGGGCAGCACTCCTCAGGAACGATGTGACAGCATTAGCACGAGGGCACGGAAAAGATTTCAAGTGAATGGCTCCTGGGATGACGAGGAACTTCAGTGATGGATCGGAGAAGTTAGGCACTGTCCTCCCAAGGAGGGAAGGCGGTTGAGAGGAGATTTGACAGAAATGTTGATAACCACGAGACGACAGGGAGGAACTGTCCCCATTTGTGGTAGGATTGAGAATGAGAGGGGGTTAGATTTAAGATTATCGGGAAAAGGAGCTACAGCGACACGAGGAAAACTGTTACACTGAGCGAGTGTGTTCAGGTTAGGATCTGGAGTGCACTGCCTCGGTGTGCAGTTGAGGTCAATTCAATCGAGGCTCCCAAGAGGGAATTGGATCAGTATCCAAAAAGGAAATGCGTAGAGGGCGACGAAGGGTGTCGGGGTTGAGGGAGGGTTGTTATGAGAATTGCCTGCTTCAGATGGCAGGGTAACAGTAGGCCAAATGGCCTCCCTCGGTGCCATTAACATTCAGCTAATTGATGATTCCGAAAGAACTTGGAGACGATAACGTGCATACCCCAACCACCTCCCACCTCAAGTCCCCTCCAAGTCAGAGATTTAATATAGCGCTTGCCTAAGCCTAATGATGCTGCAACAGCCCCAGGGGCCTGTGTGTCAAGGCAAGAACCAACCTGCTCCTGGATCAAAACTGCAGACGAGACGTCAGGTGTCATCGATGCTTTCTGTGAGATGGGGCTTCCTCACTCCCGAACACCTTCCATCACTGCTGAAATGTGACATTTATCCTGAATGTGTGGCCAGCCGTTAAATTTGTTAATTCGTTATGTTCCCTGTACGCCTCCAGGGCCTGGTAGGTGTGTAGGAACCACAGCCCAAGCAAGTGCTACACACAGTTTGTCTCCTTGCTTGACTCCTAAATGATCGTCTTATGGACTGACCTCATTAACACTACACCCTGTATGCTTCATTCGATGCCGGTGATAATGTGTCCATTGTGTACCTTGTGTTGCCCTATTATGTATTTTCTTTTCTTCCCTTTTCTTCCAATGTACTTAATGATCTGTTGAGCTGCTTGCAGAAAAATACTTTTCACTGTACCTCGGTACACGTGACAATAAATAAATCCAATCCAATTGATGAACAATTACCATCAGAAGCTGTTCGGGGGAAATCTCAATGAAACATAGTGAAATAGGCAGGAGGACACCATTCGGCCCTTTAAACCTGCGACCGGAAAATCGTGCCGGACCGGTGTCGCGGGCCGTCTCATCGTCATCGTCGATTCTCCGGGACGGCGACCGGAGAACCGCCGCCAGCCACGTCGACGTGATGTGGGGGGGGGGGGGGGAATCAGGCTCTGGGGGTGCATCCACGATGGCCAGGCCCGTGATCAGGGCCACCAATCGGCGGGCGCACGCGATCCGGGGCGGGGGGGGCCGCCCTTCTTCAGAGCCAGTCCACTGTATCGTTCTACCATGCTGCACGGCGCTGGCGCGCAAGCTGTTGCCGCGCGCATGCACGGAGCCGCGGCCGGCCGCCGCTCGCATGCGTGGACCTGCAACAAGCCGTGCAGGGCCACGTCCGGCAGCTGGCACAACGCAGAAGTGCTGTGCTGGCTCCCTGTAGGCAACAGAATCGCTGGGCGAAGAGGCCCGTTGACGCCGGAATGAAAGAGAGAGAGAGGGGTGTGTGTGAGAGAGAGGGGTTAGTGCCTGTAAGAGAGGAGGGAGGGGTTAGTGTGTGTGAGAGAGAGATGGGTTAGTGTCTGTGAGAGAAGAGGGGGGGGAGGGGGTTCGTGTGTGTGAGAGAGAGATGAGTTAGTGTGTGAGAGAAAGAGGGGATAATATGTGTGACAGAGAAAGTAGATAGTGTGTGTGTGAGAAAGAGGGTGATTGTGCGTGTGAGAGAGTGAGTGGTTCGTGCGTGTTCGTATGAGGGAGAGGTTAGTGCACCCGTGTGTGAGGGAGGCGTTAGTGTGCCTGTGTGTTAGGGAGGGGTTAGTGTGCCTGTGTGTGAGGGAGGGGATAGTGCGTGTGTGTGAGAAAGGGGTTGTGCGCCTATGTGTGAGGGAGGGGTTAGTAAGTGCGTGTGTGTGTGACGGTGGGGTTAATGCATGTGTGAGGGAAGGGTTACTGTGGCTGTGTGTGAGGGAGGGGTTGACGCCCATATGTGAGGGAAGGGCCAGTGTGTGTTTGTGTGCGATGGATGAATTAGTCCCTGTGTGCGTGAGGGAGGGGTTGATACATGTGTGTGAGGGAGAGGCGTTAGTGTGTGTGTGAGAGAGGGGATAATGTGTGTGTGTGAGTGACAGAGAGAGTGGCTAATGTGTGTGAGAGAGAGAGTGGTTAGTGCATCTGTGGAGAGAGAAGGGAGCTAACATTTCGAGTCTGGATGACTCTTTGTCAAAGTTTTAAAAAAAAATGTTTTTATTGGTTTTCGTTAGTTTATATCAGTGTGTATGGAGCACGCTGGAGAGCACAGTCGTACAGTAACAAATATAAGACATAACAATAGTTGAACCCTAATCTACCGAACATACTTAGAATTTCCATCTCAGGGCGGGGGGGGGGGGGGGGGGGGGCGGGCGAGGGTCGTTCAGGGTGTGTTCAGTGTGCATATATACCTTTGTTCCGCCCTGGAATCTTTTGACCCTGGTTTTGGGTCCAACCTTTGCGGCTGTGTTTTCGACCTTCCATTGTCTGCCTTGATGGTTTTCACCCCCTTCTCCCCGCCCCTTTCCTCCCCACTTCCTCCTTCCCTTGTGCCCCTGGCACCTGTGCAGTGCCAACCTGGTACCATGTCAGTGCAAATATGGCACACTCGCAGTTCCATCCTGGTACCATGGCAGTGCAAATATGGCACACTGACAGTGCCATCCTGGCACCGCAGGGATGCCAGGCTTGCACTGCAAAGGGAAATTCCAATTGTGGACTAACCTGGAGAGAAACTCCCCACGGCCCAAAAAAATAACTCCGGGCGGGATTTAATTAAATTGGAACAAAGTTCCACAGCGAATGTATTTAGCCATATATTACCCGGTGCTTAGTCAAACTGCTTTTCGGCTCAGAGTGGCTGTTCGACTGCACCCTTAGTCACTTTTCTGGGCCCCTGGGAGTATCTCACCGGTTTAGCCCATACTTAGAATTTTTTTCATCACTGGGGAGCTGAACGCAGAAATCGGGTCGCCATTTTGAAAGGGTGCCCTGATCTCGACGTGAACTTGTGGGCCCCCATAACCCCCACTCATGGACAATGTCACCCCCCCCCCCACACACTGAGGCATTACCCCACAACGCCCAAGTGAGGGCACCCTACTATGAGGTCCCAGGACCCCCCCCCCGTGCTGTTCTTTGTATTGCTAAATTCAGGATGGTTGGCGTCGTGTTCAAAAGACCACAAAATAGCTTGAACAAAGCTATGAATTTATTAACACTACTGATTTAGATTCGACAGTACTCCTAAAGGCAGTTGATTTACACAGTTGATTATTAACATATAAACTACACTCATCCACAACTATTCTTTATACTGATATGAGCTATGATTTGCTCTTACTCACACTATCTCTACTTCTGACTCTCTTTAGCTAACTCCTGCACATTCTCCCCCACAAGGTTGAGCATCAATTGTAACTCCCTCTATTCTGGAAATTGCATTAAACCTTGCAGTTCTTACATTTATAATAATACTCCCCCCACAACCTTTTACAGGTCCCGGCTTCCAGACACCCCACCCATAACACCGCTCCCCATCGCCCTGAGGCCCCTTCTTACCTGCCCTGTACCCCCCCACCCTTCATACCCCCCTCCATCCTCCTTTCATGGGCATGGCCACCCTCGGGCCCTGACCCTTGGCAGTGCCGATCTGGCACCCAGACATCTTTGCATTGCCACCCTGGCAGTGCTCCAAGTCCCCGAGGACATGGCACAAGTGCCACAGCATAACCTTTTTGAGGTGGAGCCTCCTGTTGCTGTCTGTCACCTGTTCGAAAGACCAACGACGTCTGTACACCTTGGGTCATTGCTGACTTTAGCTGGTGATTATTGGTTTCTCGTCAATGCGGGATCCTGATTTCACCAATGGGAGCAACCGGTTAGATTGCAAATTGATCGGCACCTGGCGTAGTTTCCGATTTTGGCCCCTCCCACAATCTAACGGCCGTGTCACGTGTTCAAGCGAAACGGAGCTGTAAACCCGCACTCTTAAGTGTGAGGTTTTCCAGTGAGACACTCCCGAAGCTCCAAAGAAAAATGCCTTAAGTGTGATTGAATTCTTGTCTGGATCGCACCCAAACACCCAACGGAAATCACCCCGCAAAACACACCCAAAATGGGAGATTCACATCTGTGCTCCTTCATACCCCACCCCTCGCAAGGCACGTGGGTTATCACCCTGTAAAAAGACAATATGTCAGCAAGTAGAATTATCCATGTTTCTTCCTATTGATTTTCAGAATACCTGCAAGACATGATTACAATACGATTTGAAGAATAAATATTGCATCCAAAAGTGAGCAACTTGGCCTTAATCTAAATTTGATGAGGGGAATTTTACAACGTCAATAAAACAACTGAATGGATTTCAACACAAATGAGATTGGAGCAGTTGTATAAATAAATTAGTACAAAGATTGAAGCAGATTACTTGGAAAAATTAATGTGATTTAATATCTGTAACTAAGAAACACAGATTTTATGACATTTTAACAATTTTTAAATGGTGAATTGACTTGCACATCAATATGTCAGCAGAGTAAAGTTCAGTTCTTCATAGTCTGTTGAATTCTTGATGAGATGAAGCACTTCTCAGATGTTAAATTCTGAAGCAAAATGATTTGTTTCCACATTATGATGGCTTTTACAACTGGACAAGATTCTACTTTTTTTTTTAACAGTCCTCAGTTCAAAGAAATATTGTTCATTAATTTCCAAAAGAAAATGATTAATCTTGTCACATTAGGGATTGCTAGTCATATCCGTTCTTACCAGTGAGAGGCCTAAAACTGAACATTATTTCATTAACATATTTTAAATAATACATCCACAATGTTTTATTCTCATAATTATCTGTATTATTATTAAATACATTTCACTTCATTAGAATAATAATCTTCGGCATTTGTGATACCTTATGTCAATAACATGGAGACTAATATTCTCATAACACTTCTGAACTGTTTCAGCTACAATCTCAAGGCACGTCACTTCATCAAGTTCTTCTTATGGGATAGATTATTAGATTTATGGAACGGGATTCTCCGTTGGCTGACGGCAAAATCGGGAAAGGAGATTGGGCGGAGAATAGGTGTCGCCGCCAAAATTGCGGCAGGCACTGATTTATCAAATCCCGATTCTCCATCACCTCAACAGCGTCGTCAATGCGTTCCGGAACGCACGTACAGTAGTCATTAGCAAGCCCGGCCCAGTATTCTCCGGGGCCTGCGCAATTCTCTGTTTCCGATGGGTCGAGTTCCTGATGCCAAGGTTTACTTGTGCTTCTAAAAATCAGGTGGGGAGGCCCTGACAGGGCCTGGGAGGGGCGAGGGAAATGGGAAGAACAGTATGACTGTCCAGGGTGACATCCTCACAGGACTGGGGCGGTATCAACGCATGCCATCTTCCTGTGCACCCATCGACCACCCACCCTGTCCCCTGGTTCTGCAGTGTGACACCGGCCATATGGGTGCCCCCACTCCCCACCCCCACATGTCTCCCCCCCACCCTGGCTACAAACCCCCACCCCACCCCCCACCACCATCGACAACCCGCCCAGTGCCAGCCAACGGTACCCCTGGCACCAGGGACAGTCACCAGAGCCAGATGCCCCCATGGTACCAATCACCGATGTGGGAGGGGAAGGGACAGGCAGGGGTGGATCCCACAGTGCCAACTGGGGCTACCATGTAGACCGATGGACCTGTTTGGGCAAGGGGTATGTTAACATTTCGACCTTTCACCCCCTGCAGACGATGCATATTGGAATACAACCAGCAATGGTGGCCTTTCTGCTGGTCGACGCAGCCCTGGGGGATGGCCTGTGGCTGTACGAGTGGGCACTGCTCGAGGAAGAGGAGGAAACTGCAGTAGCGGAGCGGGCAGCAGCAGTGCATGCAGCAGCGGAGCGAGCAGGGCGGTGCATGCAGCAGGATGGAGAGCAAGCCGCCCAACAGGCCAAGGAGGAGGAGGTGCCAAGGAGGCGCCGCATGAGGCAACGCCTGTCATCCGAGGACCTGCTGGACTGGGCATGCCATCGAAGACTCCAGCTGAGCAGAGAGCCAGTGCGACACATCTGTCAGATGATGGCACAACAGGCATCATCAGGGTGTGGGGTAAGACACCCACTCCAGTGGCCGTTAAGGTGACGGTCTCCCTGATCTTTTACACAATGGGGTCCTTCCAGGCGCCGAGTGGAGACATGTCTGAGATCTCACAGACCTCAGTGCACAGTTGCAACTGCACCATCACGGAGGTCCTGTATGCTCAGGCAGATCAATACATCTATTTCAATATGGACTGAACCCACCAGGATGCCCAGGCAGTGGGGTTCTCTCCTATCGACGGTGTTATATTTCCACTGCTGGCATCATGTTATATTCCTTGTCTTGCTTTCCAAGATAGCCAGATATATAGGCCGGCATTCTCCAATCCTGCAGCCAAGCTCTGATGCCGGCGTGAAAAGCGGCACCAACCAACTCCGGCGTCAACAGTCCCC
The DNA here is from genome assembly GCF_902713615.1 of Scyliorhinus canicula. Taxonomy (NCBI): domain Eukaryota; kingdom Metazoa; phylum Chordata; class Chondrichthyes; order Carcharhiniformes; family Scyliorhinidae; genus Scyliorhinus; species Scyliorhinus canicula. Next base: position 110,805,725 of record NC_052162.1, on the reverse strand, counting down.
GATAATCAGGAATGCTCCCCTTCCTCGGGGTCTAGGTCAGCGCCGGAATAGTCCCTGCAGCTCTAGTCGGCGCAGAACGGCTGGCGCAAGTTCGCACATGTGCGGAACGGTCGGCATGATTCCATGTGTGTGCAGAATGGCCGACGTGATTCCGAACGTGCGTGGGTTCCCGTCTCCGCGCCAGCCCCTGGGCAATATGGCGGAGGCCTACAGGTGTCTGGCGCGGAGGAACATAGGCCCCCACGGAACCAGCCCACCCGCTGATCGGTAGGCCCCGATTGTGAGTCAGGCCTCCGTGGAGGCCCCCCCTCCCCCCCCACCCCCCCCCCCCCACCCCCCCCCCCCCGGGGTCAGATTCCCCCGCCCTCCTCCTCCAGGACAGCCCCCACAGACACACCTTTACAGGTCCCGGCGTGTGGGGACCTGAGCTATCCACGCCGGCGGGACCCGGCGGGCACTCGGCCCGTCGGGGCCGGTGAATCGCCGGAGTGGGGGGGGGGGGGGGCTTTCAATGGCCCCCGACTGGCGTGGCGGGAATCCCACAGACGCCCGATAATCAGTGCCGGAGAATCGGTAAGCCAGCGTCGGGGCAGCCCCTGGGGATTCTCCGACCCAGCGCGGGGTCAGCGAATCCCGGCCATAATGTTGACGAAGAATATAAGACTAAGAAGTTTAAATCAAAACTAATTTATTTGACACTACTCGGATAATAGAATAATAGTGCTAAATGTGTGATACAGTAATCATTAATCTCTCTAATTTACAAACTACACTATTAATTCAACTTCACACTATCCTTTTACATTGAAATTTACATCAGCTTCTCCCAGTTTGCCGAGAGCCACAGCCTTTTATATGATCACTTAATAATGCCATCTAGTTTTTATACACATGAATCTCTCTTGTTAACCCTTTACTACAATTGTACTATACATATCATTACATCCCCCTTTTTTTTAGACATTTTTGTGCATGACAAAAAGGAAAATATGCATAACGGTAGTACATGATACAGTGATATGTATAGTAAAGTTAACAAATGAGTTCAACAAAAATCTTTAAACAGTTGTTTCTTCACAAATTAAGTCTGCCGGGTTTCTTTCTGATTCTGGATGATCTCAATCCAGTCAGTGGAGGGGTAGATGCCTTTAACGGTTTCTGGAAGTCATCTGGTATCTTGGACGATGTTGTGGTACAAAATAAATTCTCATCAAATTATAGACTTGGAAATAACGTACTAGAAGATTGAACTTTCAGAAAAGCCTGATGATTTCTTTTAATGGTAGAACCGTTATTCATTTGAACAATGTATAAACGAGGTGCTGCTTGACATATGACCTTAGCTAGATCAGACCAGCCTCCAGTGGGAATATGAATTCTCACTTGATCACCTGGAATAAGTGGCTCCAGTGATTTGGCATTTTTATTGTAGTATTTCTCCTGAAGATTCTTTTGGTGTTGCATTTTCTTGATGACTGGCTGAAGATCTAGATCAAGTAGTCGAATACATGGAAAGGTTGTACACAATGCTCTGTTTGTTACCAACTGAGCAGGAGATAAACCAGTTGAAAGAGAAGTAGCTCTGTAATTCAATACAGCTAAGAACATATCTGAATCAGAGTCAAGAGCTTTCTTGAAAAGTTGTTTCACAATGTGAACATCATTTTCAACCTTGCCATTGGATTGTGGACAGAGAGGACTAGACGTTATATGAGCAAAATTGTATGCGTGAGCAAATACTGTCTATTCATTGGTATCATAGATATCATAGAATTTACAGTGCAGAAGGAGGCCATTTGGCCCATCGAGTCTGCACCGGCTCTTGGAAAGAGCACCCTACCCAAGGTCAACACCTCCACCTTATCCCCATAACCCAGTAACCCCAACCAACACTAAGGGCAATTTTGGACACGAATGGCAATTTATCATGGCCAATCCACCTAACCTGCACATCTTTGGACTGTGGGAGGAAACCGGGGCACCCGGAGGAAACCCACGCACACACGGGGAGGATGTGCAGACTCCCACAGACAGTGGACCAAGCCGGAATCGAACCTGGGACCCTGGAGCTGTGAAGCAATCGTGCTATCCACAAGGCTACCGTACCGTATCAAAACAAGGTCCATTGTCTGTCAGAATTTTGCAAGGAATCCTATGACGAGCAAAAATCTCCTTTGTAGCTTTAATCATGGATTTTGAAGTAGAATCAGACAATTTGGTCACTTCGGGATAGTTTGAGAAATAATTGATGATTAGAATATAATCACGACCATGAAAGTGAAATAGATCTATGCCAACCTTCGACCATGGAGTCTTCTCAAGATTATGAGGTGTGGGCAGCACGGTGGCCTAGTGGTTAGCACAACCGCCTCACGGCGCTGAGGTCCCAGGTTCGATCCTGGCTCTGGGTCACTGTCCGTGTGGAGTTTGCACATTCTCCCCGTGTCTGCGTGGGTTTCGCCCCCACAACCCAAAAATGTGCAGAGTAGGTGGATTGGCCATGCTAAATTGCCCCTTAATTGGAAAAAATAATTGGGTAATCTAAATTAAAAAAAAAAAAAGATTATGAGGTGTAAGTGTTTCTTTACTTGGAGTCATGCTATTAATGTCGTCTTGGAGTCATGTGAATAATGTGTACTAATGGTTGGTGATCTGTTTCGACCATGAACATTGGTAGTCCATAGACATAGTAATGGAATTTTTGTATTCCGGTCAGCAAGCCTAAACACTCTTTTTCTATCTGAGCGTACCTTTGCTCAGTGGCAGTCATGGATCTTGATGCATATTCCAAAGGTGCCCAACAGGAGTCATCATTTCTTTGAAGTAGGACTGCCCCAATTCCATTCTGACTTGCATCTGTGAAAATCTTCATTTCTCCTGCAGGGTCAAAGAATGAAAGGACAGATGCAGTAGTCAAAGCTGACTTGAGGTGTAGCCATTCTTTGTTGTGCTCTTCAGTCCAGGGAAATGATGTGGCTTTCTTGATAAAGTTACGCAAAGCTGTTGTTCTTGAAGCTAGGTTTGGTATAAATTTTCCAAGGAAATTCACAACGCCCATGAATCTCAACATTGCTTTCTTGTCCTCTGGGATTGTCATCTTCTGAATGGCAGCAATCTTATCATCGTCTAGTTGCACACCATCTTCTGAGATTTGATCACCCAGAAATTTTAAAGTTGAGATACCAAAGTTGCATTTGGATCGATTTAGTTTCAACCCGTATTTGTGTATTCTCTGGAAGACTTGCAGTAGTCTTGCCTAATGTTCTTCACGTGAGGAGGACCGTTTGATGATGTCATCAGCATACACCCAGACTCCATCTATGCCTTCTGTCATCTGTTCCATGGCACGATGAAAGATCTCAGATGCTGAGATTATGCCAAATGGCATTCTGTTAAAACAGTAACGACCAAACAGTGTGTTGAACGTACACAATCTTTTACTTGAGTCATCCAGCTGCATTTGCCAAAAACCTCTGGCAGCATCCAGTTTAGAGAAAATCTTGGCATTTGCCATCTCACTTGTAATCTCTTCACATTTCGGTATTGGATAATGCTCAAACTTGATGTTCATGTTCAAATCCTTCGGATCGATACAAATTCTTAATTCTCCATTTGATTTCTTGACGCACACCATCGAGCTGACCCAATCTGTTGGTTCTGTTATCTTGGAAATTATTCCAAGGTGTTGCATGCGTTCTAGTTCTTGCTTCAGACGATCACGTAATGGAGCAGAAGCTCTTCTTGGAGGATGTACCACAGGTTTAGCATTCGCTTTCAGGTTAATTTTTGTATTGAAAAGGAAGGGTACCCATACTTTCAAATACTTGAGGAAATTGAGTGAGGATTCTTTCAATATCTTCCTGCACCGGTGGAAGAGGTTTCCTGCTGACAGGCCTGTGCACCTAGTAACGAAGATCTATTGGATTCAACTAGCTCGAACCATAAGGATATTGGGCAGCACGGTAGCATTGTGGTTAGCACAATCGCTTCACAGCTCCAGGGTACCAGGTTCGATATCCGGCTTGGGTCACTGTCTGTGTGGAGTCTGCCCGTTCTCCCCGTGTCTGCGTGGGTTTCCTCCGGGTGCTCCGGTTTCCTCCCACAGTCCAAAGATGTTCAGGTTAGGTGGATTGGCCATGCTAAATTGCCCTTAGTGTCCAAAATTGCCCTTAGTGTTCGGTGGGGTTGCTGGATTATGGGAATAGGGTGGAGGTGTGGGCTTGGGTAGGGTGCTGTTTCCAAGAGCCGGTGCAGACTCAAGTGACCTCCTTCTGCACTGTAAATTCTATGATTCTATGAAATCACAGTGTCGTGATTTGTCACTAAGAGATAGCATGATCCTAAAGAAGGAATTTGTTACCATTGTGGTCACACAATTGGCAATCAGTTTTCTCAATCTTAGGACTATGACAAAATTGTGATAAATCATGAGTGTTTATCAAATTTGCATAAGCTCCAGTGTCCAGCTTGAAGACAATCTCGGAACCATTGACTTGTAACATTTGGATTCCGTGTTAATCGATTGTACTATTTGTGGAGTGGAAGTATCATTAACAGTTGTGTGGAACTTCTCAATAATTCCCACAAAGAAGAATCTTCTAAGTTATAAGCATCTCTATCATTATCAGTGTTGTTAATTTTGGAGATATCAACACTTGTGTTAAAACACTTTGTATATTCATGTGATTCTACATTAAGTTTGAAGATTTAAAGTGTGCCCCTTTTAGTGCAGTCAGCAAAGTGATGAAGGTTGCAACATTTTGAGCAAGTTTTTCCAAGTGCTGGGCATTTTTTATGTGGGTGGGCGTGACCCCAGCGTCCACACCTCATGGTGTTGCTTTCGTCATGCGCAAATTGTTTTTGCGCATGGGCAGAACGGTCTTCATCCAAATCGTGTTGTTTGTTGAAATGTGCTTATGTGGGTCAGGTATGCACATGCACAATATGGTTGCCATCTGAAACATGCATTTTTCTGAGCTGCGCCACAGATCCAACGCAAACGACCTCGAGGTGCATTTTCACGCCTTTTTCTTTTATCAGACTTTCAGAGTACTGGGGCTGGATTCTCCGCCGGCGGGATGCTCCATTTTGCCTGCAGCCCGGGGGTTTCCTGACGGCGTGGGGCTGCCCCACAATGAGAAACCCCATTGACTAGCCAGCGTAACAGGGTAAAACAGAGATGTGGCACAGCGGGGCAGAGAATCCAGCCTCTGATATTTGGATAATTTATTCACTTGACATATTTCAATAGCATCTTCTAATTTCAAATCTTTTTGCCTTAATAAACATTCTCTGAGTTTCTCATCTGTGATGCCAAAAATGATTTGATCTCTGATCATAGAGTCTGACAATATAGAGAAGTTACAGTTTGTGATTTGAGCCTGAAGTCTGTTTTGAAGCAATCAACAAATTCCCCATCTTATTGCACTCTCTTCCTAAAGATAAATCTTTAATATGTCTCATTAATTTGAGTTCTACGATGCAGATAAAATTTTCCAATTACAATATATTTCTTTTTATCTTCTTGCATGGAGAATTGAAAAGAGTTATACAGTTCAATAGCCTGTGGTCCAGCCATTGTTAAAAATAATGCAAGTTTTCTGTTCCCACTTGAATGATCTAAATCTGATGCGGAAAGGTATAGCTAAAATTGCTGCTCAAATACTTTCCAGTTTACATCAGGTTTACCAGAAATCCTGAGCTGTTGCAGAAATTGCACTTTCTCCATTAGTTTGGGACTTATCTGTGTATTGAAGTAGCAGGTCTGGAAGCAGTCCTGTCGTCGAAGTCTGAGTCACGTGCTTGTTTTCTTTTCTTTAGAGTCTGACTATTTTCTATTTGATTAACTTCAGCAAAACCTGGTACCATGTTATATTTGCAAAATGAAAAATGAAAATCGCGTATTGTCACAAGTAGGCTTCAATGAAGTTACTGTGAAAAGCCCCTAGTCGCCACATTCCGGCACCTATTTGGGGTGGCTGGTACGGGAATTGAACCATGCTGCTGGCCTGCCTTTGTCTGCATTCAAAGCCAGTGATTTAGCCCAGTGTGCTGGTATCATGTTATATTCCCTGCCTTGCTCGCCAAGATAGCCAGATATGTAGTGTTGACAAAGAAGTTTAACTCAAAACTAATTTATTTTACACTATTAACTTGATTTGGTTTGCACTTTACTGAGTAACAGATAATAGAATAATAGTGCTGAAGCTGTGATACAGTAATCAATAATCTCTCTAATTGAAATGAAATGAAAATCGCTTATTGTCACAAGTAGGTTTCAAATGAAGTTACTGTGAAAAGCCCCTAGTCGCTACATTCCGGCGCCTGTTCGGGGAGACTGGTACGGGAATTGAACCATGCTGCTGGCCTGCCTTGGTCTGCTTTAAAAGCCAGCGATTTAGCCCAGTGTGCTAAACCAGCCCCTAATTTATAAACTACACTATAACTCAACCTCACACTATCCTTCTACATTGAAATCTCCAACAGCTTCTTCCAGCATGCCTCAAGACGCAACCTTTATGTAAGTTCACTTAGTAACATTTCATTTTTTCATAAAACCAGCGAGTGTTTATATACATGTAATCTCTCTTGTTAACCCTTTACTACATTTGTACTACAGCTATCATTACAGACGGGATGTTCTGGGTCCAGGGCATGATCGACGGGATGCATGTTCCCCTACGAGCACCTGCAGATGACAGGCCTCTCTACACCAAGAGACAGGGGTTCCACTCAATGAATGTGCAGCTGATAAGTGACCATCAGCTGCACATCACTCACGTCTGAGCCCAATACCCGGGCAGTGTGCACTACGCTTTCCTCCTGGTACACTCAATGATTCCTGACATCTCTCTTGTTAACCCTTTACTACATTTGTACTACAGCTATCATTACAGACGGGATGCTCTGGGTCCAGGGCATGATCGACGGGATGCATGTTCCCCTACGAGCATGATTCGAGCAATGATTCGAGACCCCACCCCCCGGCTGAGGAGTTTGGCTCCTGGGTGACCAGGGTTATCCACTGTGGTTATTGCTGATGACACCGATTTGGAGGCCACAGAACAACGCGGACACCCGCTACAACAACGCCCATACAACTACCAGGGGCATGATCGAGCAGTGCTTTGGTCTCCTGAAGATGCGGTTCAGGTGTCTGGACTTCACTGGAGGGGTTGTCAAATATGTTGCTGAGAAGGCCACCTACAACATGGCAGCGTCCTGCATCCTCCACAACATCACACAGCAGAGAGGCGATGTCCTGGAGGAGGAGGATGAATGCCAGGCCTCGTCCGATGAGGAGGATGCGGAGGTGGGCGAGGGTGGGCGGAACATGGAGCCCAGGCAGGCACGGGAGGCCGCACGATGTGTGCGCCAGGATCAATGCTCACAGGCCACTCTGATCGCCTCCAGGTTTACCGATTAGGAGAGGGGTTGGAGGGAAGGGTCTGGCCAGGGACACGAACACTGCACCCACATCTCCCCTGCCACCCCCCACCTGCAACTCCCCCCGTGATACATACCTGCCGCACTGCGGGGGGTGGGCCCTGAGTTAGCAGTAACACCAGGTCTGGTCCATGGGATGGAGGATGGTGACAACCTGCTCTGCGGTGAGCTCTGGTGTTCTGCATCGTCAGACAACATCCTTCACCTGCCCATGGTAGCACTTCCCATCATCCACCGAGGTGACCCCTGCATTCGAGCTGGCCATTCCATCATTCCATCACACGGTGCCATCAGATCCTTGGGGTGGCAGTGGTAGGGACGGTTGGGTGGGAGCAGGGGCCACCCACAGGGACCGTCCATTCCCCCCAACATCTGTCCATTTTGCATCCCCCCCCCTTCCTCCCCCCCCCCCCCCCCCCCCCGCCAATCCCTGGCCAGCCAAGACCAGCCCACCCTCACACCCATCAGACAGAGCACCGAGGCAGGTTCTAACAGTGGTAACAGGTGTCGTTGTGAACAAATATATACAGGTTTGTGCCCTAGCCTTTATAACTAAATTGTGCCCTGCACCCATATCACCGCAACTAGTGTTTAACTGACAGGCCTTAACGCTACCACTAGGTGGTTCCCCAGAGGTTACAGCAGGAGTGGAGGCTGCATGCTGTGATTTCCGTCCTGCACCAAGGGTCCCTGTTGGGTGTTTTCTAGGGTGACCGGGCTTGGATGGGCCCAGCTGCTGCTTGGGAGTCCCTGGTGGCATGGTGCCACCCTGTTCTGCCCGCTGCCCACCAGATACACCGAGAACTGGAGGGGGGGGGGAGAGTCCGAGATGCTGTGGTGTTCCGGCGCCTCCCTTGCGGCAGTCACCGGCATGGGCCCCATGACCTCCTCCTCCCTCGGGGTGCCTGATGGAGCCATCCCCTGAGGCTCCCCTGACACCTGGCAGGCCTGGAGGCCCGCTCGGGTGTCAACCAGGGTCTGCATACTCGCAGCCATGGAGCACAAGGAGTGGGCCATCGCCACCTGGGACAGCACAACATCACGCTGTGACTGTGGCCTTGTGTCACATCAGCCAGTGACTGTGCCAGCACCCTCTGTGCCTGTGCCAGCACCCTCTGTGCCTGCGCCACGTTGGCTAGTCCCTGGACAATGCCGCCGACGTTCCCAACCATGGCCTATTGTGACTGGGCCATGCTCAGGAGTGCCGCTGCGATGCCCAGGTGGCTCTGGGACATGACGCCTGTGACGCGGCCACCCTGTCCTGGGCCTCGGCAAGGGCCTGCACAGAATGCCCAGGCCTTGGACATGCTGATCCATAGCCGGAATCGTCACCCCCAATGGCTCCACCAGGGACGCCACCTCTGCAGTGTTGGCCTGGATGGCAAACATTATAGGCCTTCTTCACAGCTCTATCCACTTGAGTGGCAACTTTCAAAGATCTATGAACATAGACCCCAAGATCTCTCTTTGCCAAGAACCCTACCGTTAACCCTGTATTCCGCATTCATATTTGTCCTTCCAAAATGGACAACCTCACACTTGTCAGGGTTAAACTCCATCTGCCACTTCTCAGCCCAGCTCTGCATCCTATCTATGTCTATTTGCAGCTGACAACAGCCCTCCTCACTATCCACAACTCCACCAATCTTCGTATCGTCTGCAAATTTACTGACCCACCCTTCAACTCCCTCATCCAAGTCGTTAATGAAAATCACAAACAGCAGAGGACTCAGAACTGATCCCTGCGGTGCGCCACTGGTAACTGGGCTCCACGCTGAATATTTGCCATCCACCACCACTCGCTGACTTCTATTGGTTAGCCAGTTCGTTATCTAACTGGCCAAATTTCCCACTATCCCATGCCTCCTTACTTTCTGCATAAGCCTGCCATGGGGAACCTTATCAAATGCCTTATTAAAATCCATGTACACTACATCCACTGCTTTACCTTCATCCATGTGCTTGGTCACCTCCTCAAAGATGTCAATAAGACTTGTAAGGCAAAACCTACCCCTCACAAATCCGTGCTGACTATCCCTAATCAAGCAGTGTCTTTCCAGATGCTCAGAAATCCTATCCCTCAGTACCCTTTCCATTACTTTGCCTACCACCGAAGTAAGACTAACTGGCCTGTAATTCCCAGGGTTATCCCTATTCCCTTTTTTGAACAGGGGCACGACATTCGCCACTCTCCAATCCCCTGGTACCATCCCTGTTGACAGTGAGGACGAAAAGATAATTGCCAACGGCTCTGCAATTTCATTTCTTGCTTCCCATAGAATCCTTGGATATATCCCGTCAGGCCCGGGGGACTTGTCTATCCTCAAGTTTTTCAAAACGCCCAACACATCTTCCTTCCTAACAAGTATCTCCTCGAGCTTACCAGTCTGTTTCACACTGTCCTCTCCAACAATATGGCCCCTCTCGTTTGTAAATACTTAAGAAAAGTACTTGTTCAAGACCTCTCCTAACTCTTCAGACTCAATACACAATCTCCCGCTACTGTCCTTGATCGGACCTACCCTCGTTCTAGTCATTCTCATATTTCTCACATATGTGTAAAAGGCCTTAGGGTTTTCCTTGATCCTACCCGCCAAAGATTTTTCATGCCCTCATGTTCCCAACTTATACACTTCAATTCTTGTCTGACAGCATTGTATTTACCCTCCCCCAATTGTAAACCTTGCCCTGTTGCACGCACCTATCCCACTCCATTACTAAAGTGAAAGTCACAGAACTGTGGTCACTACCTCCAAAATGCTCCCCCACTAACAAATCTATCACCTGCCCTGGTTCATTACCAAGTACCAAATCCAATATGGCCTCCCCTCTGGTCGGACAATCTACATACTGTGTTAGAAAAGCTTCCTGGACACACAGCACAAACACCACCTCATCCAAACTATTTGATCTAAAGAGTTTCCACTCAATGTTTGGGAAGTTGAAGTCACCCATGACTACTACCCTGTGACTTCTGCACCTTTCCAAAATCTGTTTCCCAATCTGTTCCTCCACATCTCTGTTGCTATTGGGGGGGCCTATAGAAAACTCCCAACAAGGTGACTGCTCCTTTCCTATTTCTAACTTCAACCCATACTACCTCAGTAGGCAGATACTCCTCAAACTGCCTTTCTGCAGCTGTTATACTATCTCTAATTAACAATGCCACCACCCCACCTCTTTTACCATCCTCCCTAATCTTGTTGAAACATCTATAACCAGGGACCTCCAACAACCATTTCTGGCCCTCTTCTATCCAAGTTTCCATGATGGCCACCACATCGTAGTCCCAAGTACTGATCCATGCCTTAAGTTCACCCACCTTATTCCTGATGCTTCTTGCATTGAAGTATACACACTTTAACCCATCTCCTTGCCTGCAAGTACTCTCCTTTGTCAGTGTTACCTTCCCCACTGCGTCACTACACGCTTTGACGTCCTGAAAATCGGCTTCCTTAGTTGCTGGACTACAAATCTGGTTCCCATTCCCCTGCCAAATTAGTTTAAACCCTCCCGAAGAGTACTAAAAAACCTCCCTCCCAGGATATTGGTACCCCTCTGGTTCAGATGCAACCCGTCCTGCTTGTACAGGTCCCACCTTCCCCAGAATGCGTTCCAATTATCCAAATGAATCCTCAGGAATAGGGTTGGGAATCCTGGAATCGGGTTCCAGCCATCATTTTTAGAGAGCTTCCACGTCATCCAGTCTTAGTGAAAGTCCAGCCCACTAATTTCATTGCAAATGTGTCACTCTAACAGGGATGATACATTCAATGATGTCTGATGTTAAAACCCACAGGCCGGGATTCTCCCCTACCTGGCAGGGCGGGGGGGCCCGGTGGGATGGAGTGGCGTGAACCACTTCGGCATCGGGCCCATCGTGAAGTCTCCGCACCTTTAGGGGCCAAGCCCTAACCTTGAGGGGCTGGGCCCACGCCGGAGTGGTTTGCACCCCGCCGTCCGGTGGGAACGGCATTTGGCGCCATGCCAGCTGGGGCCGAAGGGACTTCGCCGGCCGGCGGAAGTCCGCGCATGCGCCGGAGCATCAGCGGCTGCTGACGTCATCCCCGCGCATGTGCAGGGGAGGGGGTCACTTCCGCCTCCGCCATCGTGAAGACTATGGCGAACGCGGAAGGAAAAGAGTGCCCCCACGGCACAGACCCGCCTGACGATCGGTGGGCCCCAATTGCAGGCCAGGCCACCGTGGGGGCACCCCCCCGGGGCCAGATCGCCCCGCGGCCCCCCCCCCAGGACCCCGGAGCCCGCCCGCGCCTCCTGGTCCCGCCTGTAAGGTAGGTGGTTTGATTCACGCCGGTGGGAGAGGGTTGACAGCGACGGGACTTTGGCCCATCGCGGGCCAGAGAATCGCTGGAGGAGGGGGGGGGGGGGGGGGGGGCGGCGACAGGCGCGGCGCGATTCCCGCCCCCGCCGAATCTCTGGTGCCGGAGAGTTCGGGAGATGCCGGCCCCCGGCGATTCTCCGACCCGGCGGGGGGGTCGGAGAATCCCGCCCACAGTAACTAAAGAGCTTCTCATTCTTAAAAAAACAAATCAATCAACTGGGAATATTCATAGACCTACTAGTTGTTTCACTGAGGGTTAATAAAACAAAATCCAAAAAAAAAGCATAGTGAAGTGTAACGATTTTTAGCTAAAGTACAGTATGGCTTACTTGGCCTCTTGTGAGTTATTTGTGACAGAATAAAAATAATCTCCACTCACAAACAGGATTTATTTGATTAATTGTTTCTGTCGAAACCTTGGCTGATTATGACCACTCTTTATCTCATCTGATTATGAGTGGAGAGGAATCGTATTGCCACATAGGTTACATTGACAAACACTTTCACACCTCAATTATTTCTGCATATATAACCAACCTATGGTTTTAATTTATAACAGGCAATTCAGTTCACAATTTCTGATTGCTATTGTCAAAACACATGCCCAAATTGCACCTCAGGAAAGTTCAAGCTCACTCTCTATGACAATATAGACACAATTTATTCAGTGTAACTCAGCACTCATTAGCATGTGTTTATGTCGGCAGTGACTTGAAGGAGTAAGTTACCTTTTACAAGAAAGGTTAATACTATGCGAATGAGGTGCTCCTCAGCTAATGAACAAGTTGCTACCATTGGCTAAAAACATAAAATACAGTACATCTTTTTGTTAATAAGTTTGTTAATAAGTCAGAATGAGTATCTGCGGAGTACAAATTATAACCAAGCTTGACACAGCTGGTGCCAGTTTGTCTTTCCCTGCAGAGGTTGGATTGAAATGAAAATCTAATTTTATCAGCAGAATGTTGCTCCTTTATGGACCTATCTTTAGTGCAGTAATGGGCCATGGTTGTTAAAATGCACACAGATGTAATAATTTGTATTTGTACTATACCCACTGCGTGATGCTCAATTTTGTGCGCAGCGTTTGAGGTCTTTTATCACCACAGAGTTGCAGGTTCAGAGGGAATCACAAGCCCTTTCTGTCAGTTTAACTGGAAAACATCCTTTCTGTAGCCAAATCATCTTAAACAGTGTGAAGTTAATGTAGCGCCATTTGAAATCTTTAAGGAGGCATGAGACCCACAATAACAAAGCAGGGCAATGTCTTTATTTTTATTCTCTTTTCAGATAATGGTGTACCAATTAAATCAAACAAATTAAGGGACAAGTATTTATTTCATTTCGATCACAGTTCTTTGATACATAACCACTTTAAAACCAACCAGACTAAAGCAATTAGTTGATTCTTTTTTTTTTGCCAGAGGGGTTGAACAACAGTTGATGTCTTGAGTTTTGTGAGCTTTCCACTGTAACCAGCAAGTCGATTAACCTTGTAATTGGCAAAAGGCAGGAAGTCTTAGAGAAACATAGTTAGAAGTCTTACAACACCAGGTTGAAGTCCAACAGGTTTGTTTCAAACACGCGCTTTCAGAGCACTGCTCCTTCCTCTGCTTCAAAGAGAAATATATAATATGTTATCAGAAGTGTATAGGTACATGACAGTGCCTACCACCAGCTGATATATCGTAGCATGTGTGTCATGCACACCAGATAGTGCCCCAGGAGCCTCTTCAATAAAGTAATTTGATTTGATTTGAGTTGATTTATTATTGTCACATATATTAATATACAGTGAAAAGTATTGTTTCTTGCTGTACAGACAACGCATACAGTACAGAGGGAAGGAAGGAAAGATTGCAGAATATCATGTTACAGTCATAGCTAGGGTTTAGAGAAAAGATCAACATAATACGAGGTAGGTCCATTCAAAACTCTGATGGCAGCCGGGAAGAAGTTGTTCTTGAGTCGGATGGTACATGACCTCAAACTTCAGTATCTTTTTCCTGACGGAAGAAGGTGGAAGAGAGTATGTCCGGGGTGCCCAATCATTGGGGCAACGAATTGGAAGCTTACACTGTTGTCCCATGCTGACCTCTGCTTCTGCGACTGCCCGCTGACCAGATACATCGTCCTCTGCTCAGCGACAGTGAGGGCCTGAGCTCCGGCAGTCCCCCTCCAGCCTTCCCCTCCTTCTGCCGGTTGTGGCGGAGGTCCACAGCTAATGGCCTGTGTGTATCCAGCCACGGCGGGCAGTTTGGACAGTTTTGACATGTGGTGCAGGGTGGGTGCGCGCGGTCTGCTGACAGGTGGGGCTCGGGAGGTTGGAGCGAGGGCTGTGCCAGGGGCACGGAGCTGGTGACTCACCCTGGCTGGCCTGGGGATTTGCCCATCCTCATCCAGCACTGCCTACTTGTCTGCCTGGTGGGGTCTGCAAACTGGGTTGTGGGGGGGAGTGAGTCGGTGCTGAGTGTGGGGTGGGGTGTGTGGGACAAGGATGGTGCCAGAACTAGTTATTCAACTGGGCTACTCTGAGGAGGTCATGCAGCTTATAACAGAACTGCTGTCCAGTCTTCCCAGTGGGGCCCACAGCTTCTGCCATGTCTGTCCAGACCTGGTTGACATTGGTGGGTGGCAGCCTCCTTCCCACCCTGGGGTACAGGGTGTCTCACATCTCCTCCAAGGCATCCAGCAATAGCTCGAGTTCTGTGTCCGTGGACCTCGGGGCCTCTATCCATGGGTCAACATCTTGGCAGCAATGACAGTGTGTGGGGAGCAGAGCAATTATATGCAGCAGCAGCTTGCCAGGCTCTCGAATGCAGTTCCCGACTCCAGTGAGTCAAACAGCAGCGTGCATTGGAATTGCACTAGCACCACGTGGTATGAGTGCTGCCACATTAGCATGTCCTGAGTGGCTCCAGCAGTCACACCCCCATCAGGACCGTGGAAAATCCCCCATTCAGTCCTGGTGCTACACTTAGCCTCTCAAACAGAAAATTCTGCCCCTTGTTCTTTGCTTCCTGAATTGATTCTCGAAATTGGGGAATTGTGGGTCCCTGTGACATCACACTGTCGGGTATGTTGTTATTGTGACAGAGTTCCGTGATGTCACCATACCCACCATGTTTGTTTACGTTATCCTGCATCACCCATTTCCATAGTTACCCAGTTGACTCGCTGTTGACAGAATGTTTACCATTGATTTGGTGTTCTACCTGCCAACTGCTCAGACGGAAAACGATTGCTCAGAGTGAACACTTTATCCAGGCACTCTGAACAATGATCGTGACGACGTGGATTTTATATTGTTGGGCAAATGGACAAATACATGGAGCAGTTCGTTCCATTTCGATCGCAAGGACTGATGAAGTGAGAACTGTACGAATTGAAGAAAATATCCCCGGTGGAGATCAGGCACAACGTGTCAATGGACAAAATACTTCAGTTGCCGTTGTGTCTGCAGAGGAGATCGAAGATGGAACCGAACAGCCAGACGCTGAGGATGAAGAGGAGCTGAACCTCCAGGCACTCGTGTCAGAGAACAAAGGTCAGCTGCTGTGGAGGAGGGCGATCCTGGTCACCAGCATACAGAATGACCAGCAGGGTCTGGGAGTTTCCCTGGAGATCAGTGAAGGTGTGAGAGACTGTCAGATGATTGCATGGACAAGCAGCACACCTGAACCAATGGTGGAATCACTTACTCCAGCTGTTCACCTTGATGACATTGATTGCCAAATTGTGAGAGACTGTCAGATGATTGCGTGGACAAGCAGCACACCTGAACCAGTGGTTGAATCACTTACTCCAGCTGTTCATCTTGATGACATTGATTGCCAAATTGAAGAGGAAAATAGCGCCAATGGCAATAGTGATGCTGAAGACAGATCTGCCGGTGAGGTCTCCTCTGTTGCCATCGATCATCAAGCAGAGGACCAAGCCTCACTGCTCAGCAACACTGAAGCAGCCACTGTGGACAATACCCCAGCTGGAGCATTTACAAATTTCCCAGATGATGATGAAATGGACAGCAGCGATCTAGAATCCTCGTCGGAGACTTGGAGCTTCAAGTCCACCGGATTTCTATTTGTGAGATTCCCCAGCAGCAGTGAGAATGACTCACTGCTGAGCAACACCGAGGGAGCCGTAATGGACAATACCACAGCTACAGGAATGGACGTCAACATTGACCTGGAATCGCCATTGGACTCAGAGACCTGCAATTCTACCGGACATTTACACAGGCAGTTCCCAATCAACACTGAGAGTGAGCAGTGTTCAGCAGCCACTCCCTCAAATTGGAAACCAGTTCTGGAACATTATGTTGAGAGAATGCAGTCGTGGCTTGCTGACAAATCAGCTCAAGTGAAGAAAGGACTGCAAAAAAGTCAAGTCGCTTCAAACACCAGGAACATCGTTGAACGCTCGACAGTTCGCGTCAGAAGCTGGAAAGACGAAGTTCAAGAGAAGATCCGCAGGCGGCTGGGCAGAGGACCGAAGAATTAAACTCATCAGAGGACAGACTGGAACGGGGAAAAGCCAAACAGGGAAGTTATCGTGAATTTATCTCTCTTCTTTTCGAGCACTTGTATGACTATTGTAAATTTATTGTATTTGAGGAATGTTGCCTGAGTATGGAATCTTGGCAAGTTTGGTGGGGTTTTTCCTGTTGGCTTTTTGTGTTTGATCTAGATTGGTATTCACCCAGACTTAATTGTTTTTTTTTTGGCCTTAGCGAGTTTCTTCCCGGTCAAGGCCTCAATTTTTTCATCAGTGGAAAACTGAACTTGGCAGCGAGACTGACTCCTGGATTAGGCCGCCATTCTGAAAGGGTGCACAGGTGTTGATGTGAGTTTGAGGGTCTGCCACCACTCCCCCATCGATGGGCAATGCCACACCCTGCTGATATTGGCATTGCCCACCACCCGCACCCTCCACCCGAAATAAGAACATCCCGCAAGGGGTCGCTGAGGGACCCCACTTTTCAGGCCCTACATTGCCCCTTTTCAAGCTCCCCCCATTTCATTACCCTCCCCTTCACCACCGCAACCTTTTTGAGGGTCTTCATACACCGCTTCACACCCCACCTTTCATCACATCCCATGACCCCCTTTCATGGGCATGGCCCTCCTCAGTCCCTGAACTTTGGCAGTGCCAATCTGGCACCTGGGCATCCTGTCATTGCCAGTCTGGTACCCAGGCAGTGTCCCTGGCATACTGACAGTGCCCATTTGGCACTGCCAGGGTGTCTTAGTGCCAGGTATTGCCCTCTCCAACCTGGATGCTCCAGTGGACTACGAGACAGCCGATAGCCATCATGACTGGTGGAGACCAGTAATAATTGGCACCAGGTGTAGGCCTCGCTGGTGCAGTTGGTGACTACCGGGCAGCAGGTGAGTGCGGCGTCAAGATGGCAAATCATATTTAAATGAGCCTAATGGGGAATTCTTCATGGGGATCAAAGAAATGGCTAAGGAGCTAAATTGGTACTTCTGTCCTTACAAAGGAAGGCATGAATAATGTACAGGAAGTTCTGAGGAACGCCAGTTTCAATTAAGTACTGAAGGAAATTAATACTAGTAAAGAAATGGTTTGGGGGAATTTAATGGGATTGAAGGCAGATAATTCTGCATGGCCTCTTCATCTCAGAGTACTTAAGGAAGTGGCCCGAGAAATAGATCCATACATGGTCATTTACCAAAATTCTTTGGATTCTGGAACGGTTCCTACAGATTGGAGGGGAGCCGATATAACCCTGCTATTCAAAATGGGAGGCAGAGAGAAAATAGGGAACTATGGACCGGTGAGCCGAATGTCGATAGTAGGGAACTTGCTACAGTCCATTATCAAGGATTTCATAGCATGGTATTTGGAAAGCAGTGATATAATCAGATAAAGTCAGCTTGGATTTACAAAAGAGAAATCATGCGTGATAAACCTACTACAAGTCTTTGAAGATGTAACCGGTAGAATTGACCAGGGAGAACCGGTGGATATGGTTTATTTACCTTTGAGAAAGCTTTTGACAAGGTCTCACATAGCAGAATACTATGTGAAGTTAAAGCACATGAGACTGCGGGTAATGTCTTGAGATAGATAGAAAGCTGGTTAGCAGACAAGAAGCAAAGCGTTGGGATAAATGGGCCTATTTCCAACCCTCAGGCAGTGAATGTGGGTTCCACAGGAATCTGTGCTAGGATCCCTACTGTTCACATTATATATTAATGCTTTTGATGAGAGGACTAAATATATTGGGCGGGATTCTCCATCAATTGACCCCAAATCGGGAAATACAATTGGCCAGAGAATTGCATGTCAACCGAAAATATGGGGTTGGATTCTCAATTTCTGAGACAAAGTTCTGAGCCGGCGTGGGAACAGTGATGTTTTACTGTGCCACAGTTCAGGGATGCTGAGCTGGAGCCCCTCAGGGATGCCATGGAGAAGAGAAGGTTGACTCTGTACCCCTGCCCGGGAGGAAGGCCACGAGGCGCCACCGATCGCTGTGCCTGGGCACAGGTGGCAGACGCAGTCAGCACCATGGGCAATGCTGTCCGGACTGGCCAGCAGTGCCGGAATAGACTCAGGGCAGCCAGGGTGAGTTGGGAGACCCGCGTCTCACACACCTGTAACCCTGCCCCTCCCCGGGGTACGGCTGACCCCCACCCTGCCCCACATCCCACATGTCAGCACCCATGGCAACCACAATGGCTGGGTGCCCTGGCCACTGAGGACATCACCTACCCAACCCCTGGGCTGCATACGTCGGAACATCTAACAGTGTAGTTGTATGTGTTTCCCCCTCTCCCCAGGAGAAGGCTGCAAACAACCGGCGGGAGTGGGAGATGACTGGAGGGGAACCACCAGACCTCAGCATGCCCGAGCAGAGGGCATTGGATGTGGTCGGCAGCCCAGGGGAAAGGAAGGTCACCGAGGTGGAGGTCGGCAGCGGGTGAGCAAGTGACACCCTGCATAGTTGCGCATCCCCATGACACATGTGTGCACACAACCCCCACACCTCCCCTCAACCCACATTCCCCTCACCCTCACCCCTGTTGTACCTTCTAAATACAGTGTGTGTCATTAACCCGTAAAGGGTGTACAAATGACCATACAAGTTGTTTAATATGGTGATAGTTTATTACACGCACACAAACTGAACAGACAAATACAAGTGCACTCTAAATTGAAACACAAGAATGACCCTAACTTCACATCCAGGTGACTGGCAAGTACAGAGCACATATGGCCTTATCTGGAACCCATTGTCTGGCAGTGCTGGATGTCTGTTGCTGGTCGTCTGTCCCCGGCTCTGGTCCCTCTGTGAATTGTGTGGATGTTTCTCTCCTTGGCTGGTGACCACCGCTGTTGCCGTCGGCGGTGAGAGCACGAATGGCAGAGCATACTCGAGATGCCAAATGGCCCCCTCCTGCGTTTATCCGCTATGTCCCGAGGCATCGTCCGGGCTGTTGCCTTTGTATATTTACAAGCTACAGCCTGCCGTGTCCATGTGGTGCCAATGTCCCATCGTTCTTTGTGGACGACCATTTCAGAAGGACACAGATCCCTCCTCTTGATCCTTAAGGCGAAGCGTGGTGGATCACATACTCGGAGCAATACCTTCCTGCATCCCCAGTCACCTGTCCATCAGGCAAGACACTAACTCTACATGCACAACTCCCTAATACATAGTACATGAGTAACAAAGACAAATATACATTACATAACAGACATAATATGGTTAGAAAAATGGAAGTGTCCGTACTGTAAGATACAATTGCCAGTCTAATGTAGAGGTGGGAAAATATCGTAAACCTAATACAAAAGTGGAGCAATACTGGCCGGTACAAACTGCAGAACAGGTTGGCCGTAGGAATTTACAGTTCTACAAACGTCATACACAAGACAACCTGGATACTCAATGCTAAACAAGTATGAGACCCCAGGACCAAAGAGAAAATGCTGGAAAATCTCAGCAGGTCTGGCAGCATCTGCAGGGAGAGGAAAGAGCTAACATTTTGAGTCCAGATGACCCTTTGTCAAAGCTAAAAGACAGGGAAAGTGGGAAATATTTATACTGTGGAGTGAGAATGAAAGATGAGTCATAGCCACAGAAACCCAAGGAAAGGGGGTGCTAATAGCCACAGAAACCAAGGAGAAAGAGTGCTAATGACAGTCCCCAAAGAGAACAAAAGGTGTGAAAGGCCAAACAGCAGAGAAACGAACATCAGAGGGTAAACTGACAGATGTAGATGTCAGGGGAGGAGAAGGGGAGAAAAGGAAAGGAAAGATTGATAAGATGGGGTGGGGGGGAGGGAGTGTAAATATATATAAAGTAAGACAAGAAAAAAAGAAATGGTAAAAGAAACTTAAAATGAAATGGGATGAAAACAAATGGGTCGAGGTGGAGTAGAGGTAATCAACTGAAGTTGTTGAATTTGATTTTGAGACCGGAAGCATGCCTAACTGGAAGATGAGATATTATACCTACAGTTTTCGTTGAGCTTCACTGGAACATTGCAGCAGGCCAAGGACAGACATGTGGGCATGGGAGCAGGGTCTTGTGTTAAAATGGCAAGCAACGTAAAGGTCAGGGTCCTGAATGCGCACAGACCAAAGGTGCTCAGCAAAGCGATCACCCAGTCTGTGTTTAGTCTCTCCGATATAGAGGAGACCACATTGGGAGCAGCGAATGCAATCGACCAAATTGAAAGAGGTGCAAGTGAAACGCTGTGTAACGTGGAATGAGTGTTTTGGGCCTGGGATGTTAAGCATGGAAGAGGTAAAGGGGCAGATGTTACACCTTCTACAATTGCATGGGAAGGTGCCATGGGTGATAGGAGAGGTGTTGGGTATGGTGGAGGAGTGGACTAGATTGTTTCGGACGGAACGGTCTCTGCGGAATGCTGACAGAGGGAGTGAAGGGAAGATGTGTTTGGTGGTGGTATCACGCTGGAGTTGGCGAAAATGGCGGAGGATTATGCTTTGCATACGGAAGCTGCGGGGTGAAATGGAAGAACGAGGAGGGTCTCGATCCTTGTTAAGGGAGGGAGGGGAGGGGCCTAGGGTAGTGGCGTGGGAGATGGACTGCACAATGGTGAGGGTCCTGTCAACAACTGTAGGTGGGAAATCATGGTTGAGGAAGAAGAAGCACATTTCTGAAGCACTATTTTGGAAAATGGCATCATCGGAACAAATGCGACAGAGGCAAAGTAGCTGAGAGAAAGGGATGAAGTCCTTTCAGGGTGTAGCATGCGAAGAGCTATAGTCCAGATAGCTGTGGTAGTCAGTGGGCTTGTAGTGGATATTAATAGATAGTCTATTGCCGGAAATGGAGACAGAAAGATCAAGGAGAGGAAGGGAAGTGTCTGAGATGGACCAGGTGAAAGTGATGGAGGAGTGGAAACAGGAAGTGAAGTTGATGAAGTTTTTCAGATCCGGTAGTGGGGGACATTCGTGGAGTTGTGTGGCGGGCACGTAATGTAGTATCAGTTGGTAGTCTGTTATCCGTGGCGTAAAGATGACTCAGCGTTAGTGCTGATGATGAAGGTGCTCTCAGGGTCTGATCAGTGAGATGCGAGGGACAGTTTGAATTGCAAATAACATGCAGGGAGGCGAAGAAGGGATGGGGAGCCGAGGGTGAAGCAATGCACAAACAAAGAAGACTAATGTGCGTTGAGAACAGACGATGAGGCAGGTTCCATCAGAAATCGTGTACCATGCTTATTGGGAGGCGTCCGATTGTCATCATCTGGGTACCTCAGAATGTTTGTGCTCCACACACCTCAGAACATTGCGCTCCGCAGTTATTCTTGCAATACCCCCATGGGAGGTTCATCCATGAAATCATCTACCTCCCCTGGTCGCCAGACCCACATCTGCCGGTTGCTTGCGTTCATTGGGTTCAGGGTTACCGTGTCCTGGAACTCAAATCATTCGGCTTCTCTGACCAAACGTCCAGTGTGGCCCCATGTCCAATAGAGGGACTGGGGAGTGTGAGTGGTTGTCGGGCGGTTGCGTTGGGGGTGGGAACTGCTTCGTGAAGGTGGCAATGAGAACTAGTACATCCTTAAATCCATTTCTGCATGGTGGGTGTGGGCCGATGTAATCCACATGGGGATTCGTCCAGGGACCCTCCACCAGACGGGTGTGTCCTATATGTCCCCTCCTGGCATCACTGTCAGGAATATTCTGGGCACAAATGAGGCAATGCTCAATGTAATGAGTGACATGCTCCTTTCGTTCCGGGCACCAACATAATGATGGTCCGTAGTGGTCTCCATGTCCTGGTGTCCGTGTCCGTCATGGAATTGGCATATGAGCTGGTTCCGGAACAGCTGTGTGGTGCGGACCGGAGAGTGGCCCAGGAGTCTCTTCGTTAAAGTGCCCACCGAGGTGAGTGTCTCTGGGATGATGGAGGTTATTGAGGACAGCTGTGATGGTAAATTAGTGTCACCCTCCGACTCGAGCTCCGGGGTCCCCGGAGTCTCGGGTGGAAGGCGGCAATCCAAGCTGCGCTCTTCGCTGCTCAGTTCATGGGGGGCTCCGGCTGTGGCACTGGTTGGGGGGGGCGGGACACCGGACTCATCCACTCCATCTCCAGTAGCTCCTGGAAGGCACAAGGTTGGACCGTGGGCCGGGGGGGTGATGGGGGTGATCGTGTGAGTGGGGGTGGGATTTGTTGAGGGTGGGGGTGGTGTTGTGTGAAGGGCTGGGTGAGGGTGGTGTGGGGTTTGTTTTGGGGTGAGGGTGGGGTAAAGGGTCATTTGTCTCTCCTCCATGGCTTCCAGGGGGGTATTGAGCTCTGCTTCCGTGAAACATGGTGCCGTGCACCTTGCTGCCATTTTGTTGGCTGGGGTGGTGTATGTGAGGAGTGAAGTGTTTATGTGCGGCTGCAACTTGTCAACCTCCTGAGTGTCAATTGCTAATCCGGCGAGTTTGATTTGATTTGATTTGATTTGATTTGTTTATTGTCACGTGTACCGAGGTACAGTGAAAAGTATTTTTCTGCAAGCAGCTCAACAGATCATTCAGTACATGGAAGAAAAGGGAATTAAACAAAATTCAAGAAAATACATGAGAATACATAATAGGGCAACACAAGATATATAATGTAACTACATAAGCATTGGCATCGGTTGAAGCATACAGGGTGTAGTGTTAATGAGGTCAGTCAATAAGAGGGTCATTTAGGAGTCTGGGGACAGTGGGGAAGAAGCTGTTTTTACGTCTGTTCGTGCGTGTTTTCAGACTTCTGAATCTCCTGCCCGATGGAAGAAGTTGGAAAAGTGAGTAACAGTAAAAGTGAGTTCAGCACCGTTTCTCATTAGAATCGATTGTGCACCATGTTGTGACGGTGCCAGCCCCTGAACAGTGGCGGACTCCGTCCAGGTGCCTCTTCCTGGTGGGAAAGGGGTGGGGGGCGGGGGGTGGTGGTGTGAGGGGGGACAAGCACCAACAACGATTTCAATGTTGAGCTCCCAGAATGATAAAAGAACTGAAGTGTAAGATGAAGCAGAAATAGGGTGACTAACGTCATCTTAATAATCAGGTGAGAAACAGGCTGAATGAAGAAAACTCAGAGGAATTGATAAAAGAAATGAGAAGGCTATAGCGAACCTATGAGAAGAAACTGGTAGCCAAATTCCCATGTCATCCAAAGACCGTCTCTGGGCATGTGAATAGGAAGAGGTAGAGTGGAGCTGATTTGTATCAAATAGGGGATTAATGCACGAGAAAGGACATGGCTGAGGTACTAAATGGGTGCTTTGCATCGGTCTTGAACAAGGAAGAAGATGCTGTTGAAGCCATAGTGAAAGAGGAGGCTCTTAAGACACTAGATGAGCTTAAAATTGTTGGGGGAGATATTTGACAGACTGCTTGCACAAAAGTTGACAAAATTACCAGGATGCACAAGCTATGATTTTCCAAAGTTCCTTGGATTTCGGAACTGTCCTATCAGATTGGAAGTTTGCAAATGGTAGACTGTTATTCAGGATGAGTAAACAGTGCTCTAGGAGGCCAGGCAGCTGAGGCACTCTCAATTACGACGCGAGAGCAAGGTCAGTAATCAAAGGCTTTAATATACAGAGAACAGGACTGCATTCGAGAGAAGTGTGCTCGCAACATGGGGTCTTATCTTATATCCTGTTTCCTGGGGGTGGAGCCAGAGGCGGAGTCCCCCAGGGTTCCAAGCCTCTTAAAGGGGCAAGGTATTTGTGGTAAATACTGATCATCACATTCACCCTGTTTAAAAAAAAACATAGTCCGTCGGGGGTGAAGTGTTTTAACTTATAAGTTCAGTCTTTGTGGCGGTCTGATCGTCCTTGCTGACTTTCGCTGCTCCGGTGGTGGCGCCGTGGATGCGGTCGGTTCCGATGGTGGTCTATCCGGGAGCACTGTTGACTGAGCCTTTGCCCGCCTTGGAGAGGGGGGCTATCAGGGGTGATTAGGGTGGTCGGTGCCGGCTGGGGGGCAGGGGGCGCTATGGGGGGGCACTGTCGAAGTCGGCGGTCGATGCGGGGCGGGGAGCGTCGGTCGAAGGGGGGAGGTCGGTGGGGAAAACGTCGGGATCGGTGGGAGAGTCGGTGGGGTCGGTGCCAGGTCTCGCAGGGAGACAGTATCCTGCCTGCCGTCGGGGTGCTCGACATAGGCATATTGAGGGTTTGCGTGCAGCAGGTGGACCCTCTCGACTATTGGATCTGTTTTATGGCTCCTCACGTGCCTCCGGAGTAGGACTGGACCCGGAGTCGTCAGCCGAGACCCCAGAGGTGGACTTCCTGGGGAAGACAAACAAACGATGGTGAGGAGTCTCGTTCGTGGCCGTACAGAGGAGCGACCTAATGCAGTGCAGGGCATCGGGTAGGATCTCCTGCCAGCGGGCGATAGGGAGACTCCTTGACCGTAGGGCTAGGAGCACAGCCTTCCAAACTGTCGCGTTCTCCCTCTCCACTTGCCCGTTTCCCCGCGGGTTATAGCTCGTCGTCCTGCTCGAGGCGATGCTCTTGCTGAGCAGATACCGACGCAGCTCATCGCTCATGAACGATGTACCCCGGTCGCTGTGAATATAAGCGGGGAAACCAAGCAGTGTGAAGATGCTGTGCAGTGCCTTGATCACGGAGGCCGAGGTAGTATCGGGGCAGGGGACAGCAAAAGGGAAGCAGGAGAATTTGTCGATGACGGTGAGGAAATTGATGTTGCGGTTGGTGGACGGGAGGGGCCCTTTGAAGTCCACGCTTAGTCGCTCAAAGGGTCCAGAGGCCTTTATCAGGCGGACCTTGTCTGGTCGATAGAATTGCGGTTTGCATTCCGCACAGATCTGGCATGCCTTAGTCATGGCCTTGACCTCTCCTGTGGAGTAGGGTAGGTTGCGGGACTTGATGAAGTGGGCAAGCTGGGTGACCC
This sequence comes from Scyliorhinus canicula, assembly GCF_902713615.1. Classification (NCBI taxonomy): domain Eukaryota; kingdom Metazoa; phylum Chordata; class Chondrichthyes; order Carcharhiniformes; family Scyliorhinidae; genus Scyliorhinus; species Scyliorhinus canicula. Next base: position 110,780,536 of record NC_052162.1, on the reverse strand, counting down.
CCGGGTGGCAGAGATCATCGTGGATGGATCTCAGGCGGTCCAATTGCACGTTGGCGCACGTGCCGCGAGACAGGGCATCTGGGGACTCGTTGAGCTTCCCCGGGCGATATTTAATATTGTACGTATAGGTGGAGAGCTCTATTCTCTACCTCAGAATTTTGTCGTTCTTTATTTTGCCCCGTTGTGCATTATTGAACATAAAGGCGACCGACCTTTGGTCGGTGACGAGGGTGAACCTCCTACCAGCTAGGTAGTGCCTCCAGTGTCGCACGGCCTCCACTATGGCTTGTGCCTCCTTCTCGACTGCAGAGTGCCGAATTTCCGAGGCGTTGAGGTTCGGGAGAAGAACGCTACCGGTCTGCCCGCTTGGTTGAGGGTAGCAGCCAGGGCGACGTCTGATGCATCGCTTTCTATTTGGAAGGGAATGGCTTCGTCCACCGCGTGCATGGCGGCCTTGATGATGCCGGTCTTGATCCGGTCGAAAGCCGACTGGGCTTAATGAGTGGCCGGGCTTTGTCCGCATATCTGGGGACCCACTGGGCGTAATAGGAGAAAAGCCCCAAGCACCGTTTGCGTGCCTTGAGGCTACGGGGGAGGGGGAGTTCCTTAAGGGGACGCATGCGGTCAGGGTCTGGGCCTAGGACCCCGTTTTCCACGATGTAGCCGAGGATGGCTAGCCGGGTTGTGTGGAACACGCATTTCTCTTTGTTGTACGTGAGATTGAGGGACCGGGCAGTCTGGAGGAACTTCCTCAGGTTTGCGTCGTGGTCCTGCTGACCATGGCCGCAGATGGTGACGTTGTCCAAGTACGGGAAGGTAGCCCGTAAGCCGTACTGGTCCACCATTTGATCCATCGCCCTCTGGAAAACGGAGACTCCGTTTGTAACACCAAAGGGGACACTGAGAAAGTGAAACAGCCGACCGGCTGCTTCAAAAGCCATGTAGGGGCGGTCTTCTGAGCGGATAGGGAGTTGATGATAGGCCGATTTGAGGTCAACTGTGGAGAATACCCGATACTGGGCGATTTGAGTCACCATTTCAGCTATGCGGGGAAGTGGGTAAGCATCGAGTTGTGTGAAGCGGTTTATGGTCTGGCTATAATCCACTACCATTCGTTGCTTTTCCCCGGAGCGGACTACCAATACTTGAGCCCTCCAAAGGCTGTTACTGGCCTCTGTGACCCCCCTCTTTTAGTAGCCGCTGAATCTCTGACTTGATAAAAGTCAAGTCTTGGGTACTGTACCGGCGATTCTTGGTGGTGATGGGCTTACAGTCGGGAGTGAGGTTCGCGAAGAGGCAGGGTGGCGCAACTTTGAGTGTCGCCAGGCTGCATACTGTGAGTGGGGGCAGGGGTCCGCCGAACTGCAGTGTCAGGCTCCGGTGGCTGCACTGAAAGTCGAGGCCGAGCAGCAGGGGGGCGCAGAGTTGAGGAAAGATGTAAAATTTAAAACGGGAGTATTTAGCGCCTTGAATTGCGAGGTCAGCAACACAATACCCCGTGATTTGAACCAAATGGGACCCTGAGGCGAGGGCGATAGTTTGGGAGGCGGGGTGGATGCGCAGGGAGCAGCGCCTTACCGTGTCTGGATGGATAAAGCTCTCCGTGCTCCCGGAGTCGAATAGGCAGGGAGTGTCGTGGCCGTTGATTCGCACCCGCATCATTGCGTTTCGCAGGTGTTTCGGCCGCGATTGATCGAGTGTGATCGCTCCTAGTTGCGGGCCGTCAGAGTCGAACTCACAAAATGGCCACCCGGAGTCACAAGATGGCCGCTGCCGCCGGTCGAACGTGTCGGGTTTCGAAGATGGCCGCTCCCATGACTCGCACGAGTTCGATGACGCGTCGGAAGTGGGCGTGCCCGGCCGCAGCGAGTCTGTGAGGCCGGGATTATGATTTCTGGGCCTGATGAGGGTTTTGTTTGTGGCCTTTGGGCCCAGCCAGGCAGACTTTCGCGAAGTGCCCTTTCTTCCCGCAGTCGTTGCAGATCGCGGATCGGGCCGGGCAACGCTGACGTGGGTGCTGGCCTTGCCCACAGAAATAGCATGGGGAGCCCCCGGAGTGAGTGGATCATCGCGTGGCACAGGCCTGTAGCGTGGCCGAGTCTGGAGGGGATCGAGAGGGGTTCGCAAGGTCCGCAGAGTACGTACGGAGGTTATGGTGGGCCGTTTCGAGAGAAGAGGCGAGCGTTACCGTGCCTTGGATATCCTTCGCCCCGTCTTCTAGGAGCCGCTGCCGGATGCACGAGGACCTGATACCAGACACAAGGGCGTCACGGATATGTAAGTTCCTGTGTTCTTCTGCCGTCACTGCTTTGTGGTCGCAGTTCCTCGCGAGCGCGGTGATTCTTTCCACGAACTCGTCCAGCGTTTCCCCGGAACGCTGGCTGCAGGTTGAGAGCAAATGTCTGGCGTGTACCTCGTTAGTAGTTTTTATGATGCGTTTCTTCAATATTTCGATCGCCGCCTCATAGGTCGTAGCGGTTTCGATCATGGCGGAGAGTCGGTGGCTCACCCGGCCATGTGGTAAGCGCAGCTTGCGAGTGCTGTCGACATCAGTTGTTGAGGAGTCCAGATAGTCCTCGAAACACCGGAGCCAATGTTTAAAAATTTCCGGGGCTTCCGGCGACCTGGCGTCCAGGTTGAGCTTCTCCGGTTTTAGAGCGCTGTCCTGCTTGATGTCTCTGTATATTAAATTGAGGCACTCTCAATTACGACGCGAGAGCGAGGTCAGTAATCAAAGGCTTTAATATACAGAGAACAGGACTGCATTCGAGAGAAGTGTGCTCGCAACATGGGGTCTTATCTTATATCCTGTTTCCTGGGGGCGTAGCCAGAGGCGGAGTCCCCCAGGGTTCCAAGCCTCTTAAAGGGGCAAGGTATTAAAGGTAAATACCGATCATCACAGCAGCCTAACATCACACAGACATATGGACACATGAATTAGGAGCAGCAGGGGGCCATTGAGCCCCTCCAGCTTGCTCCATTATTCAATAAGATCATGGCTGATCTGATTGTAACAATTTTCTGGAGGACAAAAGTTCACTTTGTTCATGCTTTTAGTTTTCAAATATCTGTGGAAGATGATGCTGAAGGTTTTTAGATTTCTGGTTAACTTTCTCTTTTCTTCTAATCTTTTCCTTCATATTTGCACAGTTAAAGGGTATGATCTAATGGAATTTGTTCTAAATGTGGGAGTGAGCGGGAATTGGCGGGTGTTTCATGACGGATGACACAGTGGGACCCTCAACGGTATCTAACATTAATTAGGCCAATTAATGATGCCCCACGGGCTTCACGTGGCAACTGGCTGTCTGCCAGCTGATTCGCCAGAAAGATTGGCACCCAGTGCCACAAGATGCTCAATAAACTCCATGGTCGCAGGGGTGATTTAGCATCCGCCCCCTGGCACTGCTCCCCGGCTGACCCCCTTCCCGCCCACAGCCCTGCGGTTGGCACCGTGCCCCCCCAGCACGTTACCACACCTGTGCCCCAACACACCCTAGTAACAACCTGTGCACCCTACCCATCATCAGCAGCGGTACCCATGCCTGTCCCCGCCCCAGCCCCTGCATACCCCGCAGCCGGCAAGGCATGAAGGGTGCAGCTCACAATGCCCTCTCTCTGTGCTCACAGGAACAGCTGGCCCATAACAGGCGTAGTTCACTCATGGTTCCACCTGGCGGGAGCTCAGAGTTGCAGCTGCGGACACAGTCCATGGCCGCCCGAGTGGGGGACAGGGGGATCCGTCATGGGGGGGGGGGGGACCTCCAGGATGTCCAGGCTCGCGATTGGTGGCCATCGATCGGTGGGTGCGCGCGATCCTGGGGGCGCTTATATTGTTGGAGCCAGTCTGCGGTGTGGGTCCACCATGTTGCGAGGGGCTGCCGCCGCAGGCCGCCACAGCGCGCAGGCGTGGGCCCGCGGCCGGAAGTGCAGGGCCCCGTATCGGCAGCCGGAGCTGCAAGGACTACTCCGGCACCCTGCTAATCCTCTCAGACTGCAGTTTTGTTACAGTTTTGCTGCCAATAATTGGTTCAAATTAATCCGGCATAGATTTATTCTCAGTGCCCTGAAATTGGCACCAAGTGTTTTTGTTCTAGATTGTTTATTATTCTTTCCCAGAGTTTATCTAATTCTTCTTTGTTTTTGTTTTTACTGTTCCCTGAATGTTGCGGAGACCAGGAGGAAGCATAAAGAGCGGCGAGAGCAGCGATTGTTATATCAGCAGGAATGGATAATGGTGTGGAAGCAGCGAGCGTGAGACCAGCAGCGCCGATAAACGGGTGGTGACAGCAGCGAGATGGAAACTAACATCAGCAGAGACCTGATCCGATGCTTCAGAGCCCACTCACCACAATCACCGAATGAAGGCGCTCCACCTCAACGGATTGTTTGCTAAAATTCAACTTGTGTTTAATCCAATTTCTTGATCGAGATATAGTTGTATATAGACTAATTTAAAATGCTTACTCTATAATATGCCTTTATTCAGAGATATACATTATGTAGAATAGAAATTTTAACGTTACGTATTTAATTAAGTTTACTTTTGAAGTAGGTTTACTTTTTTGTTTTTACTTAATTAATTAATTGATCGAGTCGAGCTTGTATTAGGAGTGTTGATATTAAATTTAATGTTTCCAGATTTAACCCTACACGCCTCGTTGTGTTGTGATGATTGATGTGAATGTTTATTCCAGCTACAATCACACACTGACAGAGAGAGAAAAATAAGAGTGAGGGAGAGAGAGAGTGAGAGCAAGGGAGCAAGACTCAAGGCCCCAGGCCCTGTGAACAGAACACTCTGCTCACAGCCTCAACCACAGTGTCTGCTCCCTCATGGCCTCTGTTCAGCGCCGTTTGGCCCAATGTCACGACTCCGCTCACAGACTCAGACGTTGTGAATGCTCCGTTCGCTGCCTCAGCCTCTGTCACCACTCGGTTCAGGGCCATGGCCTCTGTGGCTGCACTGCTCCCATCCCCCCCATCCCATTACAGAGCCACTCAAAGCCTCGGCCTCTGTCACTACACTGTTTGGGGCCTTAGCCTCTCTGACTGCACTACTCACAGCCTTAGTCCCAGAGAACATTCCAAACACAGCACTGCCTTCTCTGAGGCCATATGGGTTGAATATAGAGGAACAGAAACGGGTGTGTATGACAGACATCAGGTGGACCACACAATTGGGATTGAGCCTGAATATGGGAGGCTCGGAGCAAAAGCGAGGAAACAAATAAGAGAAGCAAAATCCTGTGGATGGAGACTGCCAGTTAGCCGATAAATGAATACAGAACAATTCAATTGGCATATAAAAAGTGACAGGGTGGTAAAAGGAGGATGGGGCTGATTGTGGAACTGAAAGGGGGTTTAGACATGATGGGAGGCTGAATGGTACTGAATGAGTATCTGTCTTTACCACAGAACATGGTGTAATTGAAAATATGGAAAGATGTGTCATTTGAAACATGGAAGTTTGGCAATATCTGATCTGAGAGAAACATGAGAGGATACAGGGAAAGATCCCACAAAGGGTTAATAGCAGCTGCAAAGAGCAGAATTATAAAATGCAAATTCCTTCTCCCAAACAAACACACAGGATTTTTATATGAAGCTAAAAACAATGGTTCACGCCTTCATTGAAAGTAACTAACTTAGTCAGCATCTGGAAAAGCATGGATGAGAGTTTCAGTTGAATTAGGTGACGAATGTTTAAAACAGGCAGGTCTTTCAAGTTATAACCAAGTGGATTTTAGCATACAGCTAAAAGCAATGTTTCACACCTTCATTGAAATTAACTATCTTAGTAAACAGCTGGAAAGGAAAAGATGAGGTTCAGTTGAATTTGCTGACAATTCTAAGTGTGAAGTTCTGCCGATATCAAGTAAATTAAAAGAAAATTGGAGACTATCAGTCTACGAGAAACATAATTTAAAGTCAAAATCAAAGTCAAAATTATGAGCTGAGGACACAATTAGAAAATAAAACTATAGAAATGACAAGAACCAAACCAAAATTCACACCCCTATTGAAACCAAAGCATTTTTGAATATCACAAAGGAACTTTGAACATCACAAAGGAAACAATGTAATCAGAGACCTGAGAGGTGAGGTCATGTCAAAATGAAGACTTAGTTGTATTAGAATGTTTAGATCAAATATACTTTTTACAATCAAAGTGAAATAAGTTACTTTACAAGAAAGTCATAAAAACTTAATAACTGTTAGAAAGAGAATATAAACCCAAAGAAAGGGGACAGCCAGCTCGGTACATGGGAAAGATAGAACATAGCAACCAAGCTCACCAGCGAATACATCTAAAGAAGACCAGATTTTAAAAAGAAGATTGATTGTCAAGTTGGGCCTGAAGGTCCCTTCAACCAACCAGAAGGATCCAGAAGCAAGATCTTTTTACTTTTCTGTAAAGACAGTGATTGCATCTTTTTAAAAGAAAAAAAATATAATAATAAAATAACTTAAAAGTTTTAACCTGAAACAGTGGTTATTAGCCTACTTTACTTACTTAGCAACGATGGACCGAGGATATCAATGCTACTACGGGGTAAGTAGGTAAAATTCTTCGGTGAAGGTATTGGTTATACCGGGGGATAACTTCAAAATATAGTTTGACCTGAATAGCACCCACCGAATCCTGCATCGGAATCAGGGAGTGAGAATCCCTGTTCACCATTTAGAATATCGACTCTTTTTTGGTCTAGGGGGAATTCTAAGAATAGTGGTGAGTTTTTAACTTCAGTGGTGTCCAAGTCACATGAAAAAGCAGATAGACGAGACACTGATGGGTTAACAATTGGCAGTGAGGTATTTGATAGGCTGACTTTACCAGAAATTGGTTCATTACCAGAACCGGATGAGACAGATTTCAGGATACAGGTTGGGATTCTCCATCAGCTGATGCCCAAAGCAAGAAAGCTGATTGGGCAGAGAATCGGTCCTGACGCCGGAATCGTGGCCAGGTTGGTTCACCCCAAATCACAATTCTCCGGTGCCTTAACACAGGCGTAAATACGTTCCACTCCGCACGTACACTAAACGCCATTGACATATCAGGAGAGGGCCTGACCCGGTATTCTCCATAACCTCCTCGATACTTCGCCTCCGCCGGGGCGAACTCCCGATGGCGTGATTCCCGTGTGCTTTTACAAATTGGGAAACAGGCGCCGTGGCTGATGATTGGGAGAGAGAGGAGTTAGGAGATGGACAGGCGCAATTGTGGGCTGCAGGTCGTGGCACTCGCCAGACTGGCGGAGGGGGGTGGGGTCGGTCCTGCCAGGTCAGAGGAGGTGGGTGGCCATGGGGGGGTGACCAGGGGACAGGCTGTGGGACTGGAGGGACACCCCATGGGACCGAGGCGATGTGCAGGCATGGACCATCATTGCCACTGCCTGCAAGACAGCCATCTTGCAGCACACCCCACTGAACACACAGCGTGGCCCATGATTCAGCAGGGTGATACCGGCCATATGGGCACCCATCAGGCTGAGCAGGGAACCTTGTGACATATCTACCAGATCATGGTGCACCAGGCACCGCGGGTAATTTGGGGAGAGGACCTGCTGCCAGTGACCATTAAGGTGATGGTTGCCCTGAACGTTTTGACCACGGGGTCCTTCCAGGCGCCATGTGGGGACCTGTCCGGAATCTCAAAACCTCACTGCACAGGTGCATCCATGCCACCACGGAGGCACTATATGCCGAGTCGTCATAATACATCAATTTCAATGCGGACTGAGCCCACCAGGATGCCTGGGCAGCAGGGTTAAATGCCATCATCGAGATGCCCCGGGACAGAGGCATGTCACCCTATGAACATCTGCAGATGAAACGCCGATCTTCACAAACCAATAGGGGTTCCCTTCGATGAACATGTAGCTGGTGTGTGACCATGAAATGCACATCATGCACAGCTGCGCCCGATACCCGGGCAATCTGCACGACGTCATCATTCTGACACAACCGGAAGTTCCTGGCCTCTTCGAGGCGCACGCCCGGTTGTGGCTGCTGCCACCTATTCAGAAGCCATTGACCAGTGTTCTTCAAACTTTTTTTCCAGACACCCATTTTTACCAACCGGCCAACCATCGGGACCCAACCCAGCCGACATTCGCAGCCCACGTCGGCCGACCTTCGCGACCCACGCCGGCCGACCTGCGCGACCCACCATTTTCTCTTATCTTGTTTGCTGCTGACAAAAATGGAGGAAATGGTTTTGTGTCCCTTTGGCCCTCGTACACGCTTCTCCAATGGAACCTGTTGGATGAAGGTGAAGCCTTCCGGTGTCGGAAAGTATGGAGTCTCCATCTGTCCAAAGTTCTGACTTTTTTTCCTGTAAAACTTTATCAAATAAACCCCCCCGAACTTACATAGCAAAAAAAGAAAATGAGTAAAATAAATGAAAAAAATTAATAAATGGATAAAAACCACTACAGAACTTGAAATCAAAAAGCTGCAACCGTTTAAAAAAATAACGGCCGCACTGTGCATTCGTGGCCGATTATTGGTGCGCATGCGCAATGCGGCCGAATTTTCTTTTAACATGTTCTTGGCCGCTTGCAGCGGCGTTATGAAAAGCCGACTGCTGCGCGGGGTTTTGCACAATCGGCAGCACCGCGGACAATGGCTCCGCGACCATCCCAACACCCGCCCGCGAGCCACCCGCGGGTTCCACCCCCGACTTTGAAGAACACTGCCATAGACGGACGTGGAGACCCGCTACAACGACTCCCATGCAGCAACCAAGGGCATGATTGAGTGGTGCTTCGGCATCCTGAAGATGCTGTTCTGAAACCTGGACCACTCTGAAGGGCTCCAGTACAGCGTGAGCAGAGTCTCTGACATCTTGGTGACCTGCTGTGTCCTCCAAAATATTGCCCAGCAGATGGACGACGTGCCGGGGGTGGAGGATGAATGTCAGTCCTCATCCGGCGAGGAGAATGTAGAGGAGGACCAAGATGGGCAGGACATGGGGCCCGGGCAGGTTTGGTAGGCCGCATAATGTGTGTACCTGGGTCAATGCGTACACGATGCTCTTACTGGTTTCACCGATCAGGGGTCCTGACCAGCGACAGGGACATCCCATCCCACCCCACTGACCCCCCGGCTGACCAGCCCCTCCAATGAACGTCCCCATTGTGCCACTCTCTCCACCCCCTTGAAATCCCCTCTTTGATTCCTATTTGCCTCACTACAGGGTGGAGGCCCTAGGTTGGCAGCAACAGCGGATCTGGCCAATGGAACGGAGGATGATGACCACGCGATCTGCGATGTGCTCTGATGCTTCACGCTGTTTGACCACTTCTTACTCCTGCCAACGTTGGCACTTCCCACCGTCCACCTGAGTGATCGCTGCATGCGAGCTGGCCATTCCTTCACACCGTCCCACTGAACCCCTGGGGTGGCTGAGGTGGGGGCGGGGAGGAGGGGGGGGTGTAGAAGCGATGAGCGCTGTCTGTACTGGGGTCTGTGGCCCCATCTCCCCCCTCGCCCAGCACCACTCCCACCCCCAGCGCCCGCTCTGCAGCCAGCTCAACCATCCCTCAAACCTCTGTGCCAGAGCAAAGAGGCAGGTTGTAACATAGTGAACATGCCTCTATTGTAAACATATATATACAGGTTAGTGCCCGAGTTCCAGTCGCTATCTTATGTGATGTAACCCGTGCCAATCTAATTGTTGTCTACCTTTCTGGCCTTACGGGCTCTAACGCTACGGCTAGGTGGATGGGGTGTCACAGGTGGCGTAGTGCCGCCCTGTTCTGCCCACTGCCCAAGCAATGCGCCAGTACAGCGCCTGGGCAATGCCGTCAGTGCCCTCAGACATGGCCCTTTGTGACTGGGCCATGCTGTGGTGCGCCACTGCAATGTCTAGGTGGCTCTGGTACATGGCTGCCAATGATAGGACAGGCTTGCCCAGGGCATCAGCCACCGCCTGCACAGATTGCCCCAGGCCCTGGATATCTTGACCCATAGCCAAAACCTTTGCCTCTGTTGCTTGGTGTGCTTTTACTTAATTGCTCTGTTTTAATAACCTTTGCTCTAGAGTCGCCAGGTATCTTTCTGATACCACCACGAGGTTCAAAGCCAAGTGCTGATCAATAACTCAATACACCAGTTAGTAAGTTTCAAATCAAAACATATTTATTATACACGCAGTCAATCACTACTCATGAATAAAACTCTACTTACTAGACTATCACTGCAACTAAAGGCCTATACTTAGCTTTCAAATGGCGCACCAGGTCAGAGGAACAATGGCCGTTGTCCGGTTCTGAATCTGCTGGCTTCAAAGCTGGTATGGAATAGTAGCTAGGAGCGTCTATCTCGTAGCGTGCGTTGACTGGAGATTTAGTTGGTTGGTGCAGCTGCTAGGCAGGTCTCTCCTCGCTGAGAGTCACGGTCAAGAGTTCTTCGAGAACTGCCAAGAGAGCAAACTGAACTTGGGGACTCTACTTTATAGTCCCCAGGGGTTTTGCGCCCTTGTGGGCGGACCCTGGATCTGGCACCTTTTAATTGGACCATGTCCCAATCGGTTCTATCGATTTCTCCAATACCGGAGGTGTTCCCTGATCGCTGGCCGGTTCCTATGTGTCTGTTGGCCTGACTTTGTCCTGGCTCCCGCTGGCGCCGGGGAGTCTGTCTTGGTCCCGTTCGCTTCAATGTTTCTAATTGTTTCTGGGGATTGCTCATTAGTATGTAGATGGCTATTGGTTTCGGTTCTGTCTGGGTTCTGCAAGTCTTAATAGACAGAAAACCTTGCACCTGCTTGTTTTCCTGTGGCTGGCCAATTTTCCCTGCATTCTTTGCGGGCATCCATTTTGGAATCGGGAAGTGGCCACCCCAGGTGGCTACACTTCGAACCCACCAATGCAGACACCTCCCTTGCGGTGTTGGCTTGGGTGGCATACATGGTCGGCACCACCGCCTGCTCCTGCAGGCCATAGGGGTCCTCCAACTGCACCTGCAGGTACTGGATGCTCGCTGACAACCCGTCATGTAGTCCCTGGCTCTGTGACTGCATCTCCACTATCGATGGGACCGTCCGTTCCAGGATCCCGAAAGCCGTCCGGACGCCAGCTAGTCCCTCGGGTTGGCCTGAGTTCCGAATTGTGGGGTTCCTACATCCACCTGTTGTACTGCAGCACGTGTATGGTGTGCACTAGATAGTGCCCCAGGAACATCTTCATTCAAGGGCCCAAGTGAGGTAAGTGTCTGTGGGGTGGAGGGTGATGGAGACAGCAGTGTTGGAAAGTCGGTGTCTTCCCTGGAACCGAGCTCCGGATGTGGGGCAAGGTCTCTTGTCGCTGTCCGTGTCCTCGTCCTCACTGCTCTCCACTTGTGGTGCTGGTTGGGGCCGGAGGCGGGGAGGGGACGGGGGCGTCCAGAAGGGCCCGCGCCATCACCATGAGCTCCTGCAAGTCATAAGACAATACGCATGACTGTATCGTGGGCCGGGGAGTGGGGTTGGGGAGTGTTGAAGTTTGGGAGGGAAGGGTTGTGGGGAGGGCAGAGAGGGTTGGTGGTGCAGAGTGGGGGTGCTTGTGATGGAGAGGGGCTGTGGAGGGAGCTGACCTCGTCCTGCCCGGCATCAACACTTAGCCTCAAAATTGGAGAATCCCGCCCAGGGAATCCGGTACACGGAGTTTATATTAACTACAGAGGAGGAGAAGAACACAGCAGAACAACAGAGATTACAGAGATAGGGAAGGTCATAGGTGCTGGGGAGGTTGCTGAGTTCAGCTGCATTGTTGGGGTAGACATGGTTACAGAGATAGGGATGGTCACGGGCTGGAGGTGGTTATAGAGTTCAGCAGTGTTGTAGGGATCGACAAGATTACAGAGATAGAGAGGGTCATCGTGGCTCAAAGATCTTTACACAGATAGGAAAATGTATGGATAGCAGGATGCCGGAGACATAGAGAGGTCTACCCTTCCTCCTCAGCCTCCTCCTTCGGCACATCGCCCTTCTGCTGGACTATATTGTGGAGGATGCAGCAGGCCACCATGATGCAGGCGATCCCTGGCCTCATACTGGAGGGCCCCTCCAAAGCGCTCCAGGCACCTGAAGTGTATCTTCAGGACTCCGGAGTACCGCTCGACCACACCCCTGGTCGCTGTATGGTTATTGTTGTCGCGTGTGTCCGGATAGTGGCCTCCGGATAGGCGTCATAAGCCACGACCGTAACGGGTAACCCCTGTTGCCCAGCACCCAGCCCCGCAGCCAGGGGCTGGGGATATCCGAGTTTGCCAGTATGAATGCGTCGTGCACACTGCCCGGGTATCGGGGGCAGACGTGCATGATGCGTGTCTGTTCGTCGCACACCAGCTGGATGTTCATAGAGTGGTAGTCCTTCATGTTTGTGTATAGCGGCCTGTAATCCGCAGGTGCCCATTGGACGACATGCATGCCATTGATCACCCCCTGGACCCGGGGCATTCCGGCGATGGCAGCGAACCACATTGCCCGGGCACCTTGGTGGGCGCTGTCCACATGGTACTGGATGTGCTAGTCCGCTTGGGTAAATAGGACATCCGTGACGGCACGGATGCACCTGTGCACTGATGTCTGCGAAATCCCAGACAGGACCCCACTCGGCGACTGGAACTGTAGTCGTCTAAGATGGCCACCTGCAAAGGACCATGGGAATTATGACCAACCCAGGGCTCAGACAGATACAGAGCCTATGTATGTCTGAAATCAGTGGCCTCCATAATATACATAATATACACACAAGTATATGATGGTGCATAGACAGATGCTGACTGACACACTGAATGACCAATCAACACACAGAACACAGCAGCCAATCACCAGACAGGACATGGCCACTATAAAGCCAGAGGGCACTAGTTTTCCCGCTCTCTGGGGATGCAGCCTCTGAGACAGTCCGAGCCCGTGATCAGCAACATGAACATCTACCATGTGCTAGCAGGAAAGTCTGGTCAGGTTAGCCTCAGGTCTCCAGTCAGCTCAACATAGTGTCAACCCACAGTGCAAGGGTGTTTAACAGCTCATAGTTAAATACAATAGAGTTGTACTTCTACAAGTGTTGGTAGCCTGTCTCTCTCACTGCTATGGTAAACGCAGTCCTCGCAGACCCAGCATACCCAACACATCAACAGGTAACCAGACCTGATCGAAACCCCCGCTCGTTTGCAATTTAATGGCCCATTTTCCCAGGACAACAGAACTCCAATCAAGCAACCGGTACAGCCACAGACTGATCGGCGCCACTCCCTTTACTCAGAAAGCCCAACTGCCAAGGTCAATGACCGCTAAGGACCCGCCCAGCCACCAAAGCACCCGCCCCTTTATTGGCCGAGATGGAAGAGAGTGATCAGAGTCCTGTCGAACTGTTGGGTCCAAGGTTAAGGACCGCCTCAAAGAGCGCAAAATCCCAGAGGGATAAAAGAGGACACAGCCATGTGTTCTGTCTCTCTTGGATCCAGCCTGTGCCACCCCAATTGCAGCAGGAACAGCCAGCTAAGCTCAAGACCAACGATCACTACCTGACGGATGAGCCCAGCAGAGACAGAGCCACTTTCTTCGAACCAGCCAAGTGAAATCCAGATAAAGGCCTTATCCATTTGCTCAGTGCCGGTCGCCCTGAAGTTAAGTATAGGTTATTGTCGCTTACAGGTGTAGTTTAACTCGCAGTAGATATTGTGTTGCATGTCGAAATAACTCTTGTGTATGTAAATAAACCATCTTTTGAAATAACTAACTGGTTGTGTGGTCATTTGATCGATATAAGGGACGGCTTGTGGTTCACCAACGTTATTAATAGAGCAACAGAACGACCCCATGGCATAGATGTTCAGTGCGACCGTCACATTGACGGTAAACGTGAGCGGATGTCCTCCCCAATATCCACAGTCCCGCTGCTCATCCACAGCCTCCGTCTGCATGCCCAAGGTCCTCGAACGACATAAGACCATAAGACATAGCTGCAGAATTAGGCCACTTGGCCCATTGAGTCTGCTCCGCCATTCAATCATGGCTGATATTTTCTCATCCCCATTCTCCTGCCTTCTCCCCATAACTCCTGATCCCCTTATTAATCAAGAACCTATCTACCTCTGTCTTAAAGAAACTCAGTGAATTGGCCTCCACAGCCTTATGCGGCGAAGAGTTCCACACATTCACCACCCTCTGGCTGAAGAAACTCCTCCTCGTCTCTGTTTTAAAGAATCGTCCCTTTAGTCTTAGATGGTGCCCTCTGGTTTAGTTTTTCCTACAAGTGGAAACATCCTTTCCACGTCCATTCTATCCAGGCCTCGCAGTATCCTGTAAGTTTCAATAAGATCCCCCTCATCTTTCTAAACTCCAACGAGTACAGACCTAGAGTCCTCAATCGTTCCTCGTACGAGAAGTTCTTCATTCCAGGGATCATTCTTGTCAACCTCCTCTGGACGCTTTCCAAGGCCAGCACATCCTTCCTTAGATACGGGCCCAAAACTGCCCACAATACTCCAAATGGGGTCTGACCAGAGCCTTATACAGCCTCAGAAGTATATCCCTGGTCTTGTATTCTAGCCCTCTTGACATAAATGCTAACATTGCATTTGCCTTCTTAACGGCCAACTGAATCCACACATTAACCTTAAGAGAATCATGAACAAGGACTCCCAAGTCCCCCACCCCCCACTCTCACTGGCCAGCACTGACCGGCCCGCCCACACACCCATCGGACAGAGCACCCAGGCAAGTTTCAAAGGTGTTAACAGGTGTTTATTGTGAACAAATATATACAATATGTGCCCTCGCCCCTCTAACTAAACTGTGCCCTGCATCCGTGCCAACTTAACTGGTTTCTAACTTTCTGGCCTTACGGGCCCTAACACTACGCCTAGGTAGTTCCCCAGATGGTACAGCAGGAGTGGAAAAGGCCTGTTGTGACTCCTGCCCTGCGACAAGGGTACCCAACGGCAGCTGGTTCCGGGGGCTAGCCTGCCCTCCGACCGTCCAGTTCCTCGGCTGCTCCTACTTCCACCTGCTGCACTGGATGCGATGTGTGGTGTGCATCAGATAATGCCCCAGGAGCCTCTACACTAATGTGCCCAACCGAGGTGATAGTCTCTGAGATGGTGGAAGGTGTAGGAGTCAGCAGTGATGAAAAGTCTGTGTCCTCCTCCGACCCGAACTCCGGGGTCTCCTGGGTCTCGGGCAGAGGGCTGGTGTTCAGGCTGCTGACCCCGTCAGTGCTCCGCCACCTGGGGGGAGCGGCTCTGGCACTGGCTGGGGGCGGGGGGGCTCCGGATGGACAGACCCCATCTTCGGTAGGTTATGCAAGACACAAGACAGCATGCATGGTTAGAGATCGGGACGGGGACGGCGGGTTGGCTGAAGGGGGTGAAGGGTGGCGGGGCGTGGGGTGTCGGGGGAGCTTCCCCACACGTGTCATGGGAATCCGCAACTGAGCAGGATCTCACTTGCTCGTTCGACCATGCCCAGCGCCCTTTGCTTGGTCGTGGTGAGGGGCCGTAAGTCTGGTGGTCCCGCACGGGTCTTCACCTGCCCTTGGCGGTTGTGTGCGACCTTCTCCTGGGGGCGGGGGCACCCGTCACGCGGGCTGAATCTACAATAGGCATATCATTAGCGGGCCTGACGCCCAATGCTCCACGAATCAGCGCTTCGGATGGGCCGGTTTCCCGATGGCGTGGTTCGCTTGTGGTTTTAAAAACCCTGAAGCTGGTGTCGTGGCTGCTGAGAGAGAGAGAGGAGATAGGAAATGGCGTGGAGTGACTGCGTGCTGCCGGCTTGGACACCTGTCATGCTGGCTGCGGCAGGAGGGGGCCCCTGCCAGGGCAGGTGGAAGGGAGAGGGAGGGGGGTGAGCGGGCCGAGCAGCCTTGGAGCCCACCCCACAGGACTGGGGCCTTTTTGCTGACCACTTACCCCAGCCCCTGGTTCTACACAGTGACAATGGTTCCGCCCCCCCCCCCCCCCCCACCCGAACACCCCACCCAACCGGCAGCCACCCACCGGGGAACCACCCAGGGTCACACACACGGCAGCCCCCACTGAGGGCAGTGGCAGTCAACAGAGCGCCTGGCAGCAGGGACGGGCTTCAGGCGCGAGTGCACCGATGGAGCCGGGATGTGGGGGTGGGTGAGAGGCATGCATGGGTGGGGCCCACAGTACCAACCGGCAAGTTCAGCAAGACACAAGGCGGCATGTATGGCTAGACAGCCAGACGGGGTTGAGGCTTGAGTGTGAGGGGTGAGGGTGAGGGGGTGTGGGGTGTCAGGGGTGTTGGGTAAGTGGCGGAGTGCGTTGTGTGCTCACATGAGTCTTGAGTATCTGCAACTAAGCATATTTTTTTTTTAAAAAGGGGGGAGATGTCATAATATACATCCATGTATATAATGGAGTGCAGACAGGCAGTGATTGACACACAGGATGACCAGTGAGCCCACAGAACACAGCAGCCAATCACCAGACAGGACACGACCACTATAAAGCCAGAGGGCACCAGTTTTCCCGCTCTCTCGGGATCCAGCCTCGGAGATAGTCAGAGCTCGTGAGCATAGCCAGGGCAAACAACATGTGGTAGTCAGTTAGCCTGGTCAGGCTAGTCTCAGGTCTCCAGTCAGGTCAGCATAGTATCAACCCACAGTTCAACACGTAAAATAGTCAGATGTTAAATAAAATCGTGTTGCATTTCATCAAGTGTTGGAAGACTATCCCTCGCTACACTGCATCAAACGCAGTCCACATAGGCCCAGCCTCCCCGACACCTAAAAGCGGAAATGGATATTTACATTAGTTTAAATGCTCACTTAAATATGGCAATGAGGGCGTAAGCCTGATTGTATCTGGTGCTGCAGGCCGGGAGCATCGGGCTCCATTCGACACCCATCACAAACCCTGTTTAGGGCCTCAGCGGCTATTCTGTAGGAGTAGCAGGAGGAGCGCTGGGCATATCCCGGGCAGCAAATCGTCCCCTCGTCTCAACAAGGAGACAGTGCAGAACGTCTGCCACACAATAGCACCCCTTGAGCAATGTGGCTGTGAAGGTCACGGCAGTCCTGATTTCTAATGCCATGGGATCATTCCAGGTTTTGACCGGTGACCTAGGTAAGATCTCGTAATCATCAGCCTACAAGAGAGGTTACGGATGCTCTGTATGCCCAGGCCTCTGAGTACATCAACTTTAACCTTGACAAGGCACAACAAGATGTCACGGCAGCGGGATTTACTTCCATTGCTGGACTGCCAGAGGTCCAGGGGGCCATCGATGGAACAAATGTGGCCCTGAGAGCACCGTGGCATCAGGGTGACCCTTTGTCAATGGCAAGAGGTTCCACTCCCTGAATGTGCAACTTGTCTGCGACCACCGCATGGTCATTATGCATGTCTGTGCATGCTTCCCTGAGAATGTACATGACAGCTTTGTCCAGGGGCGCTCGCAGATCCCTGCAGTCTTTCAGGACCACCCCAGATGTCCAGGGTGACTCGTGCGGGACAAGGGTAGAGGTCTTGGTAGATGGGGGAGGCCTCAGGCCAAAGCGGAGACCCCGTATAACGTTGATCACACTGCCATCTGATCAGTTATAGAGCAGTGCATTGGCATCCTGAAGTTGCGCGTCCATTACTTCGGCCGTTCTGGGGTGCATTTCAGTGCAGCCCCCTGGGGGGGGTTTCCCGCATTGATACGATGTGCTGTGCCCTCCACAACGTAGCACATTAGCGGGGCAACATGCTGGAGGAGGATGACGAGGGACATGATGCTTCCTCTGATGAGGAAGAGGACCAGGATGGAGTCGGGCATCTGCAATGAGCTCCAGAAGCCTCTGCATCATCTTGAGCTGCCGGTCCTGGAAACCAACCATTGTTTGAACCATAGTGTTGAAACATCAGAAATGACAGTCTGTGTTTGGGCCAAGCTCTGGAAACCACTCAGTAATGGACCTCTATGTCTGAACTACGCTCTTGAGGCCCTCAACCATGGTCTCAGAGGCTGAGCCATGCCTTGGAATCTGCACTCATGGCTTGGATATCGTTCTCCAGGCTTTCCTCTGTGAATGCCACCCCTGAAGTCTTGGCCTGGGTGCCACGCAACATTGGCACCATCTCGTGCAGCTGAAGGCTTTTGGACTCCTCCAATCAGCCTTGCAGATGCAGAAATGTCACTGACATCCCCTTCTGCTGTGCTCAGCTTTTGCATCTCTTGCAGCTGAGGGAGGAATTTGTTCAGATGCATAGCTGAGTCCTGGGATCCAGCAGTCCTTCGCCTGCCTGACCGCTGGGATGTTCTTGACTCCACCTGATGTGCATCAGAGGCAGTATGTTGCTCACCAGATCGTGACACTGATGCCTGTCTGCTAAGATTGCCCACTGAGGTGCATGTCTCTGCTTTGGTGGATGGTACGTGTGATCGCTGTGATCGCTTCTATGTCCTCTCTGAAGATCTCCTCTGAAGTGCTGTCACGGCTTGAAAGGAGGGGACTGCTTGGTGAAGGCCCGAGCTCATCAGTTAATGTTCTTGCAAGGGTTTGAGCACTGAAAAACTCACTTGAGACAGGTCATCTGGGTGAAGGTGCAATGGCTCCTCACTTCTGTGCCACAGGCCAACCTTGCTGTCGGTGAGGCCCACTCCTGGGCCTCCCCTATCAGCTCCATTGCCCTTTCCTCGGAGGGAGTGACTCGGGCATGCCTGCATCCGTTTTCTCCCATTCATGCCTGTTATAGGCTATCTCCTCCTGCAGGAGACCAAGGGGGACATCGTGAGCCGGAGGCGTGGTGTGTCAAGGACAACTGGAACTCATGGGAAATGTGCATCGGCAGAAAGAGGTTTTGATGAGGAGTGCCAGGAGGGTTTGAGGATGATGCTGGGAGGTCGGGTGGTGGGAGGCATCAAGTTGGCAGCAAATGGATTAGAGGTGTTATTCTTGGGGTGGCAGAAGGGATGAATGCCAAGGGGAGACAAGAGGCACTCAACGAGCCATTCATCTTTTTGTAACATTGGACCTCCTTCCTCCTGGCACTGACTGCTGCTGCCGCTGCCTTCCAGGCAGGACTGGTCATGTTGCTCGGGGCCACCTGCAACGTGTGGGTAAATGATTCTGCGCCTCTCCCCTACCTTCACACCGGTCTGCGAGCGACCATCGCCCTGGCTTGACTGAGAGTGAATGCTGAAGAACTGTTTAAATGCAGCACCCCGAGAAGCATAAAATAGAAAGATAATGGTGGCGATTCTCCGATCGCGGGATTAAGTGTCCGTGACGTCGTGAATGCTGTTGCATTTCACGACGGCTCAAAACGGGTGCAGGGACGACCGATTCTGTCCCCCACTGGGGGCCAGCATGGCGCTGGGGCGGTTCATGCCGCTCCAGCCACCCTTCCTGGCGCCAAATGGGCGCCGCGCCAACCCGCGCATGCGCGTGGGACATCTTCAGCGCGCCGGCCCCTACGCAACATGGCATGGGGGTTCAGGGGCTGGCCGCGCAACAATGTAGGCCCAGGGGGGAGAGGCCGGCCTGCCGATCGGTGGGTCCCGATCGCAGGCCAGACACCATCGGAGGCCCCCCCCACCCCCCGCCGGGGACGGAGCCCGCCTACCCCTCCCACAAGCTGGCCCCTGGCTCTTTATGCAGAGTTCCCACCGACAGCGACCACGGGTGAACGGCGTCGGCGGGACTCTGCTTTTTCCGCGCGGCCACTCGGCCCATTCGGGCCGGAGAATCAGCGGCCCCGCCGATCCCAGTGGCCCGAGGCCAGCGCTGCGTCAAACGCGCCGGCGCAAATGGCGCCGATTCGCCGCACCTCGGAGAATCGCGCGCCGTCTTCGGGGTGTCGTGGCGCGGTTGCGGCGATTCTCCGGCCCGGTGCGGGGCTCGGACAATCGCGCCCAGAATTCCTACAGTGTAGAGGAGGTCAATTGGCTCATTGAGTCTGTACCAACCTTCTGAAAGAGCATCCTACCCAGGCCAACTCCCCCGCCCTCTCCCTGTAACCCCATAACCCCACCTAACCTGTACATCTTTGGACACTGAGGGACATTAAGCATGGCCAATCTAACCTACCTGCACATTTTTGGATTGATTGCAGTGCTTAGCTGAACCCCGGGGCAAGCGAATTAGGCGCATGGTGTCTAAAGTGTGGCATTGTCGCATGGGGGATAAAGATATGACGAAGTGGCTCAAGATTGAGATCCGGATCGCACCGACCCTGACGCGAATCGCACTGAACTTTTGCTCTGCAAATGACTCTTTGCCACGTTTTGGAAAATTCCACCCGCGAACTCCAGAAATGCTGCCAGACCTGCTTTTTTTGTTTTTATTGCAGATTCTCAGCAGCCACTGTATTTTACTTTACTTCTAAAAGTGTTTCGTTTTTGTTCTAGGAGAGCATATATTTTGTTTTTGTCAAACCAGTTCTGGTGGCGATGATGCTCAAAGCCAATGGTCTGGGTACTGGAGTCTCGTGCAGCTGACTTTATTTGATCCCACTGTTCTGGAATTGAGTTGGATGTGTAAAAACCTTGCAGATCTGTCATAAGCTGCGCTTGGAATTCCTTTCTTCAGCTGTAAGGCTGAGACATTCATCTCCTTCCTCTTGAAATGTTCGACCTTGTGATGTCTTGTTCCTAGATGGATGATCGCAAATGGAAGAAATCACTGATCTATCCAGCAAGCATCAGTCCCGACTTGGATTGAATGATACAGACATCTTTGACTCGAACAATTACCTAATACAAGAGGTGACAATGCTTTGATCTAGCCTGCTTCCATGTAGTTATGCATTTGTCCTTCTGATGGACAAGGGGAGTTGTTATAATGAGGCCAGGCTGAGCACACTTTGACAACTGGAGGATAACATTTGCATTGATTTTCCCACTTTGTTTTTCCCAATGATTTTGCTTCGGTCATTGGGATCACGGCCAACTCTGGCATTTAAGTCTCCCAGAGGAGGAACTTTTCTTCTTTCAGGATGGCAGTGAGGATTTCAACAAGGTCAGAATAGAACTTTTTCTTTGCATCTTCATCGGCATCAAGGATAAGGGCGGAGACACAATGACGGTGGCATATTGGTTACAGCTGACCATAGGTGAAGTGTCAGAGGACCTTCATTTGTACAGTTGGCAATCTCTGGCACTGCATCCAAGATCCTATTCTGGATGGCAAAACTAATTCCGTAGACATAAGAGTCAATATCAGTTTCCCCTTTCCAATAAAAGGTATGTTCTGCAGCAAAGTCTGCAGCCCTGAAGCCATTCCAGATGAGGGACTGGATTCTCCGTTTCTGAGAGCAGGGGCTGAACTCTCCATTTTTGGGGCTATGTCCCCATGCCATCGTGAAAAGTGTGGACTCTCACGACGGCAAATCGGTGCGTCAGGTGCGATAATTCAGCCACTCCAAAGGGGCTAGCACGGGCGTCACATGGAATGTCAGCGTTTACGAGCAGAACAGTGTCGGATTCGCCGGTTCCGTGATTGCCGCGCAGCTGCAGCCGCACTCAAGCGATTCATCCCCCCACACACACACACACACCGTCGCTGCCAACATGGCTGGAAGGGGAGCAGCGCTGCGTTGGAGCTGGTCATTCCATTACACGGTCCCTCTAATCCCTGGGGCGGCAGAGGTGGGATGGTTGGGGGGGGGGGGGGGGGAAGGGTGGGAGTCCAGCCTACACACAACATCCGCCCATTCCCTCCTCGCCCTCACACCCCCTCGCTGGCCTGCCAAGAGCAGCCAACCCCTCTCACCTATCTGACAGAGCACTGAGGCAGGTTGTAACAGTGTGAACAGATGTTTAATGTGAAAACATGGATACAAATATGTGTCCAAGCCCGATAACTAAACTATGCCCTGCGCTTGTGCCAACGTAACTGGCGTCTAACTTTTTGGCCTTATGGGCCCTTACACTACGTCCCGGTGAATTCACAGATGGTAAATCAGGAGTGGTTGGGTTACGGGTATAGGGTGGATACGTGGGTTTGAGTAGGATGATCATTGCTCGGCACAACATCGAGGGCCGAAGGGCCTGTTCTGTGCTGTACTGTTCTATGAACAGTGCAGAAGGATGCCATTCGGACCATCAAGTCTGCACCGGCCCTTGGAAAAAGCACCCTACCCAAGCCCACACCTCCAGCCTATCTCCGTAACCTCAACTAACCTTTTTTTGGACACTAAGGGCAATTTAGCATAGCCAATCCATATAACCTGCACACCTTTGGACTGTGGGAAGAATCTGGAGCACCCGGGGGAAAGTCACGGGGAGAACTTGCAGACTCCGCACAGTCAGTGACCCAAGCCGGGAATTAAACCTGGGACACTAGAGCTGTGAAGCAACTGTGCTAACCACGGTGCTACCGTGCTGCTCACTGCCGTGTCGCGTCTTTACGTCCGACGTCACTTCGTCCAACGACACTTCGTCCACGTCTTTTGGTCCAACGTCTTTTTGTCCAATTATCCAATTACAAATTAACTCCGTATGAAACCATTTAATTGATAAAATGCAAGTACAATACAGCAAGTGAATTTAATTGCTAAAATGCAAGTAATTGATAAAATGCAAGTAAAATGCAGTTAAAAAATCTAAAAATGCAGTTAAAAAATCTAAAAGTTTACTAATTACTTAAAAGTCCCGAAGTTACTTAAAATTGATGTAAATTATAAGCAACATTCCTCAAGAAATCATTTTTTGTTGTAGAATCATATTCAACGACCAATCTTTTGAGGCGTTCAGTTATTTTCTTATATCGCATACATGAAGTCGACTGATCTCCCCGAAGAATTTGAGCCTTTTTGCCTATTATTAGCCCTTCCTCTTCCTTCAGAGTTTTGATTAGCCTCCAGATATTCAAATGAGCTCCACCCGCCGAACGCTTTATCGCAGAATGAAACCCCTCAGCAGCATTATTTGTTCTCGGTAGATCTTGTAGAACACGCTGATTAACATTCCATACAGCTGTCGGGAATGTAGGTGTTTCTCTCCTTCGTCTGGCACCACGTCCTCTCACAATGCCTATGTAAGTCAAGTCGAAGTAAACGACGAATTCAGCAGGTATTTCTTCATCGTCTATCAAATCTTCATAAGCCTCTTCGACATCTTCAACGGGGAGGAAAGCTAATGCTGAGAAACATCGAATTTTAAGACAGAATTCAGAGTCTGTATTGTATTTTTCTTTGAGGCCTAAATCGGTAATTTTTCGAAACACAGATTGGCTCAAATGAAACAAACATGCCACGACAGATGAATTAAGGAATGATGAATTAATTGCCTTGTGAACTGCAACTTCGAAATCTGCCATGATATCAATCGGATCTGCATTAGGTTGCATAATTTTCAATTGGTCAAAAAATAATTCGTATGTCTGCTTTCTTTTATTCGGCAGTAATGCAAAGACCCGTGGAAAACTGCTTCCTTTAACTTGTACATGAATGCAGAACAGTTGAAACCACTGTTGTGGCACAATCTTGAATGTCCCATCACATGCCCAATGATGATATGATGCTAAATCCTGAAGAGCACTTTCTGATGCGAATACTAGTAAGCGCTGTTGATCCTCGGCGCCCGAATCGTATCTCAGAAACTGTTCGCCATTGTCAAATTTACAATATTTGTCAGGTATTTCAAAACCGTGTCTAGCCGCTGGATTAGCGGGAAATCCAGAATTTTTTTGTCGGCACCTTTGAATAGTCCTTGAGACGACGGGCAACCTAGGGAGTTGAGAGCAGGTATTTTGTGATAGCTGCGTAAACTTGGCCGCTAGTATGCTACGCGAACTTGCTGCTATGTTTTCCACTGCTTCATGCTTTATTTCTGCAACTGCTTTTCTAGCATTTAACAAATCAACATCAGCTGGATGAAGGTGCTCATTAGAGAAATAAATAATTTTCGGCTCATTGTTTTCCGTTACCGTGTGAATCCGCACTGAACACAGCCTTCTTTTCTCACATCTCCAGTATTCTTTTCCTAGGTTTGGACTGCTCGAATGAAAATCGTAGATGTAGTTATTTCCATCAGCTACCTTCCTTTTGCTCTTCGTTGACACAATGAACTTTGCCATTTGGGCGAATTAAGAAAGAGAACGATAATATCTATCCTTTAACGAGGCTCGTTAAAGGAAAGAGAATGATAATAACTATCCTTTAACGAGGCTCGTTTAAGGAAAGAGACCGGTAATAAAAATCCTTTTTTGCATATTATACCTTGCTATGTGCATTAAAGAAGATTTCTATTTACAAAAAGTTAATGTGGGGAGTGGAGTGGAGTGCTAATAAGCAAGTTACAAAAAGTCAAGTTACAAAAAGTCTTTGACAAAAAAAATCATCGGACAAAAAGACGTTGGACCAAAAGACATGCGGACAAAAAGACGTTGACGAAGTGTCGTTGGACGAAATGACGTCGGACGAAAAGACATAGCACCTCTCACTGCTCCCGTGCTGCCCATCTGGTGTTAGCCTGGGTGGCACGCATGGCCAGCACCACTATCAGCTCCTGCACGCGGTTGGACTCCTTTAACTACACCTGCACGTGCTAGATGCTCGCTGAAAACCCCTCATGTAGTCCCTGGCTCCATGACTACATCACCTCTAATCATGGGAGGTTAATTCCAGAAGCCCGAAACACGTCAGGACAGCAGCTAGTCTCTGGGGCCGGCCTCCCTCCCCCTATCCGCCACCTCAGGAGTTCCTACCTCCTGCTGATGTACCCGAGCAGCTGTGTGGTGCACATCAGAGAGTGTCTCAGGAAGCTCTACACTAAAGTGCCCGACCGGATGAGTGTCTCCGGGATGCTGGAGGGTGTTTGGAGAGAGCTGTGATGGGATGCTCGGCACATGGGGGTTTCTGATTGTGGCACTGGCTCGGTCTGGGGGCGGGGCACACCAGATGGACCGCTCCATCAATGATAGCTCCTGCAAGACACAATGTTGCTCGTTCTGGGTGAGTGTGCTTAACACTCAATTTGGCTCTGTTTCGTTACTTAGCTCTGGAGTCACCAGGTATCGTTAAGATACCGCCACAAGTTTCAAGGTCAAGTTCAAAGCAGTAAAACCATACACCAATTAGTAAGTTCAAACAACTGAGTTTATTATAATACAATTCTAATACTACCCATGCACACGCTAAGAGGGTTAAACTATTCCTACCGCTAAATAAACCAATACTTATCTCAATGGAACTGCCGGATCAGGGGACAAGGCCTCTTGCTCTGGTCTGCAGACTTCAGGTTGGTATGGGTTAAAAGGGGTCAGGAGTGTCTATCTCTGGTAGCGATCGTTGTGAGACTTACCTGCTGGCGGCTGCTGTCCCAAACCTCTCCTCTCTCTCGGTCAAGGTCTTCTTTGGTAAAAGCTGGTCGAAATGCTGGTCCAGAGAGGAGGGCTGGTTAAGGAGAACGAACTAAGTGTGGGACCCTGTCTTTTATAGGTCCCAGGGCTTCGCGCCCTTTTGGGCGGACCCTTTTCCTGCTGGGAATCGATTGGGTCTCTTCCCAATCGATTTGTTTGAATCCACCCAATACTGAGGCTGTCCCTCGGCTACTGGGCGGGCCTTCAGGTGCTTTGTTTTCGGACCCCGCTGGTGCCGGGGTGTCTGGTTTCTCATACACTGTTGCGATCACTTCCCCATTTGTGTCCATTGTCCCTGGGATCGTTCCATTACTATGTTAACTATCCCGGAGATTGCCTCATTAGTATGTGGAATGTTCGTTTCGGTGCTGTCTGCTCTCTTAGCAGACAGAATACACATTGGCTTGGTGCAGCCTGCTTGTGCTGTGTTAATATTGTCCATTTTAACCTGTAAGCTTTGCGTTCCTCCATTTTGTATTTAGGGAATGGCCAACCTCGGTGGCTACAACAAAACAAAACACGTGATTAGACTGTGGCCCGGGGTGGAGTGGGGGTGATATAGGGGTGGGGGTGGGGGGGGGGGTGAGGGTGGTGGGTGTGGTTGGGGTGTTAGTGGTGACGTTGGGAGTGGATTGACACACATGGCACGAGAACCACAACTCAGCGGGGTCTCACTTCCTCACTTGTGGCCAATCTCCAGCCTGGTGCCTTCGCTTTCCTCAGGCCCACCAACCACATCCAGGGCCTGCTACTCTGCCGCGGTGAGGGGCTGCAGATCTGGCGGTATCGCTCCAAGGACCTTCTCCTGGGGGTGTGTGTGGGGGGTACAGAAAATGCACAATATCAGACAGTCCATCGCATGCAGCCCAGGGGCGGGTAGCTAGTGGCTTCATTGACCAGGGCACCCAGCCATGGCGGCCGGTATGGGTGTCGGCATGTGGTGCAGGGTGGAGGTTCGGCCACCCTCCTGGTGGTGGTGGTGGGGGTGGGGGGGAAACGTGTGTGTGTGGGACGGGAGTTGGTGCCAAGGGCACAGTCCTACCTACGTACCGTGGCCGCCCTGAGGTGGTCGTTCAGTCTGGACGTTGTTGCTGACGGTGCTTCACGCCTCTGCCACCTGCATCCTGGATGGTGAACGGCGGCGGCTGGCTGCCTCCTTCCCGGCCCGGAGTACAGGGTGACCTGCCTCTCCTCCACGGCATCCAGGAGGGTGTCAGGCTCGGCACTGGTAAAACGTGGGCCCGCTTTCCTTGCAGCCATCTTGTTGTCTGCGGGTCTGAGGTGCAAAATGTGTATATGCGACTGCAGCTTGTCAGCCTCCTGAGTGTCTGGGTGGGTATTCAGGCATTGCATCAGATGTGGAGGTGGCCTGCTGTGCATCCCGCCCTGTGAAGTGGGTCCCCTTTGGCACCTGTTCTCTTGAGCAACTGGGCCTGGATGGGCCCGACCAACGTCTGGCAGTCACAGGTGGCACCTGTTGTGATCGCTGCCCATTGGATGGGCCAAGGACAGGTGGGGGGATTCAGAGGCGCAGCGGTGTTCCAGCACCTCCCCCGCAGTAGGTCCGGGCACCGGGCCCATCACCTCCTCCACCCTCGGCCTACTTGTTGGGATGTAGCGGGCTGCTGGGGGTTCACCATCGTCTGGAGCTGACAGTCCTGGAGACCGGCTCTCATCTTGACCAGGTCTTGATGCTCATGGCCATGGAGCACAGGGACTGTCCCACATCCCTCTAGGGCTGTGCCACATCACTCGGTGACCGTGCCAGGTCCTGCTGTGACTGGCTCAGGTCAGCCAGTGCCAGGCCAATGTTCTTAACGCCATGACAGTTGTGACTGGGCCAAGCTCTGTGGCGCTGCAGCAATGTCCATGTGGCCCTGCTATATGGCAGCCTGTAACATGGCTGCTCCATCCTGCACTTCAGCCACCACCCGCCCACCCTGCACGAGGCATTGGACATTCTGACCCATGGCCAAGATTCTCGCACCCAAGGCCTCCACTGTGGACGCCTCCCGTGCAGTGTTGTCATGGGTGGCACACATTGTTGGCACTGCCACCTGCTCCTGCAGGTGCTGGATGGCAGCTGACACCCACTCATTTACTCTCTGACTCTCGACCTGCATCACCAACATTGATGGGAACACTCTTTCCAGAAGCGCGAGACTTGTCTGGATGACAGGTAGTCCCTGGGATCAGGCTGTCCTCCTCCGGCCATCCACTCCCGCACGGGGGACCTGTAGTAATCTCTGTATATCAATATACATGATCAATGTGTGTAAATGTAGTACAGTCATTTCAATACTAGATGTCTCACCAGTGGCGGACTGGGTCTAAAAATATTGGCTGCCAGGAGACAAAGGGGGCCCACCCACAACTACAATGTTATCATTTAATTTTCATAACGAATAAATAAAATTTTCAAAAAATACATATGGAAAAAGGGTACAATTAAAATTTTTGTGGAAAAAATGTGTATTTCTTAGTAATTAGTGTACATATAGTGTACATATTACTGGCAGTAAATACCAAATGTATATACAGAATGTTATAATTGAATTTTTTTTTTATTTTTGAAAATTTTAAGTAATTGGTTGATATTTTTAAATAGTTTACTGCAAAATTTACACATTAACAGATAGTTCAAAAGCACAATAGAGCATTGCATGCAGTCCACTATATTAGGAGCAATCGTTTGTGTTCGCTAGATGATTGTGCGAATCTGCCAATAATTGCTTCTGCATCCAATTCATCTAACAATTCCTTTTCAATGGATAGCAACATGTATGATTCCAAATTCTCCTCAGACAGCAAATTTCTTAACCTTGTCTTTATGATCTTTAGCTTTGAAAATGTCCTCTCACATTGGACTTGAGTAACTGATAGTGTGCAGATGACTTTATAAAGTTCATAAAGGTTATCATAAAGGCATATATGCCTTGTCATGAAGTCTGTTGGATGCCAGAATTTTTAGTACACACGATGGGCAAGTGCTGCAAATTTTACAATTGTTGCAACTGGAATCCATATTCTCACCATCATTAAGCAATAGCTTTAATACATCAAAGTTTGAAGCAAAAGAAAACAATTCCAATATTACTTAATCTTTGCTGATTTGTGGAAACAGCTTAATAATACCTTCCAATGCTTCATCTTCAAGGCCCTTCTCTGCAATAGTTTTAAACTTTGCTGGGTCCAAGCAGGATAAATCTTTATACAACTGTTTGTGTTGTACAAAGCGTGATTCTAGTGACTGGACAATGCGATCCATTATTAGGTGAAACACATTTACTCGAAAATCACCTAGAGAATCTGAGGAATTTCTTTTATCATCAATAAGCTCATCTGCCATTCTTTTCTTCTTCCTCTGCTTCTTAACTGGCAGTGCTGTTTCCAATGCATCAATTTCCAATGTTTGATTTTCATCCATATTGATCTGTGAAATCCTGTCATTACATTTATTTACAAATTCCAAAGCCTTGCTGTGAAGGTTATCAAATGTTCTTGTCTGTTCCTTTAACTTTGTTGTAGCTGAATCTACCAAACTCCATGCAGTAAACATATCTAAACCACTTGTCTGTGGATAACTTGATAACGGGGTTGTAGTTTCAAATATATACAAGTAAGTAAATGCTGTCAATATAGTTTCAAACTTTAGAAGACTTTTTTTTTTAAATTTAGATTACCCAATTATTTTCCAATTAAGGGGCAATTTAGCGTGGCCAATCCACCTACTCTGCACATTTTTGGGTTGTGGAGGTGAAACCCACACAGACACGGGGAGAATGTGCAAACTCCACACAGACAGTGACCCAGAGCCGGGATCGAACCTGGGACCTCAGCGCCGTGAGGCGGTTATGCTAACCACTTGGCCGCCGTGCTGCCCTGAACTTTAGAAGACTTTGAAGTAAAACATTTGCTTCATGTTTTGTTTTTGCATCAAACTTTTCTGAATCTTGTATCATTGATAAGCATGTCAATAGATTTATGAAAGTACTGGCAGCGGCATCATCAAAACGTCCAAATATAGTTGTTGCTGCATTGGATTTTCCTGACCATCTGGTCTCACCAATTAGCTTTAACCGTTTCATATTTTCTTGTCCTAGATGTTTTCCAACAACTTCTATCCGTACAGCCATTCTCTTGTATGATGCTTTCACAAAAGTTGCTATATTCTGGAGCAAATTGAAAAAAGAAACTGCAGGCACACAACATTTTGTTGTTTCAGTTATCACCCTATTCAAGACATGGACATAGCACCATATATGAACATGTTGATCAGCCACATCAGCAATTTTACTTTGTAAACCATTATACTGGCCATGGTAGCTTGCAGCACCATCTGTGCTATCAGATAACCATTTTTGGGGGTCAATTTTAAGATGCTGTAATGTTTCAATCAATAGATCAAAAAGTCCCTGTCCTAGAACATAGAACATAAAACAGTACAGCACAGAACAGGCCCTTCGGCCCTCAATGTTGTGCCGAGCAATGATCACCCTACTTAAACCCACGTAGCCCGTATACCAGTAACCCAACAATCCCCCCATTAACCTTACACTACGGGCAATTTAGCATGGCCAATCCACCTAACCCGCACATCTTTGGACTGTGGGAGGAAACCGGAGCACCCGGAGGAAACCCACGCACACACGGGGAGGACGTGCAGACTCCACACGGACAGTGACCCAGCCGGGAATCGAACCTGGGACCCTGGAGCTGTGAAGCATTGATGCTAACCACCATGCTACCGTGAGGCCCCTGTACCATCATTACTTGGCACAACTGAAAGTAGTTGCTCACAGATAATGCCTTTAAGCATATACCGAATAATAATGCTAAACTGATCGATGGATGAATTATCTTGTGTTGAATCAACCTGAATAGAATAATATTTTGCTTGAGAAACTTCATGACTAATTCTTTCTTGTATCATATTCTTCATAATTTTGATTAACATGTTTATAGTTGTTTTACTCAGGTATGTAACAAGTCCACCATGGCCTTTACTTTGAGCCTTTCCTTGTTGCTCTAATTGTTTGATTCTTTGTTTAGACTTGTTTTGCACTGCAGAAACGTGAGCTGCCATAACGGGGTCATATTTTGCCATCAACTGCACTGTAGCTAAAACATTGCCATGATTCAGAACCTCATTATCTAGAGTGTAGGCCGATTCATTTCTGTGACCTCGAAAAGGAAGTGCTTGCTTGCCTAACATCTTTATGATGTCTATAATCCTCATGACAATACTTCTCTGCTACAATACTTCTTCTTTCCTGTTAATTAGTGATGCTGCAAAAATTTATCTAAGGTGCCATCATTAACCACACTGATATATTGTTGAGCATTTCTGACATGTGTTGTTGTCGATTCATGTAAAGTCAAGCTCTGGCTAATACGCCTGTAGTCACTAAAGCCACGTACAAAGGGTGATGGATTACAAGTGTTGGGAAACTCAAAGGCTAAGCAGTATGAACAATATAAGCATCTATTTTCTTTGTTATATGTTAGCCATTTTCTTGGGACTGAGTCATTCATAATTTTCCTCTCATACAAACGAGCATCAAATGGCAGATCATCAAGTGGCTGAAGTGGATGTTCAGCAAAAAACTGTTTTAGCTTTGCTCGTGATGGATATTGGAAGATTCCAGTAATTGATCTTTCATTTTCTTGCGTAGGTTCATTTACAGGAGGTGCTTCAGAAACCAAGTCATTTATGCTTGAAGGAATATCTGATTCCCTGTCACTAGTTGAAGCTATGTGTTCAGATGTTGCAACTCCAGGCAGTACAGATACCGGAACAAGGAAGCCAGAAGAAATATTGGGCCTGGGTTGATTAGTAATGGATGCACTTGTATTTGTCTCTACATTAAAAGTAGCTCTTCTCTGTTCTTGTAACTCGCATGTCATTGCATCATCGCCATGAGCATTGTTTCTTGCTTCTTGATTATTTGTTGCAGAACTGGATATTGATGTGGATTGTGCTTGTGGTATTATAAACTCTGTAATAGACCTGCATCGCTTGGCTGATTCCTTCCTTTCTGCTTCTTTTTGTTCTTTGCATTTTAGTGACCCAGATTTATGCTTTTTCTTTTCCATGCTGGTAGGGGTAATATTCCTGAAATAAAAACATAATTAAAAATAGCGCACATTGGGAAAAATGAATATTGATGATTGCAAGAATAACTTGAAGGAACGCCAGATAAACCCCTACTTGATAAAAAATATAAAATAACTTACTTACACTTCAATAGGCTATGTTCATTAGTCAATACTACTGTGGCCTATGCACCTTCAGAAGAGGAGACAATCCACTGTCCAGTGTTCACACCAGCAAGCAACTGAGACAACTGTTGAAACTTAGAAGTTTGGTCCGACTATAATAAGACATTAAGATTGGATTGGATTGGATTGGATTTGTTTATTCTCACGTGTACCGAGGTACAGTGAAAAGTATTTTTCTGCAAGCAGCTCAACAGATCATTCAGTACATGGGAAGAAAAGGGAATTGAACAGAATTCAAGAAAATACATGAGAATACATAATAGGGCAACACAAGATATACAATGTAACTACATAAGCATTGGCATCAGATGAAGCAGACAGGGTGTAGTGTTAATGAGGACAGTCCATAAAAGGGTCATTTAGGAGTCTGGTGACAGTGGGGAAGAAGCTGTTTTTGAGTCTGTTCGTCCGTGTTCTCAGACTTCTGAATCTCCTGCCCGATGGAAGAAGTTGGAAAAGTGAGTAAGCCGGGTGGGAGGGATCCTTGATTATGCTGCCTGCTTTCCCCCGGCAGCGGGAGGTGTAGATGGAATCAATGGATGGGAGGCAGGTTCGTGTGATGGACTGGGCGGTATTCACGACTCTCTGAAGTTCCTTGCGGTCCTGGGCCGAACAGTTGCCATACCAGGCTGTGATGCAGCCCGAGAGGATGCTCTCTATAGTGCATCTGTAAAAGTTGGTCAGGGTTAATGTGGACATACCAAATTTCCTTAGTTTCCTGAGGAAGTAAAGGCGCTGTTGTGCTTTCTTGGTGATAGCGTCGACATGAGTGGACCAGGATAGATTTTTGGTGATGTGCACCCCTAGGAATTTGAAACTGCTCACCATCTCTACCTCGGCTCCGTTGATGCTGACAGGGGTGTGTACAGTACTATGCTTCCTCAAGTCGATGACCAGCTCTTTAGTTTTGCTGGCATTAAGGGAGAGATTGTTGTCGTTGCACCACTCCACTAAGTTCTCTATCTCCCTCCTGTATTCAGACTCGTCGTTGTTCGAGATCCGGCCCACTATGGTCGTATCGTCAGCAAACTTGTAGATGGAGTTGGAACCAAGTTTTGCCATGCAGTCGTGTGTGTACAGGGAGTAGAGTAGGGGGCTAAGTACGCAGCCTTGCGGGGCACCGGTGTTGAGGACTATTGTGGAGGAGGTGTTGGTGTTCATTCTTACTGACTGGTCCCACGACCAAAGTTAACATGTCCAGTTTGATACCAGTGTAGTGTTACAAGTCGCAACCCTTTGAGTTTACCGATCATGGCTTATCACTTCAATATCTTTGACCTCGTGATTCACGGTCAAAGGTACCGCTTCTCCTTTTCGGTGACCTCACGACCCTATGTATTGCTTGATATCCTTTCAAGTTGCCGACCATCTCAAATCACAAACTGTAACTTTATCTTTAAATTCACACACTCTTGCTGAAAACGTGGATTTCCAACTATGTCCGACCCGGGTGAACCAGCCCTCCCCCCCTCCCCCCCACTCCTTTTCACATCCGTTTAACACTGCTTCGTTCCTTCATACACTGCGTGATTATTTGTTTGTTTCTTTATTGCATTTTTATTTGGTTTTGCTCTTTTTAAAAACAATTATATTTTATTAAGTTAGAATACAAATCTCAGGAAAGAAGTTGGAGATTTATTTATCTAATTAATTATAATTTTTAAGGGCCCTTCAGAGATTCACGGGCCCCTTCTTGGCTCTCCAGGCCCCGGACCGATGTACCGGCTGAACCAAGACTACTGCTTGATATCCTTTGAAGTTGACGACCATCTCAAATCACGAATTGTAACTTTATCTTTAAATTCACACACTCTTGCTGAAAACATGGAATTTCCTTAATTATGCCCGACCCGGGCCCCCCTATTCCACATCCTTCCACTACCTCCCCTGCTTTGTTCCTTTTCATGCACTGCTTATTTGTGTCCTGTTCTCTTTTTTTTCTTATTCCTTTTTATGACTAAAACAGTTGTCTGTGTTTGTTTCTTTATTGCATTTTTATTTGATATAGGGGGCCCACTTCATCAGGGGCCCACTTGCCATCGAACAAGCTGACACCCTGGCCAGTCCGCCACTGTGTCTCACTATCAGATGGTAGAAGAACAACTTTCCCGCTCTTTCTCAGAGAGTGTGATCCAGGGCAGTGAACAGACAAGACATAGAATAGCTAGAAAGAGAGAAGTTACAAGTATTTTATAATTACATTATATAGTTAGTAAGTTATCTGTATTGTATTTTATTTATTTTCCTAGTTGAGTACTGAGTGCAAAGGACTCGCAACTATTGTTTATATTACTCATTAAATAGTTCATCTTTTACAAGAAGACTATTGGTCATTTCATTAACTCGGCTGCTTCAAAAAGAAATATATAACATGTTATCAGAAGTATGTAGGTACCATAACATGCTACCAGGGGTTATTTAAAAGATAACATGTTATCGGAATGATTAAATCTTTTAAGAAAGACAAGTAAATATTTAGAATAGAAAAAAGGAAAGAAAATTGGAGTCAATTATTCGACTACAGAAGTCATCGCAACAAAGAAAACTTCAACAAAAACAACGTTTCACTGGGCCAAGTTCAAGCACCAAGACATCTCAAGACCACTGGTAAATTAAATTTTAATTGGAAATTGTTCAAACAACAGTTTCAACTCTATTTAGAAGCTAGCAACTTAAGTGCTGCACCAGAAGCTAGAACATAGAAAAGTACAGCACAGGAACAGGCCCTTCAGCCCTCCAAGCCTGCGCTGACCATGCTGCCCATCTAAAGAAGAATTACTTTACTTCTGTCACTGGCAGGACAGCAAGCAAGCAAAATCTTCAATCATTTAATTTTAATGCTGGTGAAAATGAAACAAAATTTGATCAAGTTATGGCGGAGTTAGGGCGGCATGTGGCCCAGTGGTTAGGACTGGGACTGCGGAGCTGGGGAACCGGGTTCGAATCCCGGCCCTGGGTATGTGGACTTTGCACATTCTCCCCATGCCCCATGTCTGCATGGTTTTCACAAAGATGTGCAGGTTAGGTGGATTGGCCACGCTAAATTACCCCTTAATTGGAAAAAAATAATTGGATACTCAAAACTTGTTAAAAAATAGTTATGGCGAAGTTCGATGAACATTGTAAAATGCAGACCAATGAGATTCTGGACCAACTAAAATTTTACAGAAGAGTTCAATAAGTTGGGAACCGGTGAATAATTTAATCACAGATCTCAAACTCTTCGCTAAAACGTGTAACTATGCAGATCTACATGATACACTTGTCAGAAATCAAATAGTTTGTGGCATACTTGATGATTCTGTCACAGAAGCACTAATTCGCCAAAATGATTTAACTTTACAAATCGTGATTGACAAATGTATATCCGTGGAACAGACCAAAAGTCAGTATTTAGCATTTTATCCCAAAGAAAAAAGCGTAAATCTCTACCACGAGGCAGTGAAAATGAAAATGGTGTCGCAGGCAAAGCAGAAGACTGTGAGGAATGGAAGCTACCCATCGCAAGCATTTACGAGCTCTGCGGATGCGCACTACACACAGAAATGCGAGACGTCGAAGAAGTCTGCGCATGCGCGTTAGTCACAAATATGTCAAGATGACAAAGTGATTATGTGTCTGTGGTGAATGGGATTCACACGGTATTGGGCGACCCTCCATACCGTCCCGTTCTCCCTCTCTACCTGCCCGTTTCCCCGGGGGTTATAGCTGATCGTCCTGCTGGAGGCGATACCCCTGCTGAGCAGGAACTGACGCAGCTCATCGCTCATGAATGAGGATTCCCTGTCACTGTGGATGTAGGCGGGGAAACTGAACAGAGCGAAGATAGTGTTTAGGGCTTGAATGACGGTGGCAGACGTCATATTGGGGCATGGAATAGCGAAGGGGAATCTGGAGTATTCATCGACCACACTGAGAATATACGTATTTCAGTCGGGGGAGGGGAGGGGCCCTTTGAAATCCATGCTGAGGCGTTCAAAGGGGTGGGAGGCCTTCACCAGGCGCGCATGGTCCGGCCGGTAGAAGTGCGGCTTGCACTCCGCACAGACCTGGCAGTCCCTGGTGATTGTCCGTACTTCCTCGACGGAGTAGGGCAGATTGCGAGCCTTGACAAAATGGTACAACCATGTGACTCCCAGGTGACAAAGGCTGTCGTGCAGGGCCCGGAGTCGGTCTACTTGTGCGCTGGCACATGTACCTCGGGATAGGGCATCTGGGGGCTCGTTGAGTTTGCCGGGGCGATACAAAATCTTGCAATTATAGGTGGAGAGCTCGATCCTCCACCTCACGATTTTATCGTTTTTGATGTTGCCCCGCTGTGTGTTATTGAACATGAAGGCTACCGACCGTTGGTCAGTGAGGAGCAGAATCTCCTGCTGGCCAGGTAATGCCTCCAATGCCCCACAGCTTCAACGATAACTTGGGCCTCTTTTTCGACGGATGAGTGCCGAATTTCTGAGGCATGAAGGGTGCGGGAAAAGAATGCCATGGGTCTGCCTGCCTGATTGAGGGTGGCGGCTAGGGTGACGTCCGATGTGTCGCTCTCTACTTGAAAGGGCAGTGTCTCATCTACTGCATGCATCCCGGCCTTGCCGATATCGGCTCTGATACAGGCGAAGGCATGTTGCCCCTCGGCCGTCAGGGGAAAGTGAGTGGATTGGATCAGTGGGCGGGCCTTGTCCGCATAGTTTGGGACCCACTTGGGAGTAGTAAGAGAAGAACCCCAGGCAGCGTTTGAGGGCCTTGGGGCAGTGGGGAAGGGGGAGCTCCATGAGAGGGTGCATGCGGTCGGGATCGGGCCCCAGAACTCTGTTATGGACCACATAGCCGAGTATGGCTAAGCAGTTGGTGCTAAACATGCACTTCTCCTTGTTGTCGGTGAGGTTGAGGAGAGTGTCGATGTGGAGAAATTTGGCAAGGTTGGCGTTGTGGTCCTGCTGTTCATGGCCGCAGATGGTGACGTTGTCTAGGTACGGGAAGGTGGCCCGCAAACCGTACCGGTCGACCATTCGGTCCAACTCCCTTTGGAAGACCGAGACTCCATTAGTGACGCTGAAGGGAACCCTGAGGAAGTGATAGAGATGACTGTCCGCCTCGAAAGCAGTGTATGGATGGTCCGATTTATGAATGGGGAGCTGGTGGTAGGCGGATTTGAGGTCTACCATTGAGAAGACCCGGCACTGTGCCAATCTGATTGACCATATCGGATATGCGTGGTAGGGGATACGCATCGGGCTGCGTGTACTGATTGATGGCCTGGCTGTAGTCCATGATCATTCTGTGTTTCTCCCCAGTTTTAACGACTACCATCTGGGCTCTCCAGGGGCTGTTGCAGGCCTCAATGATGCCTTCCCGAAGCAGCCGCTGGGCCTCGGACCTGATGAACGTCCTGTCCTGGGTGCTGCACTATCTGCTCCTGGTGGCGACGGGTTTGCAATCTGAGGTTAGATTGGCGAAGAGGGAAGGTGGATCGATCTTTAGGGTCACAAGGGTGTACCGCGAGGGAGCAGCGCCTTACCGTATCCAGGTGTATGAAGCTTTCAGTGCTCCCCGGGTCCAGCAGGCAAGCCGTTGATTTTCACGCTGGTCGATGCGGTGGCCAGGTTGTGCAGACAAGACTGGTCGATCGTCACTGAGGCGAGTCGTGGTCGGTCGTCGCTGGGGTCGGATGATGGGGTGCCTGGGGGGCCCAGGTCCTGGAATGCTGTCGTTGTTCATGTCCCGTGAGGGAGACAAGATGGCTGCTTCTGAAGATCCTGCGGGGAACAAAATGGCGGGGCCCATGGGTCACACATTGCGGGGGTTGGACAAGATGGCGGCGCCCATGGGCCGCCGTGGACTGAGGGTCAGAAGGCGGCGGCGCCCACTGGCCGCGCGTGGCCCCGGGAAGTGAAGATGGTGGCACCTACTGGCCGCGCATGGTCCAGGGAGATGAAGTTGGCGGCGCCCATTGTGTGTAGACTAGGGGGGTGGGGTGATAGCGTGGGCCTGGCACACCGTGGCGAAGTGCCCCTTTTTGCCGCAAGCCTTGCAAAGGGCAGCGCAAGCCGGGCAATGTTGGCGAGGGTGTTTCTGCTGGCCGCAGAAGTAACTTTGGGGACCCCCAGGGTGCGCAGGCATACTGGCTGGGTAAGGCCCCAGCTGGGGCGGCTGTCTGTGGGGTCCACGATGCGTAGGAGTGTTGGGCCGCGCGGCTGGGTGAGTAGGCCTGAATGTTACGCGAGGCGACCGTCATGGAGAGTGCTAGCTTCTTTGTCTCAGCTAGATCGAGTGTGGCCCCTTCTAACAGTCTTTGGCGTATGAGGTCCGACCCAATCCCCGTAACGAACGCATCCTGCATGAGGAGATTCGAATGTTTGGTGGCTGTAATGGCCTGACAGTCACCGTCCCGGACGAGTGGCATTAGGGCCCACCAGAAGTCTTCTATGGACTCACCAGGGAGTTGAGAGCGAGTGGCGAGTTCGTCTTCTGTGCATAGTTTTCTTTGAGGGGCGCCATGGCATCGGCGTTGTTCGTGGCGTCCTGGATCAGCGGAAACACACTGGAGCTCAACCTTGAGTACAGGATCTGAATCTTCTGAGCCTCCAGAACAGGGAGGGTCGCTGAGTTGACATCGGCCTCGAAGCAAACTAGCCAGTGATTAACGTTCTTTTTGGTGTCGCTTGATTGCGGATCCAGCTGCAGGCGATCTGGTTTGATTCAGAGGTCCATCTTTTAGAAAACCTTAGAGCAATAAATTGATGCACGATCAATTGAACAAAGACTAGAGTTGGATACAACTGAGGCTTTATTGCTCTAAAATGTGTGGCCTCCCACAGCAGCTGGTGAAATGGCTGCTGAATGGAGGACACGCATATTTATACTCCGCCTACTGGGCGGAGCCAGGAGGCAGGGACTACCGGCGAACCTGTAGTACAGGTCCTACCTTACATCAGCTAATAAAGGTGTAAAAGTGCTTTACCACAGGTACGGGGTTGCCATTCCAGTGTGCCTCCTGAGGGGAGACGGCCGCTGTGGATCCGTCTCCGGGAGCTGCAGATCCATGAAAAATAAATATTGATGGACAAACGATGTCATGAGAATCGGGCCGCAGATTGATTTATACCTCAGTCCCCGGGCATGTGTTACATTTTATTTCAGCCCCGGACCGTTCAGCCAGGCCCTGGATCAAGGA
This sequence comes from Scyliorhinus canicula, assembly GCF_902713615.1. NCBI lineage: Eukaryota > Metazoa > Chordata > Chondrichthyes > Carcharhiniformes > Scyliorhinidae > Scyliorhinus > Scyliorhinus canicula. The sequence continues at coordinate 110,741,770 of NC_052162.1, read as the reverse complement.
TGAAGTGAAAATGTGGAGGCGGCCTTGCCAATCTGATTACCCGCCAACCGGAAAAGCAGATGGGCCGTGTAAAATTGTTCGCCTCCTCATTGGGCTAATTGATTGGCGACAGGTGCTTCTGACTTTCTCACGCACTCCCACCGCCTGGAATATCACACTAGTGCATGGCAATGGCAGGAGGCTCTCCTGATGTCAATTTGCGCGAATTCACCCGCATCCAGATCGGGCATGCACCTGAGCAACATAAAACATCGATCCCTTTGATTCTAATGCGATTGATTGATTGTTTGATATTTATTGTCACATGCATCGAAGTACAATTAAAAGTATTTTTCTGTGGCCAAGGGAACATACACAGTATGCACACAGTAGACAAAAGGATAATCAACAGAATACATTGACAAGTATCAACGAATAATGATTGGTTACAGTGAAGAACAAGGACCATACAAGAGCCGCATAGGGTGTTGTGAATAGTGTTCTTGCAGGGAACAGATCAGTCCGAGGGAGAGTCATTGGGGAGTCCAGTAGCTGTGGGGAGGGAGCTGTTCCTCTACCTGGATGTACGAGTCTTCAGACTTCTATATCTTCTGCCTGATCGAAGGGTCTGGAAGAGGGCAAAGCCTGGGTGTGAGGGGTCTCTGACAATGCTGTCTGCCTTCCTGAGGCAGCGGGAGGTGTAGACAGAATCAATGGGAGGATGACAAGCTTGTGTGATGCGTTGGGCTGAGTTCACCACACTCTGCAGTTTCTTGCGATCTTGGGCCGAGCAGTTGCCATACCAGGCTTTGATGCAGCTGGATAGGATGCTCTCTACCGCACATCTGTAGAAGTTTGTGAGAGTCGATGCAGACAAGTCAAATTTCTTTAGCTTCCATGGGAAGTAGAGACGTTGTTCGGCTTTCTTGACTGTTGCATCAACGTGAGTGGACCAGGACAGACTGTTGGTGATGGTGACCCCCAGGAACTTAAAACTATCAACACCTCCACTTCGGAGCCATTGATGTGGACTTGGCGGGGGGGGAGGGGAGGCGGTGGTGGGTGGGCTGTCATACTATGCTTCTTGAAGTCGATGATCAGTTCCTTGGTCTTTCCAACATTTAGACAGAGGTTGTTTTCGGTACACCATGCAACCAAGTGATCTATCTCCCTTCTGTAGTGTGATTTGTTTAAGATATGACCCACCACAGTCGTATCATCCGCAACTTATAGACTGAGTTGGAGTTAAACTTTGCCACACAGTAGAGTACTGAGCACAAATCCTTGAGGGGCCCCGGTGTTGAGGACTATTGTGGAGGAGGTGCTATTGCCTATCCTGACAGATTACCGTCTGTTGGTGAGGAAGTCATGGATCCAGCTGCACAGCGAGGGGTAAAGTCCAAGGTTGCAGAGTTTGGTTATTAGTCTTGTCAGGATAATGGTGTTGAAGGTGGAGCTGTAGTCTATGTACAGCAGTCTGATGTAGGTGGCCTTGTCGAGAATGTCGAGTGTTGATTGTAGGGCCATAGAGATAGCATCTGTCGTTGAGGCACGGTACCTAAGACGAACCCTGATATAAACCGCCCAGTAACTACTTTAACTTCTAGATTAGCCTCATTCCCAGAATTTCCAATTGAGTTTGACTTTCTCTCATTTCACTCAAAGCCCCGCCTTCAACTCAAGAAACAAGACTGGCTGAATTTGGGTTGCTGTACACTCCGTATTAAGCATTGTCACAGTTTGCGATTGAAGCGACGCTGGGCTCTGAATTTCCCCGACCCTTCAACATGGTCATCTACAAGGTTACGGTCAGCACAGGAGAGATTGAGTACGCGGGGACCTACAGCTATGTGTACTGTACACTGATCGGAGAGCGAGGAGAGAGTCAAAGGAACAGTCTTTCTAAATATCTGCAAAGGGACTTCTGCCGGGGAGATGTGAGTATGCCTATAGGCAGGGAGGGAAGGCAGAGTGACAGAAACACAGTGACAATTGATGTTTGCCGGGAGAGCACCAGTGTCGAGATTAAATATGTTATTTTCTGTAGTACTGCAAAACATATGTGTGCTTTAATAAAATATAGATGGATCATGATGGATTTCTAGTGGATACAAACCTAGCCTGCCCACGCTTTCCTCGGAAGACAACCCGCTCGTTCTAGGTATTTCACAGAATTTACAGTGCAGAAGGAGGCCATTCGGCCCATCGAGTCTGCACTGGCTCTAGGAAAGAGCACCCTACCCAAGGTCCACACCTCCACCCTATCCCCATAACCCAGTAACCCCACCCAACACTAAGGGCAATTTTGGACACTAAGGGCAATTTTAGCACGGCCAATCCACCTAACCCGCACATCTTTGGACTGTGGGAGGAAACCGGAGCAGCCGGAGGAAACCCGCGCAGACATGGGGAGAATGTGCAGACTCCGCACAGACAGACAGTGACCCAAGCCGAGAGTCGAACCTGGGACCCTGAAGCTGTGAAGCAATTGTGCTAACCATAATGCTACCGTACTGCCCAAATTGCAGTTTGGTTATTAGTCTTGTCGGGATAATGGTGTTGAAGGTGGAGCTGTAGTCTATGAACAGCAGTCTGATGTAGGTGGCCTTGTCGAGAATGTCGAGTGTTGATTGTAGCGCCAGAGAGATAGCATCTGTCGTTGAGGCACGGTACCTAAGACAAACCCTGATATAAATCACCCAATTTGTCGAGTAAAGCTTCCCTTAACTGTTCTTTAAATACCAATTTGGTAAAGATAAATGTTCAAGGAAAAGTTAGAAAAATAAATCTATTTTAATGTCCTGATAATTTGTCTCCAGGACAGACAACACATACAACACACACATATGACATACAAAGCATACACACAACACAAACACAAGACACATGCACACATATGACACACAAACATGACACATAATGACACCCACACACATTTAGTTGACACCTGCATATAGATATCACACACACACACATACGACACACATGCGCATTATGCACACACACAACACATGCATACATGACAGACAATGCACAGACACCCGACACACATGACACATGCACACAAAAATGTATACACATGATACACACCTGTACACATCTCACGCACATGACATACACCACAGACACCTGATGCACACACGTCACACATGCTCATGCCACACACACAGATGGCACACATATAACAAACCAAATACACACCACACATTTCACATACACAGCGCACACAACACACAGGTTCTCATACGCACACACACACACACATACACACACACCAGACATGACACACACAGCGCACACACACATACATGCACACGATATATAGAAATGACAGATATATCACACACACATATGGCACACCATATACACACACACACACACTGTTAGGGAGCTGAATCGGCTTCTGGCTTTGTTCCTCTAGAGTGATCAGATGACAAAGTGTTCTTTTTTAAGATCTAGTTAAGCTATAGGAAGGGAACCTGTTTACCAACGTGTGTGTGCAATTTCCCAGATCAAAGGAATACAACAGTAATTATACCTTTAGGTTCATCTAGAAGTAATGTACATGCACCAATCAAAATTGTATGCCTATTCGAAGATAACAAATATCCAATAACAACTAATAGTCTTGATTACTTCATCAATTTTCCACAGTGGTATTTATCCAATTATAGAAACTATGATCTCCTTATTACACTATCCAACAGTTAACAAGGCACGTGCAGATAGCTATATTATCAACATACATTTATTGTCCTTGACTGTCTGGCACTCCTAGTTTCTATCAAAACGTATTTGCAGTGCTGGGCTGTTATCTGAAAAGCAGTGATAGAAGTAGTTACACCCCTCTTGTGGCCTGTCAAAGCTCCCTTGTCCATTGTTTTTGCAGCTATACTCTGCAGCCCAGCAGTTTCCCAGGAACTTAGCAGCAGTCAATAATTCCAAACTCCTTCAGATCCCCCTTTTGACCCTTGGTTTCATCCAAATGGGCCAAATTAACAGTTGATAGTTCCTTTCCCCTAACCTCTTCCTTCTGAACAGTAAGCAGTGCAAATAGAACATCAGTTCAATACTCAATGTGCAGCTTGGTAAGTAAAAACTGTTGCTTCTTAATTAATTGAAAACCTTATCCATAGTGTGATCAAAGATGCTATTGTAAGTTTCATCCAGTGGCGCAATGGGTAACGCGCCTGACTACAGATCAAGAGATTGCAGGCTCGACTCCTGGCTGGCTCGTGGTTAACTTTCCGACATCAACCATGAAAAATTGATTATGCAATAAAGATGCTATTGTATTCGAATTGGATGAAATGAGGCAAGACTAATTCTTATTGGTTTAAGGCAGGGCGTAGTCAATCTGTGATTGGTTTAATCTGTTTCTCCAGGGTGATGGACATCTATTGATGTCATTTCCCATTGTCCCCTTGATGCTCGATCAATGACTCCAGAAGTGAGATTGGACGACGATTGAAGGCTTTATTGTACTGGATGTTTCCCCCAGCAGCGCAGGTACAGAATGCAGCTTCTGGGGCGAGACGGGCTCTTATACTCCGCCTTACTGGGCGGAACCAGCAGGCAGGCTTCACCAATGATACAGCAGTCTCAGGTATCTCCCACACCAATGGTCTTACAGCATTGTCCAGGGTACCGTAATACCCCTAATACCGACCACTACACCCCTATTTTGTGCAAAGCCAAGTAAAGTTAATCAAATAAACTCAGAGATTCCCTAGTCCCTCTGACTGGCCCTCTGAAATGTCAAAAATCTGGGGATCATCCCTCTCATTAAAATTTGTTTATGTTACTTCTTGAGAAAATATTTTGATATCAGCCGTACCCATTTCATAGGTTCATAGAATTTACAATGCAGAAGGAGGCCATTCGGCCCATCGAGTCTGCACCAGCTCTTGGAAAGAGCACCCTACCCAAGGTCTACACCTCCACCCTATCCCCATAACCCAGTAACCCCACCCAACACTAAGGGCAATTTTGGACACTAAGGGCAATTTTAGCAGGGCCAATCCACCTAACCCGCACATCTTTGGATTGTGGGAGGAAACCGGAGCACCCGGAGGAAACCCACGCACAAATGGGGAGAATGTGCAGACTCCACACAGACAGACAGTGACCCAAGCCGGGAATCGAACCTGGGACCCTGGAGCTGTGAAGTAATTTTGCTAACCACAATGCTACCGTACTGCTCAAATTGCAGAGTTTGGTTATTAGTCTTGTCGGGATAATGGTGTTGAAGGTGGAGCTGTAGTCTATGAACAGCAGTCTGATGTAGGTGGCCTTGTCGAGAATGTCGAGTGTTGATTGTAGGGCCATAGAGACAGCATCTGACGTTGAGGCACGGTACCTAAGACGAACCCTGATATAATTTGGGCAGCACGGTAGCATTGTGGATAGCACAACTGCTTCACAGCTCCAGGGTCCCAGGTTCGATTCCGGCTTGGGTCACTGTCTGTGCGGAGTCTGCACATCCTCCCCGTGTGTGCGTGGGTTTCCTCCGGGTGCTCCGGTTTCCTACCACAGTCCAAAGATGCGCAGGTTAGGTGGATTGGCCATGATAAATTGCCCTTAGTAACCAAAATTGCCCTTAGTGTTGGGTGGGGTTACTGGGTTATGGGGATAGGGTGCAGGTGCTGACCTTGGGTAGGTTGCTCTTTCCAAGAGCCGGTGCAGACTCGATGGGCCGAATGGTCTCCTTCTGAACTGTAAATTCTATGACATAAACCACACAGTAACTACTTTAATGTTTAGATTGGCCTCATTCCCAGAATTTCCAATTCAGTTCGACTTTCTCTCATTTCACTCGAAGCCCCGCCTTCAACCCAAGAAACAAGTCTGGCTGCATTCGGGTTGCTGTACACTCCGTGTTAAGCATTGTCACAGTTTGCGATTGAAGTGACGCTGGGCTCTGAATTTCCCCGACCTTTCAACATGGTCATCTACATGGTCACGGTCAGCACAGGAGAGATTGAGTATGCGGGGACCGACAGCTATGTGTACTGTACGCTGATCGGAGAGCGAGGAGAGAGTCAAAGGATCAATCTTGATAAGTATCTGCAAAGGGACTTCTACCAGGGAGATGTGAGTATGCCTATAGGCAGGGACAGAAACACAGTGACAATTGATGTTTACCGGGAGAGCACCAGTGTCGACATAAAATATGTTATTTTCTGTAGTACTGCAAAACATATATGTGTTTTAATAAAATATAGATAGATTATGATGGATATGATGGATTATGTTAGGGAGCTGAATCGGCTTCTGGCTTTGTTCCTCTAGAGTGATCAGATGACATAGAGTTCTTGTTTAAGATCTAGTCAAGCTATAGGAAGGGAACCTGTTTACCAACGTGTGTGTGCAAGTTCCCAGTGCAGTGCAGATGGCTTTCTAGTGGATACAAACCTAGCCTGCCCACGCTTTCCTCGGAAGACAACCCGCTCGTTCTAGGTATTTCATAGAATTTACAGTGCAGAAGGAGGCCATTTGGCCCATCGAGTCTGCACCGGCTCTTGGAAAGAGTACCCTACCCAAGGTCCACACCTCCACCCTATCCCCATAACCAAGTAACCCCACCAAACACTAAGGGCAACTTTGGACACTAAGGGCAATTTTAGCACGGCCAATCCACCTAACTCGCACATATTTGGACTGTGGGAGGAAACCGGAGCACCCGGAGGAAACACACGCACAAACGGGGAGAATGTGCAGACTCCGCACAGTGACCCAAGCCGGGAGTCGAACCTGGAACCCTGGAGCTGTGAAGCAATTGTGCTAACCACAATGCTACCATACTGCCCAAATTGCAGAGTTTGGTTATTAGTCTTGTCGGGATAATGGTGTTGAAGGTGGAGCTGTAGTCTATGAACAGCAGTCTGATGTAGGTGGCCTTGTCGAGAATGTTGAGTGTTGATTGTAGCGCCAGAGAGATAGCATCTGTCGTTGAGGCACGGTACCTAAGACAAACCCTGATATAAATCACCCAATTTGTCGAGTAAAGCTTCCCTTAACTGTTCTTTAAATACCAATTTGGTAAAGATAAATGTTCAAGGAAAAGTTAGAAAAATAAATCTATTTTAATGTCCTGATAATTTGTCTCCAGGACAGACAACACATACAACACACACATATGACATACAAAGCATACACACAACACAAACACAAGACACATGCACACATATGACACACAAACATGACACATAATGACACCCACACACATTTAGTTGACACCTGCATATAGATATCACACACACACACATACGACACACATGCGCATTATGCACACACACAACACATGCATACATGACAGACAATGCAGACACCCGACACACATGACACATGCACACAAAAATGTATACACATGATACACACCTATACACATCTCACGCACATGACACACACCACACAGACACCTGATGCACACACGTCACACATGCTCATGCCACACACACAGATGGCACACATATAACAAACCAAATACACACCACACATTTCACATACACAGCGCACACAACACACAGGTTCTCATACGCACACACATACACACACACTAGACATGACACACACAGCGCACACACATACATGCACACGATATATAGAAATGACAGATATATCACACACATATATGGCACACCGTATACACACACACACACATTGTTAGGGAGCTGAGTCGGCTTCTGGCTTTGTTCCTCTAGAGTGATCAGATGACATAGAGTTCTTGTTTAAGATCTAGTCAAGCTATAGGAAGGGAACCTGTTTACCAACGTGTGTGTGCAAGTTCCCAGATCAAAGGAATACAACAGTAATTATACCTTTAGGTTCATCTAGAAGTAATGTACATGCACCAATCAAAATTGTATGCCTATTCGAAGATAATCAATATCCAATAACAACTAATAGAACATAGAACATAGAACGATACAGCGCAGTACAGGCCCTTCGGCCCACGATGTTGCACCGACATGGAAAAAAACTAAAGGCCATCTAACCTACACTATGCCATTATCATCCATATGCTTATCCAATAAACTTTTAAATGCCCTCAATGTTGGCGAGTTCACTACTGTTGCAGGTAGGGCATTCCACGGCCTCACCACTCTGTGTAAAAAACCTACCTCTGACATCTGTCCCATATCTATTACCCCTCAATTTAAGGCTATGTCCCCTCGTGCTAGCCACCTCCATCTGCGGGAGAAGGCTCTCACTATCCACCCTATCTAACCCTCTGATCATTTTGTATGCCTCTATTAAGTCACCTCTTAACCTTCTTCTCTCTAACGAAAACAACCTCAAGTCCATCAGCCTTTCCTCATAAGATTTTCCCTCCACACCAGGCAACATCCTGGTAACTCTCCTCTGCACCCGTTCCAAAGCTTCCACGTCCTTCCTATAATGAGGCGACCAGAACTGTACGCAATACTCCAAATGCGGCCATACCAGAGTTTTGTACAACTGCAACATGACCTCATGGCTCCGGAACTCAATCCCTCTACCAATAAAGGCCAACACACCATAGGCCTTCTTCACAACCCTATCAACCTGGGTGGCAACTTTCAGGGATCTATGTACATGGACACCGAGATCCCTCTGCTCATCCACACTGCTAAGTATTTTACCATTAGCCAAATATTCCGCATTCCTGTTATTCTTTCCAAAGTGAATCACCTCACATTTCTCTACATTAAACTCCATTTGCCACCTCTCAGCCCAGCTCTGCAGCTTATCTATGTCCCTCTGTAACCTGCAACATCCTTCCACACTGTCTACAACTCCACCGACTTTAGTGTCGTCTGCAAATTTACTCACCCAACCTTCTGTGCCCACCTCTAGGTCATTTATAAAAATGACAAACAGCAACGGCCCCAGAACAGATCCTTGTGGTACGCCACTCGTAACTGAACTCCATTCTGAACATTTGCCATCAACCACCACCCTCTGTCTTCTTTCAACTAGCCAATTTCTGATCCACATCTCTAAATCACCCTCAATCCCCAGCCTCCGTATTTTCTGCAATAGACGACCGTGGGGAACCTTATCAAACGCTTTACTGAAATCCATATACACCACATCAACTGCTCTACCCTCTTCTACCTGTTCAGTCACCTTCTCAAAGAATAGTCTTGATTACTTCATTAATTTTCCACAGTGGTATTTATCCAATTATAGAAACTATGATCTCCTTATTACACTATCCAACAGTTAACAAGGCACATGCAGATAGCTATATTATCAACATACACATATTTATAGTCCTTGACTGTCTGGCACTCATAGCTTCTATCAAAACATATTTGCAGTGCTGGGCTGTTATCTGAAAAGCAGTGATAGAAGTAGTTACACCCCTCTTGTGGCCTGTCAAAGCTCCCTTGTCCATTGTTTTTGTAGCTACTCTGCAGCCCAGCAGTTTCCCAGGAATTTAGCTGCAGTCAATAATTCCGAACTCCTTCAGATCCCCCTTTTGACCCTTGGTTTCATCCAAATGGGCCAAATTAACAGTTGATAGTTCCTTTCCCCTAACCTCTTCCTTCTGAACAGTAAGCAGTGCAAATAGAATATCAGTTCAATACTCAATGTGCAGCTTGGTAAGTGAAAACTGTTGCTTCTTAATTAATTGAAAACCTCATCCATAGTGTGATCAAAGATGCTATTGTAAGTTTCATCCAGTGGCGCAATGGTTAACGCGCCTGACTAGGGATCAAGAGATTGCAGGCTCGACTCCTGGCTGGCTCGTGGTTAACTTTCCGACATCAACCATGAAAAATTGATTATGCAATAAAGATGCTATTGTATTCTAATTCTAATTGGATGAAATCATAGACATCAAAGAACAGTACAGCACAGAACCACGGTAGCATGGTGGTTAGCATCAATGCTTCACAGCTCCAGGGTCCCAGGTTCGATTCCCGGCTGGGTCACTGTCTGTGTGGAGTCTGCACGTCCTCCCCGTGTGTGCGTGGGTTTCCTCCGGGTGCTCCGGTTTCCTCCCACAGTCCAAAGATGTGCAGGTTAGGTGGATTGGCCATGCTAAATTGCCCGTAGTGTAAGGTTAATGGGGGGATTGTTGGGATACAGGTTACGTGGGTTTAAGTAGGGTAATCATTGCTCGGCACAACATCGAGGGCTGAAAGGCCTGTTCTGTGCTGTACTGTTTTATAATTCTATAAACAGGCCCTTCGGCCCTCGATGTTGTGCCGAGCAATGATGACCCTACTCAAACCTACGTATCCACCCTATACCCATAACCCAACAACGCCCCCCCCCCCCCCCCCCCCCAACCTTACTTTTTAGGACACTACGGGCAATTTAGCATAGCCAATCCACTTAACCCGCACATCTTTGGACTGTGGGAGGAAACCGGAGCACCCGGAAGAAACCCAAGCACACACGGGGAGGACGTGCAGACTCCACACAGACAGTGACCCAGCCGGGAATCGACCTGGGACGCTGGAGCTGTGAAGCATTTATACTAACCACCATGCTACCGTGCTGCCCTTATGCCCTTGAGGCAAGACTAATTCTTATTGGTTTAAGGCAGGGGGTAGTCAATCTGTGATTGGTTTAATCTGTTTCTCCAGGGTGATGGACATCTATTCATGCCATTTCCCATAGTCCCCTTGATGCTCGATCAATGACTCCAGAAGTGAGATTGGACGACAATTGAAGGCTTTATTGTACTGGATGTTTCCCCCAGCAGCGCGGGTACAGAATGCAGCTTCTGGGGCGAGACGGGCTCTTATACTCCGCCTTACTGGGCGGAACCAGCAGGCAGGCTTCACCAATGATACAGCAGTCTCAGGTATCTCCCACACCAATGGTCTTACAGCATTGTCCAGGGTACCGTAATACCCCTAATACCGACCACTACACCCCTATTTTGTGCAAAACCAAGTAAAGTTAATCAAATAAACTCAGAGATTCCCTAGTCCCTCTGACTGGCCCTCTGAAATGTCAATAATCTGGGGATCATCCCTCTCATTAAAATTTGTTTATGTTACTTCTTGCGAAAATATTTTGATATCAGCCGTACCCATTTCATAGGTTCATAGAATTTACAATGCAGAAGGCCATTCGGCCCATCGAGTCTGCACCAGCCCTTGGAAAGAGCACCCTACTTAAGACCACACCTCCACCCCATCCCCGTAACCCTGCCAAAAGGGTAATTTAGCATGGCCAATCTACCTAACCTAAGGACAGTTTGTTGCAGTGTTAGGTATAATTTAGTTTGTAGTGTTTTGTATATTGCATGTGGGAGTTAATCTTGTGTGCAAGTAAACTATTATTGAACTTGAACTAACTGACTAGTTCATAGAACATAGAACATACAGTGCAGAAGGAGGCCATTCGGTCTATCGAGTCTGCACCGACCCACTTAAGCCCTCACTTCCCCCCTATCCCCGTAACCCAACAACCCCTCCTATCCTTTTTGGTCACTGAGGGCAATTTATTATGGCCAATCCACCTAACCCGCACATCTTTGGACTGTGGGAGGAAACCGGAGCACCCGGAGGAAACCCACGTAGACACAAGGAGAATGTGCAGATTCCGCGCAGACATAGACCCAAGCCGGAATTGAACCTGGGACCCTGGCGCTGTGGAGCAACACTGCTACCCACTGTGCTACTGTGCCATATGGGAGCAAAATGCGGTCATGCGATGATTGATATCTTGAGCCCATTGTCTCAAAATCTCATTTAATTGGTATTAAATCAGACCATCCAATCAGAGACTTTGGTCGGAATTCTCTGACCACTCGCCGGGTCGGAGAATCGCTGCGGGTGCACGAGAATCATGGCACGCCACCCTGACGCCGGCTCGCCGATTCTGCGGTGCCGATAATTGGGCGCCCGCGGGATCGCCGCCGCGCCGGTTGGGGGCCGTTGAAAGCGCCCTCCCCCGGCGATTCTCCGGGCCTCGACAGGCCGAGTGCCCGTCGGCTTGGGTTACGTATGGTCCCCACCTGGTGGGACCTCGGAGTTCTGTCTGCGAGCGCCATCCTGGTGGGGGAGCAGGGGGATCCGACCCGGTGGGGGGCCTCCACGGTGCCCTGGCCCGCGATTGGGGCCTACCGATCAGCAGGTGGGCTAGTTCCACACAGGGCCTGTGTTCCGACATGCCGGCCACTGTAGGGCTCTGCCATATTGCCCGGGGGTCAGCGCGGAGATGTGAAATCACAAGCATGCGCAAACTCACACCGGCCGTGGCGTGCAAGCACGGACTCGTGCTTGCCATGGCGCTCCGGCCTTTGGGCACCGGAGCTGCGGACAGCACTCTGGCGCTGTACTAGCCCCCTAGGAAGGGGTGGTTACCTGCCAGTTGAGGCCCATGGACGCCGGAGTGGCTCGCGCCACTTTTCACGCCGGTGTCAGAATTGGCCGCACAGTTGGAGAATCCCGGCCTTTATGTTTTGTACAGGTTATCTGAAGGTTGCTATTAATACTCTCTGGTTACTTGGGACGAGTTATTTTACTTTGAAATTACACAAAGTCTGTATAAAATACATGTCAATATTTGAAAGTGAATGGTCTGCTCAAAATAATAGTACATTCAACTGATAGATATTCAAATTTAAAGGGTTAAAAAAAAACACAGAACTTAATTCTAACCTTCCAACGTCAAAGATGGTTCCTTTCTCCAAACCTTGAGTGGGATGATGTGTACAACAAGAAAATGAATCTTTCTCTTAAGGTTTCAGTATCCTTTTCAGAATCTTTTTGCAACTTGAATGTGATCTCTGAATAAGAAGATTGATGTTCCTTTCTCTCTGACACGCTCACACATATTATTCAAAATAACCTCATGCATGGGCTTAAAATATTCTCCAGCTAGCCGTTCACGTGGACCAATCTTGTGGATACTTTGCACCAGGTTTACCTGCTACCGTGTACTGATTTGCTCCTAACCAAATTATTTACCTTTTTGCATTAATTATGTTCCTTTTGACAGGTATTGCCTGTGAGCAAAGGTTTCTAATCACCTCCGCGGCCCCCCACAGAAGCCCTTCCGCAGGTGCACATTTTTAAAAAGGAGTACTAATCGGCGTCAGCTTGACCACTTGCTGGGGAGGCCGGTGAATGATGGGAGGCCGTTGGATATGCGGTCATTCTTGTTACTTGTATGGAAATGGGGCGTAAGTGGTGATAATTGGTTTCTTGCCACGCTACGGTAAGATCCCGATTTTGCCTACGGAAGCGGGCCGGTTGCATCGCAAACTGTTTGGCGCCTGGGGCGGATCACGTTTTTGGCCTCTCCCGCTAATCACCGGCCTGGTTTCGCTGAGCGAGAACGCAACTAGGCCGGAGAATCGCGCCCGAGATTTTGAACTGGGCCAACTATTGCTGTGATATTGAAAGTCCAGAAATAATTGCTCAAATTCTTGAAACTACTGCAAATCGTGTTCCACTTGCAGTTACCTGGAAAGTAAAACACAAATGATTCATTCTGTCTGGGGCAAAAATGGGTTAATTAATCTGAATTTTTCTGACAATTCAAACTTAACATTTTGTAAAATTCCCATTTCCTGTAACAATATAAATACATCTTCGGCTGTTGACAGACGAGAGTTACTTCTCCGCTGGTTTGAAACGGGGCAGAGTAAATGTTCTCAAATGGTATCATTACGCCTTTAGCCTTCTTTTGCTTCAATCGTACAAGTACAGATTCATTTTCATTTCACAATCTCTCCTTTGTACTTTTTAAAAATGCAATCTTAAAATTTTCCTTTTTCATTGTGCCTGTTGTGTCAGGAATATCTCTTTAAACGTGACAAGTGACAGAATTCTCCGGTGCCCCAGCCGCTTGTTCCTCAGCGGCGCGGCATTCCCAGGTGGCGGGATTCTCTTTTCCTGCCACTTGTCAATGGGATTTCTCATGAAGCCACGCCACGGGGCCGGGAAACCCACGGGCGGCAGTGCACTGCCAGAGGGAAAAGAGAATCCCGACGGCCAGAGATTTCCGGCCAACAAGCTTTTCAATGAAGATCAATCCAACACAGGATTGGTCGCAATCATTTCAAATATCCCAAATTCTAATCCACCCGATCAAATTAAACCATCTAATTCTCACAGGCATGAATGTGTATCCAGATTAAAACTCCCACATGTTTGTGGTAAACCATTGTATTGTATTATACCTGCTGTATGTAACATGCCTGGGCTTGCCCCTGCTGGCTCGCCCTGTCACCTCCCCTTGGGCTCTGGTATAAAGGTGGTCAACCTCCGGCCCTGCCTGCAGTCTGGGGCTGGCTGCCAGCAGGTATCTTTAAGCAAATTAAAGCCACAGTTTCACTCTCGAACAAGGGCTACGCTGCTTAGAATCCTACATCGAATCCTCCACCATCGCCGTCGCCGAGACCCACAAGCTGCGAATTCTCAACTCCCGGGTGAGCACGCAAGTATACCTTATTATCAGGGACGCTGCCTCGTACGCGGATGCGAAAGGACAGTATGTCAGGAAAATCAACGCGGTGCACGCTCGGCATCTCCTTGCCACGAGACGACAGCGCCCCGGAGAATCGCAAGCTGAATTTCTGCGCGCATTGCGGGTACTCAGCCGGAACTGCATTGTAAGGCAGTATCGGTTGTCGAGCACAGAGTTGTTGATCCGGGACGCCTGTGTCCCAGGCATCAAGTCACACAAAGCAACAATTACACCCGCCAGCGCCTACTAGAAAGCGGTACACTCGACCTCCAAGAGACAGTACAGCTTTTTAGAAGTGGCCTTCCATAACATGGATGCCTACAGTTTCACTCTTAACTCATCTTCTGTCGTTATTGATGGTACATCAATGTTCGTCAAATTATCTCATGATTCTGGCCATTAAACATGACCATGTTTGAAATAAAATTATTAATTACATTTCCCTTTGTTAGCTGTTTAAATTAAATCACTTACAGTATGATCTCAAAATCACTATATGAGACAGAAAACATTAAATCTTGAATCAGACAACATAGAAATATCCATACGCAAGCAGAGAAATATAGCATGTACTTTAAAACATCATTAACCAAAATGAATTACAGAAGTATCCTCAATGTTTTTGTTCTAAATTTACAAAGTGTGGTGGTATGATTTGCATAGCTGTCTGCCATTAGTGCAGAACACCGGCTTACCATTGGCCCTGGTCGGTCATGTGCCTCTCGACCGATTGGTTGAGACCAGTCATGTGACAGCTCTCCGATTGGTCGAGAGGCTGAGTTAACCATACCTCCAGAGCGAGGTATAAATAACCAGAACGCCCGGCGGTCGTCCATTTACTGTAGTCGACCGCAGGGCTAACTTCTAGCTTATTAAAGCCTAATGTTTGTACAGCAACTCGTCTCGCGTTCGATTGGTGGTTCATCACAAAGTGCCTGCAATTAAAAACTCAAGACAAGGTTAATTCTCAGTGAGATCAACCTCAACAAACAGAGCCCAAAGCAATGATCACACAGTCTGCTAACATCCACATCAAAAAAAAACAAATACACATTCTCACAGCTCGTACATTTCAGGCAGTAGATGATCAGCATTCGCTTGCAGAGTTGGCTCCTTAAAGAGATAGAGCACTACAAGCTCCCAATCCCCTGATTAAAATAGAAAAACGGGCTGAATTCTCCAGCCGTTGGGATTCTATGCTCCCCCGCAGCTCACCCCAGCCCGTGTATTTCCCGGAGGTGTGGCATGGCTTCAATGGGAAATCCCGTTGACAAGCAGCGGGAAGATATAATCCCGCTGTCAGCGAATGGCCCACTGCCGGGAAACATTTATTTTTTTTTTTAAATTTAGATTACCCAATTATTTTTTCCAATTAAGGGGCAATTTAGTGTGGCCAATCCACCTACTCTGCACATTTTTGGGTTGTGGGGGCGAAACCCACGCAGACACGGGGAGAATGTGCAAACTCCACACGGACAGTGACCCAGAGCCGGGATCGAACCTGAGACCTCAGCGCCGTGAGGCGGTTGTGCTAACCACTAGGCCACCGTGCTGCCCGCACTGCCGGGAAACATGTGACTGGGGGACCGGAGAATCCCTCCCAAGATCCTCCATTCTTCCTCATTGTAACTTTTATTTATTTTTTGTTCCATTTGAGCCAATTTCCAGTGTCTGATTTTTACCATATGCAACAGTAAGTATCAAAAACATACTGCAACTTAATTTGTAAGAAGTTACATCCAAAAACACAAAAGCTGTGTGGAAATTTAGAAACAAATCAACTGTCTGCTGAAGGAGTTAACCTCGCTGCTGAACCTGTAGGGGTGGAGCTCAACATTCTTGGAGCTAAGCAGCTGAATCGCTCTAAGTAACTTTCTTTTAACAAGGTTTAAAAAAACACATTGAATGCCACTTTCTCAAATGTTATACTTTCTCTCCAAGTCTAATATTTCCGAGGTTAAGTGAACACAATATTTCTTGGGGTGGGTGACTCCTATAACATTTGTCTGTGATAGTAAAAGGCAATGTTGCGATATTCCTTATCTGGGTGCTCCTGACCTGTGCTTTCACCACCATTTGATAAAGGGCCAGCTGTAAGTAAAGGCTCAAGATAAGCCCAATTACTTTCTTACTTTTTATCACTTGTTTGAGCCTTCCAGCACATTTTACTGTTCAGCGGGGTGTTATGAGCCAGGGCTTAGAGAACCCCAAAGTGTATCATGGTGTTCACCTGAACCACAACTTTTAATAGATTGTGGTTTGGGGAGCACATGGCCCACTCTACAGGTGTGGTACAGCAGAAATGGAAAAGTATTTTTTAAAGCAAAACAACATTTATTCTATGAACTCAAGTTAACCTTTTTAAAACAGACAGTGAACATCTTAGCAAACATCAACTCAAATACAACCCCCAAAGAATACAACACTAAGTAATCCTTAATAACTCCCAAACAACATTCAGAAGACAAAAGAAACACCTTTTAACAGAAGCACATTAGGTTTACATTTACTACTGAGAACATTTATAATTCTGAATTCACCAAATGATCAAGAGATCGTCTTTTCATGGCAGAGAGATCAACAGTACACCTGCTCTATCTGG
Source organism: Scyliorhinus canicula (assembly GCF_902713615.1). Taxonomy (NCBI): domain Eukaryota; kingdom Metazoa; phylum Chordata; class Chondrichthyes; order Carcharhiniformes; family Scyliorhinidae; genus Scyliorhinus; species Scyliorhinus canicula. The sequence goes on along the minus strand of NC_052162.1, from coordinate 110,724,765 downwards.
CTTCAGTTCCAACACTCAAAACGAAACTAAAACACACCCTGCAGCAAACAGCCTAAAATGAAAGTAAAAAGCTGACAGAAAGCCGCTCTTCACCCACACTCTGACATCACTGATTAAACACCTATTTCTTAAAGGTACAATTTCTGAAACACCCGTTTCTCACAGGTACATTTCTTAAACACCCATTTCTTCAAGGTACATTTCTTGAACACTCATTTCTTAAAGGTACTCTCACAAGACAGGCGTTTCTTAGAATCTACCTCTTTTGTTTTGCATTTGTCTAATTCCTCGATGATATTTTCCCACGCTGTTTAGTGACGTAGTCCCTTCATCTCCCCATTTTGCAACAAATTGTAGTTCTGCCTTGTTGGCTTTCGCCTTCTCAGCACTTCATGCCATGGCCCACGGTGTTGTGTTCTGTTATTTCCTTGATGATGAAGGTACACATTAAACACGAAGATGTGGTTACTACAAGTATTTATGCTTAGTGGTAACCATGCATTACCATGTACACACAATTCCGTCTGCGCTACTGATTTCTGTTGTCTTGACAGTCCTGCTGCTAAGTTCCTGGCTCCGTACATCCTCTGATAGTTCTCCACCTGTCCGGTCTTGTTCCACCTGCTGGCGGGAGGTTATAGCTGTCCCTACATGTGTTGGTCATTGTCTATATACGGTGACACAGTTGTATACAAATATATATATATTGATACAGCTATGTACAATTATAGATAGATGTGCCTGTACGCATATCACCACATCCCCCTTCCTTTGGAGAAATGTTTGAAATACCCTTATTTGCAATCACATTTCTGCTTTGAGAAAGAAGTGTTCAGTTACAGATTTAGTCTATCATGCTTCTGCCGCACATCTGGGCTGGTAAGCATGCCCCATCTGCATCACCCACTGCTCCTCCCCCGGCACCAACACAGAAGCCTCAGTTGCCCCAAATGGCGCCGGATCTTCTGCACCTATTTCGCTCCTGGGAGTGTATTCATGTGTTGGGTTTAGGACAAAGGGTCGCTGTACCTTGATTAGAGCTCTTCAATTTCATTACAGAAATGAGCCGCCCTCAGTGAGCACCCTGTATGAGTGTGGACCCCACTGCTGGACAACCGTAGCTAGCCTCCTCAACCTTCCGCCATTGGGATTCTCCACTCTAACTGTGTCACTTATTTGCAGATGCTGGAGTGCCCTCGCAGATTTGTAATATGCATTTTTTTGTTTGTGCTCCTGTGAGAAGAGCTTTGACTGGAGGTTCTGATCTACCGTGGGGATTGACATGGAGGGCAAGGTTGTCTGCAGCTGGCTGTTCATCAACAGCTGTGCTGGTGACAAGCCAACTACCAGGGGGGCTGTCCGGTAGCTGAGCAGGGCGAGGTACATGTCTTCCCCGCTGTCTAACACTTTCATGAGCAGCTGTTTGACTATGTGAACGCCCTTCTCCGCCTTTCCATTTGACTGTGAATAGAGTGGGCTCGGTATTACATGCTTGAAGTCACACCGGCGAGCAAACACAGTCCATTCGTAATTGCTAAAAACAGTGACCAGTCCGACATGATAATTGCTGCTATGCCATGCCGTACGAAGGTCGACTTTACCTGCTGGATCACACAACTTGCTGTCGCTTTAGACAACTGCGCCACCTCAAGGTAGTTGGAAAAGTAATCAATGACCACCAGGTAGTCTCTCCCTTGAAAGTGAAGCAGGATAATGACCACCAGGTAGTCTCTCCCTTGAAAGTGGAGCAGGATAATGACCACCGGGTAGTCTCTCCCTTGAAAGTGAAGCAGGATAATAACCACCAGGTAGTCTCTCCCTTGAAAGTGAAGCAGGATAATGACCACCAGGTAGTCTCTCCCTTGAAAGTGAAGCAGGATAATGACCACCAGGTAGTCTCTCCCTTGAAAGTGGAGCAGGATAATGACCACCAGGTAGTCTCTCCCTTGAATGTGGAGCAGGTCCATCCCGACCTTGTACCATAGGCTGGCAACAACTTCTTTGACCTGCACAGGCTCCTTGGTTTGCCTGCAGCGGAGTTTCTGGCAGGTGTCACCCTGTTCCACCATGCCTGCCATGTGCCGGGTGACACTGGGCCAGTCAACCTTCCCCAGGGCCCTGCCCTTGTATTTCTCGATGCCTCAAAGTCCTTTGTGGAGCTTCTTGAGCTTGAGCGGCCATAGCGAGTGGGGGATGACAATTCTGTGCTGTCTTAGAAGCAGGCCATCCTGTTGTAGTAGGCGGGACGCGAGCCTTTTGTCTAGCCGTCCTTCAGACACCCGATCACCTTTTAAAGAACTGGATCCTTGACCGTTTCTGCCTTGATGAGCTTTGATTTCTCATCCGATACCCAATTATTTATTTTTCCAATTAAGGGCCAATTTAGACTATAGAACAGTACAGCACAGAACAGGCCCTTCGGCCCTCGATGTTGTGCCGAGCAATGATCACCCTACTCAAACCCACGTATCCACCCTATACCCTTAACCCAACTAGCCCCCCCCCCCCCCTAATCTTTACTTTTTAGGACACTATGGGCAATTTAGCATGGCCAATCCACCTAACCCGCACATCTTTGGACTGTGGGAGGAAACCGGAGCACCCGGAGGAAACCCACGCACACACGGGGAGGACGTGCAGACTCCGCACAGACAGTGACCCAGCCGGGAATCGAACCTGGGACCCTGGAGCTGTGAAGCATTTATGCTAACCACCATGCTACCGTGTTGCCCCCAATTTAGCGTGGCCAATCCACCTAACTTGCACATCTTTGGGTTGTGGAGTTGAAACCCACGCAGGCAAGGGAAGAATGTGCAAACTCCACATGGACAGTGACCTAGGGCCGGGATTTGAACCCGGGTCCTCAGCGTCGTAGTCCCAGTGCTAACCACTGCGCCACCGTGCTGCCCATGGTCACCATATTTGTCGGTATTTGAACTTCGTCACCTCCTGGAGAGACTTCATAATCGGGCGCAGCTCTTGAGAGTGTGTCAGCGACAGCCAGAAATTTGCCTGGTGTATAGATCAATTTAAAATCATATCGTTGAAGATTTATCGTGAGCCATTGTATCCGTGGGGACGTCTGACACAGGTGCTTGTGGACTATTGAGACCAACGGCCTGTGACCCGTCTCAACCAAGAATGTGGGGAGCCCATACACGTAATCGTAGAACTTTTCCAGCCCTGTGACCAGTCCCAGGCATTCTTTTTCAATTTGTGCATAACGGCGTTCTGTGTCCATCATGGCCCTCGAAGTATATGCTACCAGCAGCTATTTTCCATTCGCGCCCTGTTGCAACAGCACCGCTCCCATCCTATCTTGAGAGGCGCCCGTGGAGACTTTTGTCTCCCTAGCCGGGTCGAAGAAGGCCAGCACGGGCGCCATTGTTCAGGAGACACAGAGCCCTCTCCATTCCTGCTCATGTTTCTGCGACCACTGGAAGACCACACACTTCCTAATGGACTCCCTCAGCTGGGGCGTTTTTGAGCCGAGGTTTAGAATGAATTTTCCAACGAAGTTGATCATGCCCAGAATTTGCATTTTATATGTGGGCCTCGGCATGTTGATGATGGCCTTGATTTTCTCATGAGGCTGCACCCCCTTTCACGATATTCTGTCACTCAAAAACATGATGGCATCCAGAAACAACCTGGCATTTCGCCCGATTAAGTTTGAGGCCATTTTTCTTGACCCCTTGGAGCACTTGCAAGAGCCGAGCACCATGTTCCTCACGTGTGGACTCCCAGATAATGATGTCATCCACATATACACACTCACCCAGCAGCCCTTCCTCTCTGTGTTCCATACAATGAAATATTTTCGAAGCATAAATAATTCCGAAAGGCATCCATTATTATTATTATTATTGTTATTATTAATAAAGATTAATAATGAAAACAGTATCGGCCAAAGGGCATATGAAAAGCCAGCGATTTAGCTGAGTGAGCTAAACCAGCCCCTTACTCACCAAACCATAGTCCTGCGTTCACAACTGGCTCAAGCAGATCCCACCCTCACTAGGGGCTAAATCGCTGGCTTTGAAAGCAGACCAAGGCAGGCCAGCAGCACGGTTCAATTCCCGCACCAGCCTCCCCGGACAGGCGCCGGAAGGTGGCGACGGTGGGCTTTTCACAGTAACTTCATTTGAAGCCTACTTGCGACAATAAGCGATTTCCATTTCATTTTCATTTTTCATTTCACCCACACCACTTTTGTTAGGGAGCTGAATCCGCTATCTACGTTCTGAGTCTGTCGTTCCCTTCAAACGACCAGGCGACACAGAGTTCTTGTTTAAGATCATTATTCAAGCTATAACGGGGAAAGTTTTCACCCAAATATGACTCAGGTTCCCGAAAGAAAGGAGTACAACAGTAATTATACATTTAGACTCCACTATAAGTAATTTACATACACCAATCGACATTGTACACTTATTTGAAGGTGTAGGGGACCCTCAACCTCACTTTGAGATCTGGACACCCTTTAAAAAGTGCGCCCCGATCTCAGAGGAACCGGTCTTGCCGGCGTCTTTAGTTCCCCATTGCAGAAAAATAGTGCCGAATTTTCCAGTAAGAAATTCCCAAACTACAAAAAAATGACTAAATGTCAGGGAATACCAGTCTGGATTGCCCCCAAACACTCAGCGGGAATCATCCTGGGAAGCCTTCCCAAAGTGATACTCTGTCAATTTTTGGGTGAATTGCACCCAGAGCTTTTATCACATCGGGAAGCACAAGTGGATAGCACTGTGGCTCCACAGCTCCAGGGTCTCAGGTTCGATTCCCCGCTGGGTCACTGTCTGTGCGGAGTCTGCACGTTCTTACAGTGTTGCATGGGTTTCCTCCGGGTGCTCCGGTTTCCTTCCACAGTCCAAAGACGTGCAGGTTAGGTGGATTGGCCATGCTAAATTGCCCTTATTGTCCAAAATGGTTAGGCGGGTTCCGGGGATAGGGTGGGAGTTAGGGCTTAAGTGGGTCGGTGCAAACTTGATGGGCCGAATGTCCTCCTTCTGCACTGTATGTTCTATGTAACTCATTTGTAGTCCAGGGCTGTTTCCGAGGAACTTAGCTGCGGTCAATAATTTTTAACTGCTTTACACGCATATGCACATCTCACACAGACACACACACTCACATACACACATGACAAACACACGGCACACACTCACACATAAATACACACATGACACACACAGACAACACACTCACACATCCGATAGAACTGCAGCAAAGACATGACATATGCACACATGACACAGACATTGCACACACACGGCACAGGCTCAACACATACGGCACACGCACAACATGATACATACATGACGCACAACTACATATACACACCCGATACACACACATTCCCACACACAATACACACACATACGCACACGATACACATACACACACAAACACGACACATACTGACACACACACCATGCACAATTTTTTAAAATTACCAATTAAGGGGCAATTTAGCATGGCCAATCCACCTACCCTGTACATCTTTGGGTTGTGGGGTGAGACCCAAACAAACACGAGGAGCTAGTGCAAACTCCACACTGACAGTGACCCGGGGCCGGGATCGAACGTGGGTCCTTGGCGCTGAGGCAGCAGTGCTGACCACTGTGCCACCATGCTGCCCTATACACACACATGGCACACAACACACACACTCACATACGTAAGTACGGCAAACACATGCCACACACATATATAGACACATGACACAAATATGACAAATCCACAAATGACACATACACGACATACACCACACACACACACAGCTATGTATGGCACACACACACACACACATATCCACACACATGTGAGACACAGGCACACAACATGCATGTAACACACCACATGCATGCCACGCAGAGGACAGGGAGAGTGCGGTCTGAGTGTTTCTAATGTGCTCCCTCAGGGGGAGGGGGGGGGGGGGCAGGGGAAACAGCCTCTGTGGAGCCGTCATCGGGACCTGCTGACCCATGAAAAATAAACATTGACATTAAAACTTTGCCACGAGTGTCTGGGCAGCAGAATCAAACACACACCTCAGTCCCCAGACACATTTGTTTAATTTTATTTTAGGCCCGGACAGTTCATGTAAAGACCAGATGGCCAATTGACCTACCTGCCAACCGGAAACGCAGACGGGACACGAAAAATTGCATTGAATTGGTCCCTCAATGGGCGAAATTGCCTGTTTGATAGTCGGCAGGCACGCTTCCAACCAAAATATTGTGCAAGTGCATGATGAGGGACGTGCTGTCCCTTGATTTCACTGTAAGAAGTCTTACAACACCGGGTTAAAGTCCAACATGTTTGTTACAAACACTAGCTTTCGGAGCACTGCTCCTTCCTCAGGTGAATGAAGAGGTATGTTCCAGAAACATGTATATCGACAAATTCAAAGATGCCAGACAATGCTTAGAATGTGAGCATTCGCAGGTGATTCAGTTGTTACAGATCCAAAAATAGGGGTAACCCCAGGTTAAGGAGGTGTGAATTGTCTCAAGCCAGGGCAGTTGGTGGGATTTCGCAAGCCCAGACCAGATGGTGGGGGATGAATGTAATGCGACATGAATCCCTTGTCCCGGTTGAGGCCACACTCATGTGTGCGGAACTGGGCTCTAAGTTTCTGCTTGGCGATTCTAAGTTGTCGCACGTCCTGAAGGCCGCCTTGGAGAACGCTTACCCAGAGATCAGAGGCTGAATGCCCTTGACTGCTGAAGGGTTCCCCGACTGGAAGGGAACATTCCTGCCTGGTGATTGTCACACGATGTCTGTTCATTCGTTGTCGCAGCGTCTGCATGGTCTTGCCAATGTACCATGCTTCGGGACATCCTTTCCTCCAGCGTATGAGGTAGACAACGTTGGCCGAGTTGCACGAGTATGTACCGCGTACCTGGTGGGTGGTGTTCTCACATGTAATGGTGGTGTCCATGTCGATGATCTGGCATGTTTTGCAGAGATTGCCATGGCAGGATTGTGTGGTGTCGTGGTCGCTGTACTGAAGGCTCGGTAGTTTCCTGCAAACAGCAGCACGGTAGCATGGTGGTTAGCATAAATGCTTCACAGCTCCAGGGTCCCAGGTTCGATTCCCGGCTGGGTCACTGTCTGTGCGGAGTCTGCACGTCCTCCCCGTGTGTGCGTAGGTTTCCTCCGGGTGCTCCGGTTTCCTCCCACAATCCAAAGATGTGCGGGTTAGGTGGATTGGCCATGCTAAATTGCCCGTAGTGTCCTAAAAAGTAAGGTTAAGGGAGGGGGGTGGGGTTGTTGGGTTACGGGTATAGGGTGGATACGTGGGTTTGAGTAGGGTGATCATGGCTCGGCACAACATCGAGGGCCGAAGGGCCTGTTCTGTGCTGTACTGTTCTATGTTCTATGGTTTGTTTGAGGTTGCGCGGTTGTTTGAGGGCAAGTAGTGGAGGTGTGAGGATGACCTTGGCAAGATGTTCATCTTCATCGATGACGTGTTGAAGGCTGCGAAGATGATGGGATTCCTTCCATCAAAGTCCAGTACTTTCCCGGAGCGAATACACCCCAGCAACGTAAAAGTCTGGCCTGTGAACCAAATACAAGGGCTGGGATTCACTTTTCCCCTTGGCAGCATTCCCCTGCCCTCAGGTTTCCTGGCAGCGTGGTGTGACTTCAACGGGAAATCCCATTGACAGGCAGCGAGAAGGGAGAATCCCGGCGTCAACGAACACGCTACCGAGAAACGTGGCTTGGGGACGGGACAATCCATACCCAAGATTTGTGTTTGTTGAATTCCTGACCGGATTTAATGGTGATCATCTTGTCATCCACCAGTGAACGCGTGCAGACCCATCCCGGCCCCTGTTGAATCCTGCAAAGGCCCATGTCTAACCGTCAATGAGGTGAATCACGTGTCAAGGATGCGTCTGCCACCCGGGACAGACAGCTGGCTCTGTGACGACCAGCTGGGGGGCGATGTCATCGGCTTCATGCACATGCGCAGGATGTTTAAACACCGTCCTCGTGGGGGGGGGGGGGGGGGGGGGGGGGACCGGACACAGACTGGGTGGATTTTGCAGCCCGACACCCTCTCCGCGGCCGGGCGGGAGGGGGGCAGGAGGAACCCGCTGACCTGCGCACAACAGCCCGCGCCTACAACAGCCCGCTGACCTGCGCACAACAGCCCACGCGCACAACAGCCCGCTGACCTGCGCACAACAGCCCACGCGCACAACAGCCCGCTGACGTGCGCACAACAGCCCGCTGACGTGCGCACAACAGCCCACGCGCACAACAGCCCGTTGACCTGCGCACAACAGCCCGCTGACCTGCGCACAACAGCGCTATCTGGGGGTGAAGAAACAGGTGTGAATCTCTCTCTCCAGCTGCACGGCCGGCTTTTCCCTCCAGATTTTCTGTCGCTCTGCGGGGGTGGTTTTGGGCCAGACCGGCACCACAGGACATCAGGGCGCCGTCTTTAAAGCGCTCCACGATTGAAACAACCCCCCCCCCCCCAGGGATATGGTGAACCCCCTAACACAGACCCAGTGGGGCAACCCCCCCCCCCTCGCCCCACTCCACACACACCTACATAAGGGGGGACGCTCTCAACGGTGCTGCCCAGAGGGCCCGCCTCTGGCAGTGCCTGTGACAGTGTCAGGGGACAGGAGGGCACTGTGCAGGTGCCTTCCTTCCCACCCCCCGCCACTGCCCCCTCCCCCCGCTCCCCACAGGGGCTAAACTTATCTTTGCACCCTCGGCAGCTTCCCATCGAATTCTCTGCATTTTTAAAAGCAGTTGTAAACCTTGTCGATGTGATGTCGTGGTGCTGAAGGTGGAATTGTAAATGTGGGCGAGTGGCGGGGAATTATATGGCTGGGAACCTGCTAACTGTACTAAAATTAATTAAATGTGGACGACATGGTGGAACAGTGGTTAACACTACTGTCTCACAATGCCAGGGATCCGGGTTCAGCCTCTGTAGAATTTGTACGTTCTCGCCGTGTCTACCTAGGTTTCCTACGGGTGCTTCTGTTTCCTCCTACAGTCCAAAGATGTGCCGGTTAGGTGGATCGAACATGCTAAATTGCCACTTAGTGTCCAGGGATGTACAAGTTAGGTTGCAGGGATAAGGAGCACTGGCGGGGCGAGTGGGCCTTGGTTTGGGTGCTCTTTTGGAGGGTCAGTGCAGACCTAATGGGCCGAATGGCCTCTTTCTGCACTCCTGGGATTCTGTGATCCTATGATTCTAAATGTGTTGAAATGTTATGTCACTGGTGGGCGGGAAGCACGTTTTCCGATTTAAAAAAAAAAAAGTTTTTATTAAGGACTTTTCATATTGTGCAGAGCAAAGGTAAGTGTGAACACACATCGAGAACAAAAATATATATACATCGGTTGTCTTCCATTATTTACAGCAGTTGTCTTTTGTTATTTACAATAGTTACAGTTTCTTGTTTTACTTTCTCCAGTAGGCATTCATTTCCAACTGGATCCCTTGAGTCCCTCTCGCCCTTTGCTTCCTGACCCCCTTCCCTTCTGGCGTGTTTTTATGTCTTGTTCTTATGTCCTCTTGGTTGGCGTGACGCCATGTATTGTGTTATTTCCTGGGCATGGTTGGGCTCAATGCCTCTTTATTCCACATCCCCACCCCCATTTTTGTTAGTGTTTGTTGTTGTACTGTTTCTTCCCTCTCCCTTCCTCTGGCTTATTGGCTGTTGGCTTCAAACATGTCTTGAAACAGCTGGGTGAATGAATCCTACATTTTGTGGAAGCCTTCTTCCGACCCCCAGATGGCAATTGAATTTTCTCCACCTGGGGGAAATTCCAATAGGTCGGGCAGACAGTCTGCAGCTTTGGGCGATGCTGCTGACCGCCAGCCCAGCAGGATTCTCTGGCAGGCAATCAGGGAGGCAAAGGCAAGGGCGCCACCCTCCTCCCCATGAAGAGATCTGGCTGTTCTGATACCCCAAAGACTACCACTTTCGGGCATGGCTAACCCTCATCCCTAGTTTGGACATTGCCTCGAAGATGGCTGTCCAGAACCCGACAGGTCTGGGGCAAGACCAGAACATGTGGGCATGATTGGCCGGGCCTCCTTGGCACCGTTCACATTTGTCACCAACCGGGAAGAACCTGCTCACTCGGCTTTTCGTTAAATGAGCTTTTTGTACCACTTTCAGCTGCATTAGGTTTAGCCTGCGCACGTGGAGTTGACCATGTGCAGTGCTTCGCTCCACTCTATTTCACTCTATTTCAAACCCTAGGTCTTCCTCCCACTTTACCCTTGTCTCGTCCAGTTGTGTGTCTCCCCTACCTATTAGTCACCCATACAGGTCGCTGCAGTCCTCTCTCCCGAGGATGTCCGCATCCAGTAAATCCTCTAACAGCGATTGTTGCAGCGGTCATAGGTACATTTTTGTTTCCCTACGTCAGACGTTTTTGACCTGCATGTATCTTAGCTTTTCTCTGTTAGTTCCTCAAGTGTGTCAGTCTGTTGTCCGTGTAGAAGTCCCTAACTGTCCTGTCTCCACCTTTTGAAGGAGGCGTCCATTATGACTAGCGCGACCTGTGGTTGTTGCAGATGGGGGCTTTAACAGACATTTTGGTTAGTCCGAAGTGCTGTCGCAGTTGGTTCCGATCAACGCTCGGCTCATTGAGTGTTCGGTGGGGATGGGAGCACAGCAGTGGCCAGGGCCCGGTGGGAGTTCCCCCTGCAGGAACCTTCCACCATTCGCACCCACTCAGCTTCGAGCTCCTTTATCCACCCCTTTACCCTTTCAGGATAGCCCCCCTCCCCGTGGTTCTCCTCCTCTGCAGTACCTTTTTGGAAATCCTAGGGTTTTTCCCCATCACACAAAAGCCATGATCAGTTTTTCTATGAGTTGAAGAAGGCCTTGGGGATGTAGATCGGTAGGGTTCTGAATAGGAAAGGGAACCAGGGCAGTACGTTCATCATGATCGTCTGCACTCTTCCCGCCAAGGAGAATGGGAGTGTGTCCCACCTCTGCACGTCCTTTTTTACTTCCTCTACCAGACTGGTCAGGTTCCATTTGTGAATCTGTGTCCAATCATGGGTGATGTGGATCCCCAGGTAGCAAAACCTGTGTCCAGCTTGTTTAAATGCCAGCCACTTCAGCTCTGCCCCTCCCCCTTGCATGTCCACTGGGAATATCTCACATTTGCCCAGATTGAGTTTATAGCCCGAGAAAATTCCAAACTCTTTCAGGAACGCCATGCTTCCCTCCACGTGTGGGTCCGAGATGTACAGGAACAGGTCATCCACACAGAGTAAGACTCTGTGCTCTCTGAGTCCTCTCTGATTCCTTTTCCAGTTCTTCGTGGCTAGTGGTTCAAATGCCAAGGCAAACAGCAAAGGGGACAACGGTTATCCCTGCCTTGTGTCTCTGTGCAGCTGGAAATATTTAGAGCTGGTGGTATTTATCCGTACGCTCACCTTGGTAACGCTGTACAGGTGTTTCACCCAGGAGGTGAACCCTGCTCTCAGTCTGACTACTTCAGTAACTCTGTGAGGCACCATCATTCAACTCTGTTGAAGGCCTTTTCCGTGTCCAGGGAGACGATCACCTCTGGTGTTCTCTCCCCGGGTGGGGTCATTATCACGTTCAGCAGGCGCCTGATGTTTGATGTTAGCTGTTTGCCCTTGACAAAGCCCGTTTGGTCTTTTGCTACCACCTGGAACGCAGTCTTCCAGTCTCACGACAAAGATTTTGGCCAGTATTTTCACGTCCACGTTTAGCAGTGAAATGGGTCTGCAGGGCCTGCACTCTGTTGGGTCTTTGTCTTTCTTGGGATCAGTAAGATTGAGGTTTGTGCTAACGTCGGCAGCAGGGTGCCCCTTGCCAGAAAGTCTGTGAACATCGTCCGCATGTGCGGGGCCAGTGCCGTCCCAAATGTTTCGTTGAAGTCTGCTGGGAATCCATCCCGTCCTGCTGCCTCTCTGCATGAATGAAGTTAATACTCTCCATGACTTCTCCCAGCTCTAGTGGGGCTTCCAGCCTCCGTTTACGATCTTAACTCCTGGCTCTCATCCCGTAGCAGGAATAGTAGGTCTGTCCCACCCAGCCCTTCCTTATCCGCAGTCGGTCCTTCTCACTCAGGTGCATCTCTTGGATGAAGACTATGTTGGCTTTTGTACTTTTCAGGTGGGCGAAGACTCTGGAACTTTTCACTGGGCCATTCAGGTGATAATCAGGTGATAATCCTGTTGGGTTTTCTTTTGTCTCCCCTCTCCTGTGGGATTAATCATACTTACCTGGTGAACGTGCCCCTGTACACTGGGGTTGCCCTTTGTTAGAGGGAATTCCAAAATTACCTCAGTCACCATTCTCACCATGAGGTCAGGCGCCTGCGCACTGGGGAATCCTTTTGTCCAGTGGCCAGCCAACATGGCCGCCAATTGAATGTGCGCCATGTGGATGTGCCCCGGTCCTCCGGGGTTTCCCTTTGTTTAGGAACCCTCCAAAGTGGTTGCTTGTGGTGCCTTTGTGTTCCAAGTCACCATGTGTGGCCTATTGCAGCCAGTCTAATGCCCTTGCAGCACGGTAGCATAAGTGGCTAGCACTGTGGCTTCATAGCGCCAGGGTCCCAGGTTCGATTCCCCGCTGGGTCAGTGTCTGTGTGGAGCCTGCGTGGGTTTACTCCGGGTGCTCCGGTTTCCTCCCACAGTCCAAAGACGTGCAGGTTAGGTGGATTGGCCATGATAAATTTCCCTTAGTGACCAAAAAGGTTAGTGAGGGGTTATTGGGTTACGGGGATAGAGTGGAAGTAAGGGCTTAAGTGGGTAGGTGCAGACTCAATGGGCCGAATGGCCTCCTTCTGCACTCTATGTTCTTACAATCTTTACTCCTATGTTTCCCCTATGGTACCGTTGTGCCTAAACCACAGTGTATGTTTAACCCGTATACAATGGACAAATGACCTCAAGTTGTTCGGTACAACAATATACTTTTCTTCACAAACACACAATTGTTAACTTTAATCAATCACCCACACATGCAAGTTGAACTCTAAGCTAATGCACACAAAAAAGACCTTCGGCGGAATTTTCCGACCCCCTGGAGGTCAGAGAATCGCCCAGGGCCGGAGTCAATCCCGCCGCAGCCGTGTTCCGAATTCTCCGCTCCCCCCCCCCCCCCCCGAGATTCGGCGGGGGCGGGAATTGCGCTGTGCCGGTCCCCACGTGGCGATTCTCCAGCCCGCGATGGGCTGAAGTCCCGCCGCTGACAGGCCTTTTCCGGCGGCGTGGTTTAAACCACCTCTGGTACCGGCGGGATTGGCGGCGCGGGCGGGCTCCAGGGTCCTGGGGGGGGGGGGGGGGGGGGGGGGGGCGCAGGGCGATCTGACCCCGGGGGGTGCCCCCACGGTGGCCTGGCCCACGATCAGGGCCCACCGATCGGTGGGTGGGCCTGCGCTGTGGCGGCACTCTTTTCTTCTGGCCCGCCATGGACTTCACCAGGTGCCCTTTGCTAGGTGCTCTCTCCCTTGTGGGAGATGCGTCACGGTCCCTCTCCCGCTCATTCTTCCCGGTGCTAATTTTCCCGCCAGTGTGGTGGCCCCCCCCCCCCCCTCTCGGGATCTGTTATATATCCACCCGTCACCAGCTATTATACTCCCTCCCTGCTGTTCTCCTCACCCTTTCCTGTGCTGTGCTGCCCTCACTCTTTCCTTCCTCTGCTGCAACTCCCGTCCTCAGAATGAGGCAATGCACTCCGGCATAAAATGTCCTTCGAGATGGTTACTTAAGTTAACAAATAAAGTCTCTTCTGGTGTACTTTTCACTGCTCTATCTGCTGCCGTATCTCCAGGACAAATTTGTCTGCGCCCATCGGGGCTATGAAGAAGTGCTCCCTGCCCTGGAATGTGACCCAGAAGTTTGGCTGGGTACAGCATCCCAAATTTTAAGCCACTTTTATACAGGATGCTTTCGCCCTGTTGAACTCTGCCCGGTGCTTGTCCAGGTCAGCCCCAATGTCCTGGTCTATCCTGATCTGGTGATCTTCCCAGTTGCAGCTTTTTGTTTGTCTTGCCCAGCGCAGGATTCTTTCCCGGTCTTGATACCGGTGCATTTCAGTGATTATCGATCTCAGTTGTTCCCCAGCCTTGAATTTTGGACAAAGCGACAAGAGGGCTCTGTCTTTTTCTGGTCGGTTGGGGAAGCTATCCCTTCCCACCAGATTGCCCAGCATTTAGACCACATAGACTGTGAGGTCCCTCTCTTTGATGCCCTCCGGCAGGCCCACAATCATCAGCGCCTTGATCGGGTTTCCTGATCTTCTATCTTTCCCCTCAGATCCCCAGCCAACCTTGTTATTTTCTTTTCCAGGGCGGCGATCCGGTCGCTGTGGTCTGTTGAGGCCTTTTCTAGCTCCTTTCTAGTGTTCCCCTGGGCTTCCAACTGCCTCGCCACCAGCATGGTCGCCACAGCTTCTGCGACTGCCACCCTGACCACCACCTGAAAAAGGTCTTCGTCTCCTCCCTATGTTCCCGTGCCAGAAACATCCTCCATCCGCCCTCTGGTGAGAGAGGACTCCGTGTGCGGCGGGTCGGTCCTTCTTGCTCTGGCGTGGCCCGTGTTTCAACGCCTCGTGTGTCTGCTGGCTCAGCCACTCAGCGGGGCTGGTTTAGCACAGGGCTAAATCGCTGGCTTTGAAAGCAGACCAATGCTACCGTGCTGCCCGTGCGGGAATACCTTTTTCCCTGTATTAGCGGGCTAATTTGCGTAGAAGAGCCTATTTTCAGGTTCATGGGAGGAGACTACTCAGAGACTATGCAGCACGGTAGCATTGTGGATAGCACAATCGCTTCACAGCTCCAGGTCCCAGGTTCGATTCCGGCTTGGGTCACTGTCTGTGCGGAGTCTGCACATCCTTCCAGTGTGTGCGTGGGTTTCCTCCGGGTGCTCCGGTTTCCTCCCACAGTCCAAAGATGTGCAGGTTAGGTGGATTGGCCATGATAAATTGCCCCTAGTGTCCAAAATTGCCCTTACTGTTGGGTGGGGTTACTGGGTTATGGGGATAGGGTGGAGTTGTTGACCTTGGGTAGGGTGCTCTTTCCAAGAGCCGGTGCAGACTCGATGGGTTGAATGGCCTCCTTCTGCACTGTAAATTCTATGATAACATCCCCTCCACCGGAAGTCTTCGTTTTCCGATTCTAAAGCAATGTTTTGCCCGCATCGCCATTTGCACTCATGACTAAGGCAGATAAAAAATGCCTCCAGTGTGTTTCTGTATGGATTCAGATCCTTATGGACCAGCTAACAAATAGCAGAAATGGCTGAAGGTTCTAAAAAAAATGTCCGCCTCCTCTTCCTCCTGATTCAGTGTTTTGACCAGTTGAGTCAATTCCAATTCTTTCCTCACTATGACTGTCAAACCTTTTCTTCCCAGGTCAAGCAGTATGACGTTTCCAGTGACCAAGACCTTGGGAATATTAGGTTTGTGAAGCTGGAGGTGACAAAATTCCTGGTGGAGGATTATTGGCTCTGCCTCTCGGTGCTGGTGGAGACCCCATTGGGAGAGACTCTTCGCTTCCCCTGCTACAAGTGGCTCAGCACTTGCACCATACTGCTCCGGGAAGGAACAGGTGAGGTGCTGGTTATTCCGGGGAATGGCATAAATAATGGAGGCAAAGGATGTAAGTGCTCCAGTCCTCTCTCTTGTCTCTTCCAACAGAGCAATAGAGACAGGTAGAGTAGGTCGCTAATGAAGGATAAATGGTGTGACGTGTTCCCAGAGAGAAGTTAACATTGGGATTGTGGTAGGAATAAGGGATGGAGTGAGAGGCTGGGATTCAGGGATATGCACAGCAGGTGGGATTGAGGGATGAGGGGAGAAGGTGGGAATGATGGATATGGATTGTAGGTGGGATTGAGGGATGCAGGGAGAAAGGGATTGGGGGACATGGGGAAAGGTGGGATTGAGAGAAATGGGGAGAATATAGAATTGAGGGATATGTGTAGAAATGGGATTGAGGGAAATGGGGAAAAGGTGTGTGTGGGATATGGGGAGAAGGAGGGATTCAGAGAAACGGGGAAAAGGTGGGACTCGGGGTGCAACGGTAGAATTGAGGGAGATGGCGAGATTAAGGAATTTTATATGAAGGGAGAATTGAGGGATATGGAGAGAAGGTGGGATTGAGGGATATTGTCTGATAATGGGATTGAGGGATTTTATCTGAAAATGGGGTTGAGGGATATTGGCTGGAATTCTCTGGTTGTTGTGATTCAATTTGCAGCGGCGACAGGTGATCACAATGGGAAATCCCATTGACAATCGGCGGGAAGGTAGAATCCCGCTGCCAGAAAACGGCATGCGGCCGAGAAACACGTGGCCGGCAGGCCGGAGAATCCCGCCCATTGCCTGAAAATGGGGATTGCGTGATGATGTCTGAAGGTTGGGGAAGCTGTCGGGACAGAAGGTCTAATTAATGTTACAGTAAGAAGTCTCACAACACCAGGTTAAAGTCCAACAGATTTGTTTCAAACACGAGCTTTCGGAGCACTGCTCCTTCCTCAGGTGAAGAGCAGTGCTCCGAAAGCTAGTGTTTGAAACAAACCTGTTGGACTTTAACCTGGTGTTGTAAGGCTTCTTACTGTGTTCACCCCAGTCCGACGCCGGCATCGCCACATCATAATTAATGTTAAGCAAATGAGGAATCCTTTCAGCGGTGGTGCTGGGAAATGGGTTCTACTGAGGCTTGTTAATATGTACTGGGGGTCACCCCTCCCCCCCCCCTCCCCCCAACTCCAAACATCCTCAGTTCGATTCCCACCACTGACCCTTGCCTTATTTAACACTGGTATGTTCCTTACAGCGAAGAGGTTGTGTGACGACAAGTTGGCTGTATTTCTGACCCATCGCCGGGCTGAATTGGAGGAGAAACTAAAAGTCATCAGGTAATCGCCAGATACCATGGCTTTATTTACAGTGGGGGTGGGTGGGTGCAGGTGGTGGAGGGGGGGGTTGTGGGGCAAGAGAGTGGCATGTGGGAGTATAGGTGGGGTGGATTGTTCTTTTGACAAAGCTAACGTTCCAGAAATATTCAGGGCAATTGCGTCCGTTTCAACCAGATCTTTGAACCGTGGAACCATTTCCCCAGACGAATTTAACATTCACATGTTGGTTGGACAGAGTTTTATTGGACTTGTTCCCGGGGATCGCGAGACTGTCCTCTGAAGAAAGTTTTACAGAAACGGGACTTGCGTACTCTTAGATGTTCAAAGAATGAGAGGTGGTATCATGGAGCATAATGTGGGAAAACATGAAGTTGTCCATTTTGGAAGGGAGAACAAAAGAACGGTATTATTGAAATGGAGAAAAACTGCAGAAAGCTGCAACACAAAGGGACTTGGGGGAACTTGTGCAGGAAACACAGAAAGCTAGCAGACAGGTGCAGCAGGTAATCAGGAAGCTAATGGAATGTTGGCCCTGATTAAAAGAGGGTTGGAGTATAAGAGTCGGGAAGTCTTGCTGCAGCTGGACAAGGTGCTGATGAGACCACATCTGGAGAATTGTGAGCAGTTTGGTCCTCTTATTTGAGGAAAGTTATTGGGGTGCCTTCTTCATTGCCCAACACCAGCATCAGCATTCCTGATGGGAGTGGAAAATGGTGCATGGGACTAAAAACCATATTGCCATTCCCTGCTGCCCCACTACAAGCATCAGCGATCTTCCCCGGAAATGGTAGTCCATCATTAATGTGCGATTAGTGGGCCTGACCCCCGATTTTTCACCCCCCCTCCCCATTATGCTCTGACCCCCACTCCGGGAAACCCATCGGACAGGCATTGGTTCAAGGTTGCACAAGTGAGGCCTGGGCATGGTGGGTTAAGGAGGTCAGAGCTTAATGGAGGTCCCCCCCCGCCAAAGTCAATAGAAGGTCCCCCTCCCCCCCACAATGCTATTCGTGCTCTCCCTCAGACCTCCCTCAGACCATCCCTGATCCCTTCAGATTCCCCCATAAGACCTCTCCTCAGACGTTTCCATGAGAGACCCCCATGAGAGACCCTCATATCATCGACCACTGCTGGAAGCTAAAGAGCAGTAAGGGTAA
Organism: Scyliorhinus canicula; assembly: GCF_902713615.1. Classification (NCBI taxonomy): domain Eukaryota; kingdom Metazoa; phylum Chordata; class Chondrichthyes; order Carcharhiniformes; family Scyliorhinidae; genus Scyliorhinus; species Scyliorhinus canicula. The sequence goes on along the minus strand of NC_052162.1, from coordinate 110,706,711 downwards.
AAGCAGTGAGGAAACATTGCTTATCCACTTACCAGTCCCTTACACCTGCTTCCTCAGATGAAATTGTTTGAAAGTAGCAGGCGGTACAGTTGTCCCAGGCCGAATAGAAAGGGAAAACCATATGAAAAGGCTTGAAAGCCCCTGATATCCTTTGACCTGTGAGGCTTCTATTCACTTTCAAAGAGAAATAGCTGTATGAGTCTGTGATTAATAGCTTCCAGACAGTCGTGTCTGCATTGTTTATTTTACTTTTCCCTTCATGCTTGAATGCATTTCAAGTATCCTGTTTTGAAGCTAACCACAATGCTTATAAACACTCATGATTATGACAGCTCCTGACCACGCCAAAAGGAGTTAAGTGCTTTCACTTCCTCCTTTTCTCAGCAGAAAGTACTTAATTTCTTTTGAGCAGGCAGCCCGATAACGATACTCCATCGGAATCCGGTGGGATCCTGTCACGCATGAATTTTCATGGCCAGGGAACCAGAGTAGCACGCAGTCAACACTCCCAATGTCAGCAGAGATCAGTAGTGACTCTCCACTGGGGGAACTTAGGGCTGGATTCTCCGATTTTGAGACTATGTCCGGAGCATGTGTCTAGTCTTACGACCAAAAATTCGGCATCGTCCCTGGCGGGTGCGTGGCTGTGCATGCGAATGACGGTGATCTGTAGCGGTCGCATCGTACCACATGGTGCCAGCCGCATGCCAACCTGGCCTGCCAGATAGTGCCCCCCTGTAACCCCCCCCCCCTTTCCACCCCCGGACCACGCCCCACCAGTCCCCCCAGCCCCCGCCGAAGCCCCACTGGCCAGCGGAATGGCTTCCCCACCCCCCCCGCTCAAAAGAAATTAAGTACTTTCTGCTGAGAAAAGGAGGAAGTGAAAGCACTTAACTCCTTTTGAGGTGGTCAGGAGGTCCCTGAAAACTGTGAGCACACCTGTCCCATGCCGTCGGGGGGAGGGGGGGGGTGCTATTGAGTCGGATTATCAGCCATAATTTTTATTTTAACAGTCAATTTTATTGAGGTCTTTTTGGCATTGTAAACAGTGACAATATGCATTAGTGTGCAGATACCAATTACAAAAAACATAGTGCAAATAACTACCACTCTCGCAAATAGACCCGCCTATTCTTCCCCCCTACTCTACACTATTCTACCCCTCCCCCCCCCCCCCCCCCCCCCGCTGACGATTAGTTCCCCGCGAAGAAGTCGATGAATGGTTGCCACCTCCGGGCGAACCCCGATAGTGATCCCCGTAAGGCGAACTTGATTTTTACCAAACCGAGAAAGCTTGCCATGTCCGACAGCCATACTTCGGTCTTTGGGGGCTTTGAGTCCCTCCAGGCCAACAGTATTCGTCGCCGGGCTATCAGGGAAGCAAAGGCCACAACGTCGGCCTCTATCCCCTCCTGTACTCCCGGGTCTTCCGACACCCCAAAAATCGCCACCTCTGGACTCATCGCCACTCTTGTTTTCAGTACCCGGGATATGACGTCCGCAAATCCCTGCCAGTATCCCCTGAGTTTTGGATACGCCCAGAACATGTGGACATGGTTCGCTGGTCCTCCCCCACATCTAGCACACTTGTCCTCCAGCCCAAAGAATTTGCTCATCCGGCCACCGTCATGTGGGCCCGGTGAGCCACCTTGAACTGAATCAGACCGAGCCTGGCATATGTTGCGGTTGCATTTACCCTCCTCAGAGCGTCTGCCCATACGCCTCCCTCCAACTCCCCACCAAGCTCCTCCTCCCACTTAAGTTTCAGTTCCTCGGTCCCTGTGTCCTCCGCTCCCATAAGCTCCTTATAAATATCTGAGACTCTCCCCTCTCCTACCTCACCCCTGGAAATTACCCTGTCCTGGATACCCCTTGGTGGAAGGCGTGGAAAGGACGGGACCTGTCTACGTACAAAATCTCGCACCTGCAAGTACCGAAAGTCATTCTCCCTTGCCAGCCCGAACTTCTCCAGCGCCCTCATGTTCGCGAAGCTCCCTTCCAGGAACAAGTCGCCCATCCTTCCCACCCCAGCCCTCCGCCACGCTCGAAACCGGCCATCCATCTTCCCCGGGACAAATCGGTGGTTGTCACATATTGGGGACCAGACCGACGCTTCCACTTCCCCCGCATGCTTCCTCCATTGGCCCCAAATCCGCAAAGCCGCCACCACTACAGGGCTGGTGGAGTACCTGGCCGGTGGGAACGACAGGGGAGCCGTGACCAGGGCTGCCAAACTGGTGCCTCTGCACGAAGCAGCCTCCACCCGCTCCCAAACTGACCCCGTACCCACCATCCATTTCCTTATCATGGCTATGTTAGCCGCCCAGTAGTAGTTGCTGAGGTTCAGCAACTCCAGCCCCCCCTCGCTACGGTTCCGTTCCAGTATCCCCCTCTTTACCCGCGGGGACTTCCCCGCCCAAACAAATCCCAGGATGATTTTATTGATTCTTTTAAAGAAGGACCGCGGAATGAAAATAGGGAGACACTGAAAAATAAACAGGAATCTCGGGAGAATCGTCATCTTCACCGTCTGTACTCTCCTCGCTAGTGACAGCGGGAGTGCATCCCACCTCCGAAACTCGCTCCTCATTTGCTCCACCAGCCTGGACAAGTTCAACCTATGCATCTTACCCCAGTAGTGCACCACTTGTATCCCTAGATACCTAAAACTTTCCCCAACCAGCCTAAATGGTAGCTCCCTCAGCCTATTCTCCTCACCCCTCGCCTGCACCACAAACATCTCGCTTTTTGCCATGTTCAACTTGTAGCCCGAAAACCGGCCAAACTCCCCTAGGATTTCCATAATCCCGTCCATCCCTGCCGCTGGATCTGACACATACAAAAGCAGGTAATCCGCGTAGAGTGAGACCTTGTGTGCTATTCCCCCCCTGACCATTCCCTTCCATCCCCTTGCCGCTCTCAGAGCAATTGCCAGCGGTTCTATGGCCAACACAAACAGAGGAGGAGAGAGGGGGCATTCATGTCTTGTCCCGCGGTATAGTCTAACATACTCAGATGTCATCCTGTTTGTCCTTACACTAGCCTCTGAAGCCTGTTATAGCAGTTTAACCCAGTCCACAAAGCCCTCTCCAAACCCAAACCGTCCTAACACCTCCCATAAATAGTCCCACTCCACCCGGTCAAAAGCCTTTTCGGCATCCATTACCACCACTACCTCCACCTCTCTGCCCTCCGGGGGCATCATAATCACATTGAGTAGCCTTCTTAGATTGGCTACCAGCTGCCTGCCCTTAACAAACCCCGTTTGGTCCTCCACAATCACGTCCGGTACACAATCTTCGATTCTGGACGTCAGGATCTTGGCCAGCAGTTTAGCGTCTACATTAATAAGGAGATTGGCCTAAGGAACCACAGACCTCCGGATCCTTATCCCATTTTAATATCAGCGAGATGGTGGCTTGCGACATCGTTGGGAATAACACCCCATTGTCCCTCGCCTCATGAAACACCCTAACCAGCACAGGCCCCAGTATACCCGCATACCTTTTGTAGAACTCCACTGGATACTCATCCGGCCCCGGGGCTTTACCCGACTGCATGGCCTTCAGGCCCCCATTACTTCTTCAGCTCTAATCGGGGCCCCCAGCCCCTCTACCATCCCCCTGCCCACCTTTGGGAAGGTCAGCCCAACTAAGAAGCGCCTCATTCCCTCCGGCCCCGTGGAGGGTTCCGAGGTATACAGCTTACTGTAAAAGTCCCTGAATACCCTGTTCAGTCCTGCCGGGTCTTCCACCCGGTTCCCTGCCCCGCCCACTACCGTCCCTATCTCCCTGGCTGCCTCCCTCTTCCTAAGTTGCTGCGCAAGCATTCTGCTGGCTTTCTCCCCATACTCGTACACCGCGCCCCTGGCCTTTCTGAGTTGCTCTACAGCCTTCCTAGTGGATAGTGCTCCCAGCTCCACCTGCAATCTCCGTTGTTCCCTAAGTAGCTCTGCCCTCGGGGAGTCCGCATATTCCCTATCCGTCCGTGTCATCTCCTGCACCAGTCTGTCCATCTCTGCCCTATCCGTTCTGTCCCCATGGGCTCGGATTGTGATCAGTTCCCCTCTCACCACCGCCTTCAGCGCCTCCCAGAGCACCGCTGCTCAGACTTCCCCTGTATCGTTGACCTGCAGGTAGTCCTGCATGCATTTCCCCATTCTCTCACACACCCTCTCCTCTGCCAACAATCCCACCTCTAACCTCCATTGTGGGCGCTGATAACTTTCTTTCCAGACCAGAGGTCGACCCAATGTGGAGCACGGTCCGAAATAGTGATCTCCGAGTATTCTGTATCCCTCACCCCCTCCAAAAAGTCCTTACTCATAATAAAAAAGTCAATACGTGAATAAATCTTGTGAACATGTGAATAGAACGAGAACACCTTCCCCGTCGGCCGGCTGATTCTCCAGGGGTCTATCCCCCCCATTTGCTCCATGAACCCTCTCAGTTCTCTTGCCATTGCCGGGACCCTGCCCGTTCTGGAGCAAGACCGGTCCAAGTCGGAGTCGAGGACTGTATTAAAGTCCCCACCCATAATCAACTTGTGCGAATCCAAATCGGGGATTTTCCCCAGCAGCCTTTTGATGAAATCTACATCATCCCAGTTTGGAGCGTAAACATTCACTAGGACCACCCTCACCCCCTCAAGCTTGCCCCGGACCATGAGAAATCTACCACCCCCATCCGCAACTGCTGTCCTCCCCAAATTTAACCCATTTGTTAATCATGATCGCGACCCCTCTGGTCTTAGCGTCAAGCCCCGAATGGAAGACCTGGCTAACCCAGCCCGTCCATAATCTAATCTGGTCCGCCACTTTCAACTGTGTCTCCTGCAGTAACATTGCATCCGCCTTCAGAGCCCGTAAGTGCGCAAACACACATGTCCTCTTGACCGGCCCGTTTAATCCTCTAACATTCCAGGTGATTAGCCTGGTTGGAGGGCACCCTGCCCCCCCCCCCCCCCCCCCCCCCCCACGCCAATCAGCCACCCCCCTTCTTGGACCCACCCTTTGCCCATGTGCCGCGCCTCCCCTGGTCCGCCTCTTGGCAGCTCCCACCCCCGACCCCTTCCCTGCAACCTGGTTCAATTCCCTCCCTCGTCAGCAGATCATCTTCCCCCCCCCCCCCCAGCAACAACCCCTTGTAACCTAACCCCTGCCATATACTGGCTGTATACACACCCCCCACCTCGCTTCCATTGACTAGCTCAAAGCAGCTAGCCTGGTGGCTCTCAACTCCGGCGCCACTATGTCTCACAGCTATTATCCCCCCGCTCACCTCCCCTCGCCCATCAACACCACCTCCCCAGAACAGCCCTGTTCGAGCAATTGCTCTGGGACCGAGACAGAGGGAAAACAAACAAAGAACAAAGCAACATTCCCAGAAGAGAAAAAAAGCAAAGAGAACCCGAACAGCCCCCCAGCACCCTACAACTTAAACTTTAACTATCACTTTGGCTTTAACTTTAAAACTGTCAAACAGGCAAACACAAGAACACCCCCAATTTTAAATAAAAGAGCATGCCGAACGACATTGCTAACACGAAGGGCAATATGTGAACAACTGCAGACATCCCTTAGTATGCTCTAACTTGAGTCCATGGGTCCTCAGTTCGGCACCAGTCCATGCCCCTTAGCAAAGTCCATTGCTTCCTCCGGGTCGTCAAAATAATGTTGCTGTTCCCGGTATGTGACCCAAAGTCGCGCTGGGAAAATTAGCCCGAACTTGACCTTTTTAAACAGGATCTCTTTTATTTGTCTGTAGGCTGCCCTGCTCCTGGCTCAGATCCTGGCAGATGCGTAGGACACTGTTGTTCCATGAGCAGCTCCTCGTGCTCTTGGCCCACTGTAGAACCCGCTCCTTGTCCACGAACCTATGGAACCTGACCACCATTGCCCCCCCGGCTGCCTCGCCTGCACTCTGTGTGCCCTGTCCAGCTCCAACGGACGCGGGAACAAATCATCCCCCAGCAGCTTCTGCAGCATGTCTGCCACATATGCCGTGGCATCCACTCCCTCGGCCTCCTCCGGGAGCCCAATGATTCTCAGATTCTGCCGGCGAGACCTGTTTTCCAGGTCCTCCAGCTTGTCCATCAGCCTTGCTTGCTGCTCCTTCAACTTACTAATTTCCACGTCCGCTACAGTTTGGAAATCCGCCTGCTCTTCCACTGTCTTCTCCAGTGCCTGGACCTTCTTATCCTGAGCATCCAGCCTCTGGTCAAGTCTCTCCACCGCTTTCTGGAGCGGTTCCAAATTATCCCGTTTCAGTGCTGCGAAGCTCTCTTTCATGACCTGCAGCATGTTGTCCAGTGCTGTCTGGACCGTCCTTTCCGTGGTCCGGTCATCGGCCATCTTTCCTCCCACTTGAGCTTCCACACCACCTTTGTTCAGCCCCTTCTTCGCCTGTTTTCGCTCCCTTCTGCTCCTCAAGTCCATGCAACTCTGTATGGATTCAGATCTAGAGTGCTATTGCTTTTCACTCCAGCGCTCAAAAGTTCAAAAAAGTCGGGGAAAAAGGTCTTAAAGTCATGCCGGAGTGAGAGCCACCAAATGTGCGACTTACTCCCTCATAGCCGCCACCGGAAGTATCAGCTATGATTTTAATGAATGGCAGAGCAGGTTCAAAGGGCCAAATTACCTCCTCCTGCTCCTTTTTTCTATGTTTCTATCCCATTTTCCAGCGCTTGGCCCATACCCTTGTATGCTTTGGCATCGAAAGTGCACATCTAAATACTTCTTAAATGTTATGAGGGTCTCTGCCTCCACCACTCTTTCAGGCAGTGAGTCCCAGACTGCCACCAGCCTCTGGGTGAAAAAGTATTTTCACACATCCCTCTAAACCACCTGCTCCTTAGCTTAAATCTATGCCTCCTGGTTGTTGATCATTCCACCAAGGGGAAAATTTCTTCCTCTCCACTCTATCTTTGCCCCTCACAATTTTAGGTTGCAGATTTGTCTGGGAAACCTTCTCTGAAATGCTTCCATTTTTACCCTAATGTCGTCTCACTGTGTGCTCCAGGTGGAAGGTGTTTGCCCCCAATTTCCCGAGATGCATCGATGCAGACACGGAGGAAGAACTCCCCATGGACCTGAGGTTCAGCAATGAGAAATCGAAGGATTTCAGCAGCTCGCGAATTTTGGTGTAAGTGTGGCACATTCGAGGATCCTCAGGGGCAATTTGACAGGGTAGATGCTGAGAGAATGTTTTCCCTTGTGGGAAAGTCTGGGACCAGAGGGCATCATCTCAGAGTAAAGGGGTTGCCCATTTAAAAGAGAGAGGGAGAGAAAAGAGCTAACGTTTCGAGTCTGATGACTCTTTGTCAAAGCTAGACCGGACTTGAAACTTTACCTCTTTTCTCTCCCTACAGAAGTTGGCAGACCTGTTGAGATTTTCCAGCATTTTCTCTTCTGTTATTTATCCACTATAACCCTCAAACCACCGCCAAGAAAGCGCCTTCCCTTCTCCCCCCCTTCTCCCTCTCCCCCCACTGACATTTTAGGACATCTTGAAGAAGTCGATGAACAGCTTCCACGTCATCTCATCCACCCCTCTAATGGCGAACTTAATCTTTTCCAAGTGAAAGAATTCAGCTGTGTCCTGCACCCAAGTCCCAACTCCAGGCCATTCTGAATCCCGCCAACTCAGCAAGATCCTCCTCCGGGCTAGCAGGGAAGCAAATACCACCACATCGGCTTCTTTCCCCACCAGAGTATCAGACACTCTGAAAATTGCTACCCATGGGAACAGTGTTACCTCCACTCCCAAAACCCTGACAGTACATTGGTAACCCCCCTCCAGCTTCGGACAAGCCCAGAATATATGGGTATGGTTCACCGGGGACCCAGCACACTGCACGCAATGGTTGTCTACCCCCATCCTGTACCCTGGCCCGGGAAGGAAACTGCCAGCCACCGTTGTTCACCGTGCCTGATCGCACATGGCAAGGGCGGTCAGCGCCACCAGTAACACCATCCCAACCAGCCTGCAATGCATGACCTCCTCAGGGCAGCCAGGGTGATAGGCAGCACATTGCCCTGGCATCAACCCCCGTCCCACACACCCATAACCCTACCTCCCCCCAACCAGGATGGCGTCCGAACCTCCACCCGGCACCACATGTCGGCAGCCATACTGGCCGCCACGGCCGGGTGCCCTGGCCATTGAAGCAACCAGCTACCCATCCCCTGGGCTGCATGCATCGTACTGTCTGACACTGTGTGTTTCCCCAGGGGAAGGCTGCTCATAACCGCAGGGAGTGGGAGAAGACTGGAGGAGGACTGCCGGACCTCTGGCCCTTCACTGTGGCACAGCAGGGGGCCTTGGACATGGTCTTCAGGCCCAAGAAAAGGCAAGTCGCCGGGGTGGAGAGCGACCTGGGGTGAGGAAGTGAGACCTCGCTGATTTGTGGTTCCCCGTGACACGTGTCAATCCCACCTTTGGCCTCACACCACCCTCTCACCAATCCCACACCACCCTCACTCACATCACACTCACCCCCACACTACCCTCACACCACCCTCAACCACACCCACTACCCCCTGGCTGGCGGTCTAATTATGCATTCTCCTTATGTCTTGGAGGACTTGCTGGTGATGAGGTGGGCCCTTCTGGTGTCCCTTCCCCAGCCACAGCCGGAACCCCCCCCCCCCCCCCACCATGTGCCGAGCAGTGACGGGGACATCGTATGGAGGGGATCCATATACCTGAAACCCAGCACACCCCGGAGCTTGAGTCTGATGTTGACACCAGCATCCTGTCACAGCTGTCTCCAAGACCCTCCAGCATGCCAGAGACACTCACCTCGGTTGGGCACTTTGGCAAAGAGGCCACTTCGGCACCCTCTGGTGCACATCACACAAATTCTCTGGTACATCAGGTGTAGGTAGGAACTCTCGAGGGGTGGATGGTCAGATTGCGGGCCAACCCGAGGGACTAGCTGCCGTCCAGATGGGTTTTGGGCTTCTGGAACGGTCAGTACCAGCGATCATGGAGCTAGGGACTACATGAGGGGGTTGTCGGCAAGCATCCAGCACCTGCTGGCGCAACTGGAGGAGTCCAACCAACTGCAGGAGGTGGTGTCAGCCATGTGTGCCACCCAGGCCAACACTGCACAATCAGCATCCCTCGTGGAGGCCTTGGAGGCGAAGGTTTTGGTTTCAGATCAGCATGTCCAAGGCCTGGGGCAATCTGTGCAGGTGGTGGCTGAGGCCCAGCACAGGGCTGCTCTCTCACAGACAGCCATGTGCCAGAGCCACCTGGACATTGCAGCCACACTCCTGAGCGTGGCCCAGTCACTGCGAGACATGGCTGAGAGTGTGTGCAGCATTGCCAGTCGCTGGCCGACGTGGCACAGATGCAGAGGGAGATGGCGCAGTCACTGGCTGATGTGGCAAAGACCCAGAATGTGGTGGCACTGTCACAGTGTGATTTGGCGCAATCACAGGCTTCTCCGTTTTTTGGAGCGATGCAACTGGGCTTCAAGGTTTTGTGCCAATCTTCCCACAGCCGCCCGGATCGGATCCGTTACTCTGGCCAGATCCTCTGAGGTTTGAATCCTCTACTTTTTGAATTGGAGCATTAGAAAGTTGATCAGTTGGTCGGTTGACCACTGCGCCGGACGAGCCACTCCTGAGCCCGCCGTCATCGCGCCTTCAATCGCGCTTGTGAAGGCCTCCCGGTCTGCCTGCGGCTGCTTATTTTTAGCGATTATCTTGGGAGGGTGAGTACCGGACATACTGCACTACAGGAAAACTTTAATCCCTCAATGTTTGATGTGCGATCCTATCTCGTTCGGCCATCTGATCAGGTTTATTCGGTCGAACTGCACTATTTTGTGTGGGAGCCGCCAAGTATGCGACCGTTTAATGCATGGTCGCCACTGGAAGTCGACAGAATTTTAATCAGTGTGGGAATTAAGGGGATAAGGTGGGAAAGTGGAGTTGAGGATCATCACATCATTTATCAGATCAGATCTCATTGAATGATGGATCAGACTCGATGAAACAAACGGCCTACTTCTGCTCCTTGAACCTTATGGTTTATTGGCCTAATGGACACTGAACAAAATACAAGGTAACCTAGCAACCAGGCTGAGAAGGGACTGACTTGGACGAATTTGGTCATATTGGAATGGACTGGGACACAGTCAACCCCTCTGATCTGTTCTGCTGTTCGATGGGACCCTGCAGCCAAATGCCACGTCCTGAATTTTCCATCCATCGGGTGCGCGCACTTAGCGAGACATGAAATGCATCGGCCCCGTGGTGCAGTTTGAAAATGAAATGAAATGAAAATCGCTTATTGTCACGAGTAGGCTTCAATGAAGTTACTGTGAAAAGCCCCTAGTCGCCACATTCCGGCGCCTGTCCGGGGAGGCTGATACGGGAATCGAACCGTGCTGCTGGCCTGCTTGGTCTGCTTTAAAAGCCAGCGATTTAGCCTGGTGAGCTAAATCAGCCCCTAAGCCCCATCAGTTTGATGCTGGCCGGACAATTGATGGCCATCCAGTGTGAAACACACCCTGGAAAAGGCTGAGCGTGCTGGGGGAGGGCGGAAAGAGGGCGGGCGCTGAGAAAATGGGGGTGCAGGCAAGAGTCAGAAGCATGGCCAGGCCTATCCAACAACCCAGGCCTATCCAACCTCTCTTCATAACTTAAATGTTCCATCCCAGGAAATATCCTGGTGAATCACCTCTGCACCCCTTCAAGTGCAATCAAATCCTTCCGATAAAGTGGCGACCAGACTTGCACACAGTTTTCCAGCTGTTCTCTCACCACAGTCTATACAAATTTGTGAAAAACTCCACACGACCTCCCTGCTTTTGTAATCTGCGCCTTGATCCTTGATTGGTAAAGACAAGTGTCCCTTGGGCCTTTTTCACCACTCTATTAACCTGTCCTCCCACCTTCAGAGATCTAAGGACAAACATGCCAAGGTCCCTTTGTTCCTTGTAACTTCCCAGTGTCATGCTGTTCCTTGAATACTTCCATTTCAAATGACTACTTCCAAAGTATCAAAGACACTTTTTAGGGTTAAATTCCATCTTATTTGACCATCCCGCCTACATGTTCCTGTAACCCAAGACACTCAACCTCACTGTTAACCACCCGGCCTATCTTTGTGTCATCCGAAAACTTACTGATCCTACCCCAACATAGTCATCTATGTTGTTTATCAGTTGATGACGCCGTGGTCATCCGATGGACACCCAGCTGTTTTGAATGTGGATCCATGATAATTCAATACATTGCTCCTTGAAAAGGCCTTGCACAATTTACGTGGAGGTGGGACGATGGTTGGGCTGGCCACTCCCATGGGTGGAGTGGATCTGCAGTGGGGATCTTCTGGTGCTCCTGGCACTGCACGCATTGTTTGGCTAAAGTCTCAATATTCATGCGTAGCTCCGGGCAAACACCTTCATTTTAGAGATTCCCGGGTGTCCGCTGTGGAGGTCTTGCAGGGTTGCTCCTGGTCACGCTCGGGGACCACCACCTGGGAGCCCCACAGCAGGATGCCTTCCACCACACTGAGTTCGGCCACCTTCATGGTGAAGGCACGCAGATCCTCCGGCAGGGCATGAAGCTGGACACCATACAGCACTATGCGGTGTATGGCATCCATTCGGTGCGCCAAAACAGCCCCGATGTCATAGGGTGATGCATTGCAGGTTAACAATAAAGGCTTAGAGGATGGATCAAAATAAATTAGCAGATGCGAAGGTGAAAGCCGCTGTTTCAATTCGTCGAAAGCCATCCGTCGTGGCATGTCTCAAAATCATCGTTTCCCTCCTTTGATAACAGGTGCAACGGAACCAACTTTGGGATGAATTTTCCACAATAGTTTATGAGGCCCAAAAAGGAGCGGAGTTCCGTAGGGTCCTTTGGCATGGGGGGCCTGCCGGATTGCTCGTACCTTGTTGTCCACTGGGTGCAAACCATTCCTGTCCCCCCTGTAACTTAAATAGACCACTTCTTTCACGTGGAATACACACTGCTCGTGCCGTAGGCAGACCACGACTGTCTGGAAACAAGGTAATATGTCCTCTGGGTTCTCCATGTGTTCCCGTTTGGATGAACCCGTCATCCAGGTAAACCTGCGGCAACCCGGTAGCATTGTGGATAGCACAATTGCTTCACAGCTCCAGGGTCCCAGGTTCGATTCTCGGCTTGGGTCACTGTCAGTGTGGAGTCTGCACATTCTCCCTGTATGTGCATGGGTTTCCTCTGGGTGCTCCGGTTTCCTCCCACAGTCCAAAAATGTGCAGGTTAGGTGGATTGACCATGCTAAATTGCGCTTAGTGTCCAAAATTGCCCTTGGTGTTGGGTGGGGTTATGGGGATAGGGTGGAGGTGTGAACCTTGGGTGGGGAGCTCTATCCAAGAGCTGGTGCAGCCTCGATGGGCCGAATGGCCTCCTTCTGCACTGTAAATTCAATGAACCTAATTCTATGAACCCTCGGAGATTATTAGCCATTACTAGCTGAAATATGGCACATGCTGAGGAAACTTCAAAAGGAAACCTAGTGTACTCGTACCATCCCCTGTGTGTGTTGATGGTCACGTATTTCTTTGAAGTTGGATCCAAAACAAATTGTAGATACACGTGGCTCATTTCGAGCTTGGTGAAGGGATGCCCTCCGCTGAGCCGAGCGTACAGATCCTCAATCCTGGGCACTGGGTAGCAGGCTAAACGGGATGCTTGATTAATCGTCATCTTATAATCTCCGCAGAGATGGACAAAGCAGTCAGGCTTCATCATTGGCACAACTGTCGCAGCCCAATCTGCAAATTACAACGGGCAGACGATCCCGAACTGCTCCAAGCAGTCTAATTCTGTATGCACCTCTGCCTTCAGCGCATAGGGACAGGAATGGCCGGAAAATACTGTGACTGGACCTTGGGGCGCACTGAAATCTTGGCTGAGGCTCCTTGGATAGTTCTGGGTCCTTCTCGAAAAAAAACTCGGAAAATGCGCCAATACCATGTCTGGCCCGTTGAGGAACGTGGGGTACACTTGATGCCAATCCAAAAAAGATCTTTCAGTCGATCCTGCCCGAGATAACTGGCTCCCGAACTATTCATTACCACCAATGGTAGATTTGCTGATTGTGGCCCATATTCCACGGGGACCTCCGAGGTGCCCGCGATCACCAAAGGCTCTCCCATGTAAGTTGTCAGCAGTGCGCCAGTGTCCCGCAATGCTCGGATGCCCGAGTGGATTCATTTGTAAGCGTGGCAGCTGATTACTGAGACCACGGCCCCGGTATCGAGCTCCATCTGTACAGAGAAACTATTGATCCAGACCATCACCTGAATGGGCGCTACCCGTGGTGCCGCGATAGAGTACAGGTGGTGGACCCCCTCCACCTAGTCTTGAGTTGCTAGATGTGCTTAAAGTCTATCCCATTTAGCATGGTGGTAGTGCTACACAATACAATGGAAAATATCCTCAATGTGAAGATGGGCTTTGTCTCCACAGGGACTGTGCGGTGCTCACTTCTGCAGCAGGCAGTTTGGTGGGGATGAGGTCAAGTATGTTTTTCCCACTTGTTGGCTCCCTCACCACCTGCTGCAGTCCCAGTTGAGCAGCCACGTCCTTTAGGATGTGGCCAGCTTGGTACTACCGAGCCACACTTGGTGATGGACATAGAAGTCCCCTACCCAGAGCATATTCTGCGCCCTTGCCACCGTCAGTGTTTCCTCCAAGTGGTGCTCAACATGGAGGAGTACTGATTCATTAGCTGATGCTGGTCGGTACGTGGTAATCAGCAAGAGGTGTCCTTGCCCATGTTTAACCTGAAGCCATTAGACTTCATTGAGACCAGAGTCGATGTTGAGGGCTCCCAGGGCAATACCCTCCGGACTGTATCCCACTATGCCACCACCTCTGCTGGGCCTGTCCTGCCGGTGAGACAGGACTTACCCAGGAATGGTGATAGTGGTGTCTGGGACATTGTCTGTAAGGTATGATTCTGTGAGGATGTCTAATAATAATAATCTTTACTAGTGTCACAAGTAGGGTCACATTAACACTGCAATGAAGTTATGTCCAATTCACCTAACAGCACATAGAACATAGAACAGTACAGCACAGAACAGGCCCTTCGGCCCTCAATGTTGTGCCGAGCCATGATCACCCTACTCAAACCCACGTATCCACCCTATACCCGTAACCCAACAACCCCCCCCTTAACCTTACTTTTATTAGGACACAACGGGCAATTTAGCACGGCCAATCCACCTAACCCGCACATCTTTGGACTGTGGGAGGAAACCGGAGCACCCGGAGGAAACCCATGCACACAGGGGGAGGACGTGCAGACTCCACACAGACAGTGACCCAGCCAGGAATCGAACCTGGGACCCTGGAGCTGTGAAGCAGTTATGCTAACCACCATGCTACCCTGCTGCCCCTGCTACCCTGCTGCAGGACCTGTGGGAGGAAACTGGAGCATCCGGGGGAAACCCGCGTGGACACGGTGAGAACGTGCAGACTCCACACAGACAGTGACCCAAGCGGGAAACGAACCCAGGTCCCTGGTACTGTGAAGCAACAGTGCTAACTACTGCGCTACCGTGCCGCCCATTTGTCAGGCTGTTGCTTGACTAGTCTGTGAGACAGCTCTCCCAACTTCGGCACAAGCCTCAGATGTTAGTAAGGAGAACTTTGCAGGGACGACACGGCTGGGTTTGTCGTTGTCATTTCTAGTGCCTGGGTTGATGCCATGTGGTCCGTTTGGTTGCATTCCTCTTTCGTGTTTTTGTATCACATGATAAGGACAGCAGATTCCTTTCTCTAAAGAACATTGGTGAACCAGATGGGTTTTACAACAATTGACAATGGACAATGGTTTCATGGTCATCATTAAACTTTCAATTCCAGATAATTTATTGAGTTTGAATTTCACCTTCTGCCGTAGTGGGATTCGATCATTACCCTGGGTCTCTGGATTACCCGTCCAGCGACAATACCACAAGGCCAAGGCCTCCCGACCTGTTCACCACCTTCAATGATCAGGTCCCTCTTCTCCTTCACCCCCTTCAGAATTGTAGCCCTTATGTTAAATTGTCTCTCCATGTTCTTCCTGCCGAAATGCACCACCTCACGCTTCTCTCCACTCAGTGTCATCTGCCATCTGTCAGCCCACTCCACCAAGTTTGTCTACGGCCTTTTGAAGTTGGAAACTGTCCTCCTCTCAGTTTACAATACTTCCCGTGAATAGACGTTTTTGATTGGGTGGCATGAACCAAAGATGATATGAAAGTGTGCAGGAATGTTTATGTCGCTGTGAAAGGGCTGGCGAAATAGCCAATGTCCCATAGTTTTGTGTTCTGTTGGGGAGGGGGGGGGAGGTTGGGAGGCAGGAGTTGGTGGAGACCATGGGGATGTCGGGGTGGAGGCGGGGGTATTTCTAATCTCAAACTGGATGCAGAACCCCACTAATGGTATGGTGGCACAGTGGTTAGCACTGCTGCATCTCAGCACCAGGGCTCCGGGTTCAATTCCAGCCTTGGGTGACTGCCTGTGTGGAGTTTGCACTTTCTGCCCATATCTGCTCGGGTTTCCTCTGGGTGTTCCGGTTTCCTCCCACAGTCTAAGGATGTGCAGGTTAGGTGGATTGGCCATGCTAAATTGCACCTTAGTGTCCAAAAGGATAAATGGGGTTACTGGGTTACGGGGACAGGATGGAGGCATGGGCTTAAGGAGGATGCTCTTTCAGGGGCCAGTGCAGACTCGATGGGCTGAATGGCCTCCTTCTGCACTGTAAATTTATGATTCTATAACTGTATGTCTGCCGCTGGGAAGATTATTGCTTTTCAGAATCCACCAGGAAATATTTAAAAGCTTCATTTATTCTCTCGAATCCTTTGGAATGTATCGAATTCCAAGAGGGTTGGCTTGTCTGCCCGGGAGTCCAGTTCTGCTGGGCGGGAGCAGAGGTTTGAGTGTGATTCTCGCTGGAGAGCGTGGTCTGCGGCTCAACTAACTGATTGTGGATTCGCGAGGAGCACGGCGAATCTCGGCCCTGCCGCTGTTATGAATCGCATCCTGCTCACTCTTTCTTCAGATTCAAACTTTTGAAAGGGAGACAGAGCAGACAGTGTAACCATCTCAGCTGAAAGCCGCCACTTCCAATAGGTCAGAATTCACCCGTCATTTGGCTATCGCGCCCACCACGCCATGTAATTCTGGGTCTGATGCCATAGCGCAGTGTGTTTCGTTGCAAATCTTTCCCTGAGTAGAAGTATAAGAGGTGACTAAATTGAAATCATTAAGATCCCGATGGGTCTGTTGACCGGGTGGATGAGGAGAGGATGAATATTAATAAGGGGATCGCTCATTTAACATGGTCTTGAGTCACTGGAACTCTTTATCTCAAAGGTTAGTGTATTTCATCATTTTTAAAGGCTGAGCTTGATAGATTCTTGGGCCGGGATTCTGTGGTCTCCCGCTAGTTTCTTGGGGGCAGGAAGCGGTGTGATGCTCACTGGCGGCGGGTTCTCCGCTTCTGCCACTTGTCAATGGAAATCCCCATTGAAACCACCCCACGCTGCCAGGAAACTCACAGGGACAGGGGTGCACTTCTGGTGGCAACTGAGAATTCTAACGGCCGGACTATTCTGGCCTTGGTAACCAAAACAGAAAATGTCGGATAATCTCAGCCGGTCTGACAGCATCCGTGGAGAGAGAAGTGAACTAATGTCTCGAGTCTGGTTGGCTCTTCGCCAGAACAGACTGTCGTCCAGACTCAAAACATTAGCTCCCTCCAGATGCTGTCAGACCTCCTGAGATTGGCCAACATTTTCTGTTTTTATTTCAGATTCCAGCATCTGCAGTAATTTGCGTTTTTCTTAGATTCTCGATGGGCAAAAGGGGGTGAAAGATTATCAAGAGGTTGGCGGAAATGTGGAGTTGAGGTTACAATCAGATCAGCTGTGAACTTATTGAATGATGGAGCAGGTTTGAGGGCCGAGTGGCCCACTCTTGCTCCTTATCCGATGTTCCCACGTCCACACAACCCCTAACTGAAGTGTTAAGTGGCTGAAATATCTTGAGATATCGAACCTTCCTCACAATTCCCCAAGCACAATGACTTCCCTCCCCCGCCCCAGCTTTCCACCTTCAGGTCACAGTCTTCAGTGTTCGAGCAGAAGGGATTCAGTCAGTGTTAAAGATCGAGGCTGAAGTGCTAACCGGTTCCTGTGTGCTGTGTTTCCGCAGCTTTATCGATCTCTTTGTCAAGAAGTTCACGTGCATGTTTCAGGATTCCTGGACCTCCACAGAGGACTTCAATCAAATCTTCCAAGGTGTTGAGAGTCAAGTTGCAGGTAATGGGGAGCTGATGGCGCCGGGGGCTGAGGAGTGATTTGCAGTCTGACACGACACCACTTTGAAAGATTTCTCATTGGCTTCTGCCAACCCTCTGCAGACCCCTTATTGGGGTTTCTAACTGCGCAATCATTGCCACCTGTCCTATTTGGCTAGCCTGAGTCCTGAGACCTTTGACATGAAGAACTGTCGGCGGGATTCTCTCGGCCTGGGACTGCGCCGGAGACTCGCTGTGACCGGCGCGAATCGGGCCACACCGCCCCAACGCCGGGACGCGATTCTATGCCCGGGATGACCAAGAGATCGTCCCAAAAAACCCTAGTCTCACCAGCGCTGTTCTAATCTGGTCTTACCCAGCGGGATGTCGGCGTGGAAGGGTCCGGGGCGGCCTGTGGGCGGGGTCCGACCCCGGGGGGGGGCCTCCGCTGTGGCCTGGCCCACGATTAGATCCCACCGATCAGCGGGCCGGCCTCTCGGGCTGGGGGCCTCCTTTCTTCCACGCCGGCCCCACCATGTTGCATCTGGGCCGGCGCGGAGAAGGGAGCCACTGTGCATGCGCGCAATAGCACCAGTGCCACTGCGCATGCGCGGACCCCGCAGTGCCCAGGTGATGCCGGGATCAACAGCTGGAGCAGCGTGGGCCGCTGCAGTGCCATACTGGCCCCCTGTAGGGGCCAGAATTGCTGATCCCGAGGCCATGTTTCCTGACAGCGTTTACGACTGCGCCAACACTTAGCCTCAGGATCTGAGAATCCCGCCCACTATCTTGTTCTCAGTTGAGGAGACTGCGGGTCTCTGAGCTCAGAACAATGTAAGTTCCCTATTTTATCCTTTCTCCCGGAAGGAAGGCCAGTAAAATTGGGAAAAGACTGATACTGGGCTTGACCGGCATTCCATCTTCATGGTGAACAAGACCAGTTCCGACCTGTCCCAGTCATTGCCCAGGCCCGTCCGTTTTCCTTTTATTCTCCCGCAGGCTTTGCCGGCTGGGCTAACATTTGCTGCCCATCCCTAATTGCCCCTCGATCTGAGCAGCTCGCGAGGGCCATTTCAGACGGGCAGTTAAGATTCGACCACACTGTGGTGTTGGGTGTCTGGAGTCACATGTAGGCCAGACCGGGGTAACGATGACAGATTTCCTTCCCTAAAGCGAAAATTAGTGAGCCAGATGGGATTTTTCATTTTGATGACAATTGACAATCGTTTCACCAGAACAGAGTCTTGCATTTTCAGGAGAGGCAGTGACGTAGTGGTATTTTTAAAAATAATAATTTATTAAGGTATTTGAAAAATTTTATAACAGTAACAATGACATATGACATCAACATGGTGAAATAAACATCTCCCCCCCCCTCAATCTTCACACACCTCAACCATACATCAAAAATCCCCCCCCCCCCCCCCCCCCCCCCCCCCCCCCTCCACCCTTGGAATACTGCATCTGCTGACATTTTTAATTTTCTCTGAGAAAGTCAACGAACGACTGTTACCTCCGGGAGAACCCTAACATTGATCCTCTTAAGGCAAACTTTATTTGCTCAAGACTGAGAAACTCAGCCATGTCACTAAACCAGGGCTCTACACTTGGGGGCTTCAAGACCCTCCACATTAATAAGATCCGTCTCCGGGCTACCAGGGAGTCAAAGGCCAAGACGTCAGCCTCTTTCACCCCTGAACTCCCGGCTCTTCCGACACTCCAAAGATCACTACCTCCGGACTCGGCACCAGCTGTGTTTTTAGCACCATGGACATTGCCTTAGCAAAACCCTGCCAAAACCCTCTTCAGCTTCGGGCATGCCCAAAACATGTGGACATGATTTGCTGGGCCTCCCGCGCACCTCGCACACCTGTCCTCTACCCCAAAAGACCTGCGCTTCCTCGCCACTGTCATGTGTGCCCGGTGGATCACCTTAAACTGTATCAGGCTAAGCCTGGCGCACGTTGAGGAGGTATTAACTCTGCTCAGGGCATCCGTCCATAGACCCGCCTCTATCTCTCCTCCTAGCTCGTCCTCCCACTTGCCCTTAAGCTCCTCCAGTGGAGTTTCCTCCACCTCCGAAATTCCTGGTAAATATCCGATACCTTCCCCTCTCCCACCCAGGTACCAGAAACTACTCTGTCCTGTATCACCCGTGGCGGCCGCAGCAGAAAGGCCGGCATCTGCTTTCTCAGGAAGTCTCGCACCTGCAAATACCTAAAACCATTCCCGGCTGGCAATTTAAATTTATCTTCCAAAGCTTTCAAGCTGGGAAAGATCCCCCATGCTTCTGATTCCTGCCCTCTGCCACCTCCGGAAACCGCCAGCTAGCCTACCCTGTACAAACCTGTGGTTGTTATAAATCGGGGTCCAAACCGATGCTCCCTCCACTCTCTTATATCTCTTCCACTGCCCCCAGATCCTCAGAGCCGTCACTACCCACCGGACTTGTGGAGTATCGGGCTGGCGAGAACAGCAGAGGTGTCGTTACCAATGCTCCCAGACTGGTGTCTTTAAATGACGCCGCCTCCATCCGCTCCCATGCCGACCCCTCCCCCACTACCCACTTCCTAATCATGGCTAGATGATCCGCCCAGTAGTAATTGCAGGAGTTCGGTAGCGCCAACCGACCCTCCCCGACTGCGCTCCAGCAACACTTTCTTCACTTGCGGGGCTTTACCCTCCCACACAAAGCCCAAAATAATTTTATTCACCCGCTTGAAAAAGGCCTTAGGGATGAAGATGGGGAGGCACTGAAAGACAAACAGAAATCTGGGGAGGACCGTCATTTTCACGGCCTGTACCCTCCTGCCAGTGATAGCAGGAGCATGTCCCATCTCTTAAAGTCCCCTTCCATTTGTTCTACTAACCGGGATAGTTGTAACTTGTGTTGTACTTCCCGTTTCCGGGCCACCTAGATTACCAGATATCGAAAGCTCTTCCCTACCATTCTAAGTCTCTTGTCTCTTCTCCTGCCCTCTTGCCTAGATCGCAAACATCTTGCTTTTCCCCATGTTCAAATTATACACCAAACAATTGCCAAATTCCCTCAAGATTCACGTAACTCCCCCCATCCCCTCCAACGGGTCCGAAATGTACAAGAGCAGGTCATCTGCGTAGAGCTTGATGTGGTGCTCCACCCCCCGCCCCCACGAACCAGCCCTTTCCAATTCTTCGAGGCTTTTAAAGCCATCACCAATGGCTGTCTGGCCAGAGCAAACAGTAACGGGGAGAGGGGGCACCCTTGCCTCATCCCTCGGTGTAGTTCAAAATACCCCGACCTCAGCCGGTTCGTGCGCACACGCTCTACTGGTACCTGATAGAGCAACCGCACCCAGTCAATAAAGCCCTCACCAAACCCAAACCTTCCCAGCGCCTCCCACAGGTGATTCCACTCCACCCGATCAAAAGCTTTCTCCACATCCATCACCACCACCGCCTCCTCTCCTTCTGAGGGCACCATAATAACATTTAGAAGCCTTCGAACATTGGCCTTGAGTTGCCTGCCCTTAACAAATACTGTCTGGTCTTCCCCTATCACTCCCGGGACAAAGTCCTCTATCCTTGTGGCCAGTATCTTAGCCAGCAGTTTGGCATCCACATTCAGTAGATGGGCAGCACGGTAGCATGGTGGTTAGCATAAATGCTTCACAGTTCCAGGGTCCTAGGTTCGGTTCCCGGCTGGGTCACTGTCTGTGCGGAGTCTGCACGTCCTCCCCGTGTGTGCGTGGGTTTCCTCCGGGTGCTCCGGTTTCCTCCCACAGTCCAAAGATGTGCAGGTTAGGTGGATTGGCTATGCTAAATTGCCCGTAGTTTCCTAAAAAGTAAGGTTAAGGGGGGGGGGGGGGTTGTTGTTGGGTTACGGGTATAGGGTGGATCCGTGAGTTTGAGTAGGGTGATCATTGCTCAGCACAACATCGAAGGCCGAAGGGCCTGTTCTGTGCTGTACTGTTCTATGTATATGTTCTAAATAGGCCTGTATGACCGGCATTGCTCCGGATCCTACTCCCGTTTCAGGATCAATGAAATCGAGGCCTGCAACAACGTTGGGGGAGGACTCCCTTCTCTCTTGCTTCATTAAATGTCCTCACCAGCAGTGGGCTCAATATCTCTGAAAACTTCTTGTAGAATTCCACCGGGAAGCCGTCAGGCCCCCGGGGCCTTTCCCGACTGCATGCCCTCCAGCCCCTTGATTATTTCCTCAATCTCAATTGGGGCTCCCAGCCCCTCCATCAGGTCCTCCTCCACCCTTGGTAACCTCAACTGATGCAGAAATTGCCTAATCCCCTCCACCCCAGCCAGAGGTTCCGACTCATATAATTTATTATAAAAGTCCTTAAACACCTCGTTCATCCCCGCTGGGTCCAGGACAGTATTACCGTCTCTACTCTTAACTTCACCTATCTCCCTGGTCCCCACTCTTTTCCTGAGCTGGTGCACCTACATTCTGCTTGCCTTTTCCCCATATTCATTCCACCTTTTCTCTGTGGGCCCTTATCGCGATTAATTCCCCTCTGACCACTGCCTTCAAAGCTTCCCAGACCGTCGCTGCAAATACCTCACCCGTATCATTTGTTTCTAGGTAGTTCTGGATGGACTTGTTAACCCGCCCACAGACCGCCTCGTTCGCTAGCAACCCCACATCCAGCTTTAACTGCTTTCTGTGGTAATGAATTCCACAGGCCTGCCACTCTTTGGGTGAAGAAATTTCTCCTCATCTCTGTCCTAAATGGACTACCCGTATCCACAGACTGTGACACCTGTTCTGAACACACCCACCATCGGGAACATCCTTCCTGCATCTACCCTGTCTAGTTCTGTTAGAAGTTTACAGGTTTCTGTGAAATCCCACCCCTCATTCTTCTGAACTACAGCAAATACAATCCTAACCGACTCAATCTCTCCTCATACATCAGTCCTGCCACCCCAGGAATCAGTCTGGTAAACCTTCTCTACTCCCTCTATGACAAGGACATCTTTCCACAGATAAGGAGATCAAAACTACACACGGGTATTCCAGTTATGGCCTCACCAAGGCCCTGTATAATTGTCCCTGTTCCTATACTCACATCTTCTCAGTGGCAGTGACACAGTGGTATTGTCGTTGGACTAGTAATCCAGAAACCCAGAGTCATGATCTGGAGGCCCAGGTTTGAATCCCGCATGGCAGATGGTGAAATTTGAATTCAATAAAAAACTGGAATTAAAAGTCTAAAAGGTGACCATGAAACCATTGTCGATTGTCGTAAAAACCCATCTGGTTCACTAATGTCCTTTCGGTCTGGCCGACATGTGACTCCAGATCCACAGCAATGTGGTTGACTCTTAAGTGCCGTAAGGCATGGGCAATAAATGCTGGCCCAGCCAGCGACACCGACACCCTACATCATGTGAACGAATAAAAATCTGAAGGCCAGCATACCATTTGCCTTTTTACCGCCTGCAGTACCTGCATGCTTACCTTCAGTGACTGGTGTAAGAGGGCACACAGGTCTCATTGCACTTTCCCCTCTCTCAATCTATAGCTATTCAGATAATAATCTGATTTCCTGTTTTTGCTACCAAAGTGAATAACCTCGCATTTATTCACATTACACTGTATCTGCCATGCATTTGCCCATTCATTCAGCTTGTCCAAATCACTGAAGGATCTCTCCATCCTCCTCACAGCTCACCCTCCCACCCAGTTTTGTGCCATTTGGAGATATTACAATTTGTTCCCTCATCTAAATCATTAATGTTTTTGTGAATAGCTGGGGTCCCAGCACCTATGTGAAACAGCTCTCCCAACTTTGGCAGGGTCGACGGGGCTGGGTTTGCCATTGTTGGTGCCTCGTGGTCCGTCCAGTTTCATTCCTTTTTTGTGTTTTCGTAGGGGTTGAATACAAAGGAGTAGGTCATTTAGGACTTAACCAGATTATTGTTGTGGGTCTGGAGTCACATGTAGGTCAAACCAGATAAGGATGGCAGATGGGTTTTTACAACAAGGTATACAACAATTAATTTCAGATAGTTTTGTATTGAGTTTAAATTCCATCACCTGCCGTGGTGGAATTTGAACCTGGGTCTCTGGATTACTAGTCCAGCGTCAATACCACTATGCCACCGCCTCCCCTACTATTGCTGGGATGTCGTGAGGGCCCATAGCCGTTTCTTGATATCACATGGAGTGAATCGTATTGGCTGAAGACCGACATCTGTGATCCTGGGGACCTCCGGAGGAGACGGAGATGGATTATCCACTCGGCACTTCTTGCTAAAGATTGTTGCGAATGCTAGTCCAGTTCAGTTTCTGGTCAATGGTAACCCCCAGGATGTTGACAGTGGTGGGTTGAGCAATGGTAATGCCATTGAATGTCAAGGGGCGATGGTTAGATCCTTTTCTGTTGGAGATCATCATTGCCTGGTACTTTTGTGGCACAAATGTTATTTTCCACTTGTCAGCCCAAACCTACTGATGTTCCCTGGCAGTCTATCCTGCATTGGCCAATAATGTGTAATTCCTCTACAATGACCAGGAATTGTCCACACTCTTACATTATCTAATGTTGGCTTTAGATCGTTGGTAAAGTGCTCCATTTTAGCTTCCTGGGTGTTCATTTTGTTCTATGTCTTTTCCAAACCGTCCCCCCCCCCCCCCCCCCCCCCCCCCCCCCCATCACTACCCCTCCCAGTATTTGCCAAGGATCACTGGAAGGAAGACTGGTTTTTCGGATACCAGTTCCTGAACGGCTGCAACCCAGTTCTGGTGCGGAAATGTGAAAAGATCCCGAAGAATTTTCCCGTGACGGACACCATGGTCCAGGCATCTCTTGGGAAGTCCAAGCTGCAACAGGAAATCAAGGTACCTTCGCAACTTTAAACTTTGTCCTTTGCGGGCCTGAAGTTCGACCTGAGGCATAAGGGGTGATGAGATGCCGGTGAGAAACAAGTGGAGTAACTCGTTCATTCTCCGTGTTTCTTGGAGGATGTTACCTCTGTTGGGGTACCTGTAGAAGCTGCATCAGCCTTGTTCCCCTTGGGTCTTGTTGAGAAAAAGAAAGAGACATTGTTTTGTTGAAGCATTCCATTCTGCACTCATCAGGTTAATTCACAAGAATACAAAAGTGCAAAGCCCACAACAATTTATATTGCATGAGAAAATTTTTTTTTTTATTAGCGGGCAGTACAGTAGCATTGCGGATAGCACAATTGCTTCACAGCTCCAGGGTCCCAGGTTCGATTCCGGCTTGGGTCACTGTCTGTGCGGAGTCTGCACATCCTCCGTGTGTGTGCGTGGGTTTCCTCCGGGTGCTCCGGTTTCCTCCCACAGTCTAAAGATGTGCAGGTTAGGTGGATTGGCCATGATAAATTGCCCTTACTGTCCAAAATTGCCCTTAGTGTTGGGTGGGGTTACTGGGTTATGGGGATAGGGTGGAGGTGTTGACCTTGGGTAGGGTGCTCTTTCCAAGAGCCAGTGCAGACTCGATGGACCGAATGGCCTCCTTCTGCACTGTAAATTCTATGATAATCTATGAGAAGGGATTCCTTCTGTTGACTGGTTGGCAAGTGGACTCCGATTGAGTATTGTCACTAGGCTGGTAAACCAGAGGCCCAATGTGCTCCACTGGTGCCCAGTTTCAAAACCCATCATGGCAGATGGTAGAAATTGAATTCAATCATTCAAAAGTAAAATCTAAAATTAAAATGTGGAATGATGACCATGGAGCCATTGTCAATTGTTGTAAAATTCCCATCTGGTTCACAAATGTATCTTTAGCGAAGGAAATCTATCGTCCTTACCCCAGCCTGGCCTACATGTGCCC
Source organism: Scyliorhinus canicula (assembly GCF_902713615.1). Classification (NCBI taxonomy): domain Eukaryota; kingdom Metazoa; phylum Chordata; class Chondrichthyes; order Carcharhiniformes; family Scyliorhinidae; genus Scyliorhinus; species Scyliorhinus canicula. Next base: position 110,681,600 of record NC_052162.1, on the reverse strand, counting down.
CAAGATCCTCAACAACGTGGTTAACTCTGAGCAACAAAATCAGATGTACCAAACTGTGAGAAAGCCAACGTTTGACGACGGCAACTCACCCCCACCTACTCGAGGGCAATTAGGGATGGGCAATAAATGCTGGCTGAGCCAGCTATGCTCACATCCCTTGGATAATTTTAAAACTAAAATAATCAGATTGAATCAGGTTCAGAGTCTTTTGCCAACCAGTCAGCACTCGCTTCTCCTGCTGTACAAATTGTTGTTCCCTTGACAACTTGGTGTTCTTGCCAATCTGCTTTGATGAGTGCAAGATGAAAAGTTTTGACAATCCCTCTCCTTTTTCAGCAATACGTACTCCAGTTCTGTACGACCAAACAACTACTTCTCCTCTGTTGGTTGCATTTGATATTCTTCCAAAAGAAACAAAATGCTATGGGGCTCTCACCTCACCCATCCCCCACCCTACTCCCACCCAACCCCACACATGGTGGCACGGCGGCCTCACAGGTTTAATTCTGGCCTTGGGTGACGCCTGTGTGGAGTTTTCACTTTCTCCCCGTGGCTTTCCTCCGGGTGCTCTGGTTTCCTCCCAAAGTCCAAAAATGTGCAGGTTGGGTGGATTGGCCATGCTAAATTGCCCCTTAGTATCCAAAGATGTGTAGGTTACACACACTGGTTAGGATATACGGGGATAACATGGGATGTGGGCCTCGGTAGGGTACTCTTTCAGAGTGTCAGTGCAGATTCAATTGGCTGACTGGCCTCCTTCTACACTGTAGAGATTCTGTGGAACAGACCACCTCTGAAGGGAGGTCATAGAATCATAGATTCAAGGTCAAGGCGCTCATGGTGGGGCAAAGGTGATGGGAAGGAGATTTCCTGAATCCTCCAATCAATCTAATTATCTCCTACATCAACACTGGTTTCGGACATTGACCGACATGCAGACTGGGGGAGGTTCAATGATTGCAGGTTCAGGGAGGGGAGTGGGTCAGTTCGCGGGACGGCCAGTACTTTGGTGACATGTTGATGTTGCGAAGTATCTGGGTTCACAGTGGGGAAAAGTCAGTTAGAATCATAGAATCTCTACAGTGCAGAAGGTGGCCATTTACCCCATCGAGTCTGGACCGAACCTCTGAAAGATCATCCCACTCAGGCCCAGTGCCCGGCCCTTTCCCTGTAACCCCACCTAACCTGCACATCTGGGGACTGTGGGAGGAAACCGAAGCACCTGGAGGAAACCCATGCAGACAAGCGGAGAGAGTGCAACTCCACACACACTCGCCCAAGACTGGAATTGAACCCGGCCACCTGGTGCTGTGTGGCAGCCGTGCTAACCACTGTGTTGCCGTGCCGACCCAAGTTCTCTTGGGTCAGTTGGCGGTGGGGTGGGCAGGGGCTGGTGTGCGGGGGAGGTGGTGGAATAAGAGTCAGGGAAATTCCTCCTGGCCCACAAGCAGCGCTGGAAAAAGATTTACCTTTCTCAGCCCAGCTGTTTCAGCCTCCGTTTAGCTCAGTAAACCTGGACAGTGGGGGTTAAATGTCAAATGTGAGGCACATTAATCTTGTCAAAACATGAAGAGGAGGAAAGCTGACTTTTGTAAAAACTTTTCCTTCCGTGGGATGTGAGGGGGGGTAATGGTGGGAGGCACAGAAATTGGTTTCACGGCAGCATGAGGGATGGTGCCCCTAATGGCGGTCAGAAAATCCACCAGGAGCTGATGTGAACTTCATTAGCATTCTGTTAATCGAATACACCTCACACTCTCCTCCCAACCCGCCACAATCTGATGTTTACAATCTTCTCTCTTTGCCCCCCCATTACAGAATGGAAATATCTTCATTGCAGACTACAAGATGTTGGACGGGATTGTCGCCAATGTCATTAAGGGTGTCCAGCAGTACCTGGCAGCGCCCATCTGTCTCCTGTATCTCGACAAACAGAACCGTCTAATGCCGATTGCCATCCAGGTGAGAGATTGGACCGTGAGGCGAGGGAACTCTTTGCAGTTTCCATGGAAACGGTATTGGGGTATGTTCCCTTGGAATCACGGCACAAAGATCAGTGGGCCTGGATTTTTCGGCTGTCGGGCATGTGCCCGTCAACGGGCCTGGAAGCGGGATGCGAAACGAATCGATCCCAGACGCGATATCATGCTGGCTGGCCAATTAATGGACAGTTAGTGTGAACCACGCACTGGGAAAGGCTGAGCGCTGCCGGCGGGGAGGGGAGGAAGAGGGCGGGCGCTAGGAACAGGGAATGCGTGGGGCTCAGCGTTTCTTTTTTTTAAGTTTAGAGGACCCAATTATCTTTTTTCCAATTAAGGGGCAATTGAGCGTGGCCAACCCACCTAACCTGCAAATCATTGGGTTGTAGGGATGAAACCTATGCAGACGCGGAGAGAATTTGCAAACTCCACATGGACAATGACCCAGACACGGGATTCGAACCCGGGTCCTCAGCGCTGCAATCCAGTGCTAACCACTGCGCCACATGCTTCCCCAGGGCAAAGCATTTCTGATGTGCTCCCTCCGGGGGTGGAGGGGCAGCCTCTGTGGAACCGTCTCCGGGAACTGCTGGCCTGTAGAAAATAAATATCACTGTTAAAGCTTTGCCGTGAACAGCAGAATCAAACACAGACCCCAGTCCCCAGACACATTTGTTTAATTTTATTTTGGCCTCGGACAGTTAATTCGGCCCTGGATCAAAGTTGAAGCTAAAACGTAAAGGCTGCCTGGCCAATCGACTCACCTGCCAACTGGAAATGCAGACAAGCCACATAAAACTGTGTTCAATTGGCCCCTTAGTGGGCTGAATTGCCTGTTTGATTGTTGGGGGCGCGCTTCTCACTCTAACAAGCGAGCAGAGCGAGATGTCATGCGAGTGCACCGTGAGCCGGGATGCATGCCTGATGTTTTCTCTTCCGGTTTTAGGTGCTTCTGGGTCAGGTATGTGCTCGACTCGAGCAACGTAAACCTCTGGTGATGCAGGATTTGATCATTTCTGAAAAAAAGAGAGAGGCTGTCAAAGCTTTTCATCTTGCACTCATCAGGACACTGGCAATGCCAAGTATAAAAGGAACAACAATTTATATGGCGCAAGAAGAGAGTGCTGGTTGGTTGGCAAGTGGACTCTGATTGGTGGCGGCGTTGCCATGGAGAATCCAGCACGGAGCAGTCAGCTGCCCAGCTTTGTTCAAATTCAAAGCTGGACTGGCTGACTCCTGATTGGTCAAGGCATTGCCCTGGGGAATGAACCAGGGAATGGCTGTCCTCCGGGCTTTGGTTTACATTAAAAAGATGCAAAGCGTGGACAGGTTGCTTTTGTCTACAAAGGGCAGGGTCATTAACGTGAATGTATGCAGCCTCTAGCACACAAAAGTAAGCCACACTGTGTGAGCCAGATTGATAATCTACAAGTGGTTTCCCGTCCTATTCACAGCACAGTCATTTTTCATCTTCTCCTCAGAATTTTAGTTTGTTTCTCAAGTCACTTGGTCTCAACAAGGAGCTGGAGAGGGAGTGTGAGGGTGAAGTAATCACCAAAAAGTGATTCAATCACATCATTTCCCACCCCCAACCCCCACCCCTCCCGAATCCCCTCCGCACTGACTGCCCAACTTTCCTTCTGCTAATAATCACAATTATTGTGGACATTTTTAAATGCATTTTCACAGGATATGGACATCACTGGCTAGGCCACCGTTTGTTACCCAATCCCTATTAGCCCCTTCAGAAGGTGCTGGTCAGTTGTCTTCTTGAACCTCTGCTGTCCATGTGGTGTAGGTACCCCTACGGTGCTGTTAGGGAGGGAGTTGCAGGATGTTGCCCCAGCGACAGTGAAGGAACGGCAATATATTTGTAAGTCAGGGTGGTGAATGACGTGGAGGGGAACCTCCAGGTGGTGGTCTGTCCAGATATCTGCTGCTCTTGTCTTAGACTGTAGTGGTCGTAGGTTTGTAATGTGCTGAACCTTGGTGAATTACTGCAGTGCATCTTGTGGATGGCACAAACAGCTGCTTGTTGATGGAGGGTTTGAATGTCTGTGGCAGGAGGAGCAATCAAGTGGGTTGCTTTGTCCTGGATGGCGTCGAGTTTGTGGAATGTTGTTGGAGCTGCACTCATCCAGGCAAGTGGAGAGTATTCCATTACACTCCTGACTTGTGCCTTGTGGATGGTGGACAGGCTTTGGGTTACTCACCGCAGGATTCCGAACCTTTAACCTACCCTGATAGAAACTAAGGGCTGGATTCTCCGATTTTGTGGTTCTGGCCGGAGGAGTCTGCGCTGCCCCCACACTGATGTGCCGCCCGGTGGAGGGCTAGCAGTTGCGCCATGTTTACCTGCAGATACAGATGGAGAATGGCTGCGTCTGTGGCCGTGTATGAGCAAGTCACCGATCTGCGGCGAACACGCTTATCACATGGCGCCAGTCGCGTGCGGACCCAGCCTGCCAGATAGTCACTACATAAACATCAACATCGGGTGAAGCATACAGGGGTATAGTGTTAATGAGGTCATCCACAAGAAGATTGTTTAGGAGTCTGGTAACAGCGAGGAAGAAGCTGTTTTTGAGTCTGTACAATATATCTGAAATTCCAACATTATCACACCATTCAATAATGGCTGATCTGATTGTAAGCTCCAATCCACAATCCCGCTTACCTGTTGATAAGCTTTCACCCCCTTGTTAATCAAGAATCTATCCACCTCTCCCTGAAAAAATATTCAAAGACTTTTCTCCCACCGAGTTTGAGGAAGAAAGTTCCAAAGACTCACGGAGGAAGCTTTCTTTTGCCTCATCACGATTTCAAATGAGCGACCTCTTATTTTGCTTTTGTATTTTGAAAGTAAGGAGAGAAGAGATACTGACCTCAGAAGGATAGAATTCCTATAGCACTTTAATGGTGTTAAAAATTAAAATGGATTGTTAACAAGGAACAAAAAATAAAGAACGTAAAATTAAAGTGACCCCACTACCATGTCCGATGGCATTACCATCACACCTCTCCTCTCTTTATTGTTCAGTGAACTAGGCCTATACTCTACGGAGTTTGGAATGAATGAGAGATGATCTCATTGAGCTGTGCAAGACGCTGAAGGAGTTTGGGGGGGTGGGTAGATACAATGAGGTTGTTTCCCCCTGGCTGGGAAATCTAGAACACTGGAATCTAAAACCTTGGGCTGGATTCTCCTGCCCCAGCAGCGTGTTTCTCAACAGCACACTGTTTGCTGGCGATGGGATCCTCTCTTCTTGCCGCTGGTCAGTGCGATTTCCCACTGAAGTCATCCCACGCTGTCAGGAAACCCACAGGCGGAGTTACGCTGACGGCGAGAACAGACAATCCGAAAGGCCGGAGAATTCCAGCCCTTATCGCAGAAATAAAGGCACAATAATTTATGGTTGTGTAATCTGGGGCAGGATTCTCTGACCCCGCGCCAGGTTGGGGAATTGCCGGGGGGGGGGGGGGGGGCGGGGGGAGGCGCGATTCACGCAACGCCGGTCTGCCGATTCTCCGGTCACTGGAGAATCGGCGCCATTGGCACCAGCGCAGTTGCAGCCCCCCCGGCAATTTTCCCCGCGCGGTGGGCCGAGTGCCCACCCAGTTAGGCCGAGTCTTGCCGCCGCCGTTCTCGTATAGTCCTAATCGACGGGATGTCGCCGTTCATGTTGCGGGGGCGGTCTGGTGGGGGTGGGGGGGGGGGGGGATCCGACCCGGGGGGGCCTCCACGGTGCCCTGGCCCACGATCGGGGCTTACTGATCGGCGGGCCCGCTTATCCTGGTGGGGGCCTATGTTCCTCCGCGCCGGGCCCCTGTAGCTCTCGCCAGTGCGTCGGGGACGGCACGGAGAAGGCAACCCATGCGCATGTGCGAACTCGCGCCAGCCATAGCGTGCATGCTCGGAACCGCGGCACCCGTATTGGCAGCTGGAGCAGCGTGAGGCTCTCCAGTGCCATGCTGGCACCCTGTGCGGATTACTGATCCTAGAGGCCAGATGACGCCGTCATAAAACGCTCCGGCATTTACGACGGCGCTAACACTTAGCCGCAGGATTAGAGAATCCCGCCCCTCTTCTCTCGGAAGGGTTGCGAATTTTTGGGAATTCTCCACTCCAGAGAGTTTTGAATGCAAGCTCTGCTGGTTAAACTTGTGGAAGCAATCATTTGGTGTTCAGAGTGATCATTGGACATCAAGTGTGATCATACGGCATCAAAACAATCCAGGAAGGTTTCAGAGCAGCTCCCTGGGAAAAAAATAAACATATAAAACAATAAATAAATAAATAAATAAAGGGCAGCACGGTAGCATGGTGGTTAGCATAAATGCTTCACAGCTCCAGGGTCCCAGGTTCGGTTCCCGGCTGGGTCACTGTCTGTGCGGAGTCTGCACGTCCTCCCCGTGTGTGCGTGGGTTTCCTCCGGGTGCTCCGGTTTCCTCCCACAGTCCAAAGATGTGCGGGTTAGGTGGATTGGCCATGCTAAATTGCCCGTAGTGTCCTAATAACTAAGGTTTAGGGGGGGGGGGGGGGTTGTTGGGTTACGGGTATAGGGTGGATACGTGGGTTTGAGTAGGGTGATCATTGCTCGGCACAACATCGAGGGCCGAAGGGCCTGTTCTGTGCAGTACTGTTCTATGTTCTATTTGTTGAGTACATTCAAATTGAGTTTGATTTTCAGATGGTTACAACCACAGCAGATTTTACCCACTGAGCAAACCAGATCTCAGAGGGAAACTTGTCTGACTGATCATAACCTTTTTTTAATAAATATTTTCAATTTCCATTTTCACATTTTCTTCAGAATTTGCACCCGACCAACAAACAGTAAACGGTAATGAATACAATGTCAATCCCCTTATCAATAACAACAATCCCACCCTCCCATCGCCCCCCAAACAATGATCCACCTGACAATATAAGCATCAAATAAAACAAACCCTCCCAAGGTGGAAAAAAAGGGAACACCCCCCCTAATATTCAACGTCATCCAATCCCCGAAAGAGTACCGTGAATGACACCCATGAATGGTAGACAACCCACCAAACACCCCCCCCCCCCCCAGACTCCTCTCCTCCATTTCCTCTTGTAAACTCTTCCCCCCCAACCTCGGTTCCTTCTCCCAACCTTTCCCCCAGGCTAGACTCACCGAAACCTGTTCTACCAGGCTCCAATGGCCGCAGCCCCTCCCCCCACCTCACTCCCGTTCTCTGGCCGTCGCCCGGGTCTCCTGCCCCCTTGGAAAACCAAGAAATCCCCTTCAGCACACAACCCCCAGATACCCACCCAAGCCCCATAGAACCATCATTGCAAATGAAAGGCCCATCTCTTCCCTAGTCCAACTATATACAGCGTCAACCCATTTAGTACATACACCAACATTCAGTGAAAAAATAAAGTTACATGAGGCTACATCGGTACACAACCATTTCTCAATTCTGCCACAGTCCTTCTGCCTTTGCAAACTCCTCCGCTGCTTCCGCCGTCCAAAAATAAAAGTCCTTGGGGTCCTTGGGTAGGTCACCCTCAACTTGGCTGGATATACTATGCCGCACTGCACCTTGTTGATGTACAATGCCTTCTTCACCTGGCTGAAGGCAGCCCGCCTCCTCGCCAGCTCCACCATAAAGCACTGGTATATGCGTATACCAGCTCCAGCCCACTGCACCACCCACTTCTGCTTTCCCCAGCACAGGACTTTCTCCTTCATGCTATACCTATAGAAACACAGAGTTACTACTCTTGGCGGCTCACTCGCCTTTGGTATAGGCCTCAACGACCGATGAGCCCGATCCAGCTCATATCGGGAGGGATCGTTGCCCCTCCCCCAATAGCTTCACCGACATCATGGCAAACTCGGGCCTTCCACCCATTCGGGCAGGCCCACGATCCTCAAATTCTGCCACCTGGATCTGTTCACCAGGTCTTCCATTTTGGCTCGCAGACTCTTGTTGGTCTCTATCGCCCTCCTCAACCCCTTCCCCATCGAGGTGAGTTGATCACTGTGCTGGAATAATGCCTCTTCCACTTCCTTCAGTGTCTCACCTTGTTCCCGCACCTCCGCCGCTGTGCTCGATACCGCCGCCCTCACTGGGGCAATCGCTTCCTCCACCAGCACTTTCGATACTGCCCCTATCTCCTTCTTCATTGCTTCCATGTGTTTTGTGAACTGTTTTTCAAGTTCCACAGTCATCACCTTGGGCATTGCTTCTGCTGTGAGCGATGCGGCCTCCCCTGGTGCTCCAGCTTCCTGTTTCCTTACAGTTCCTGCGCTGACTTTTTCACTCCCCGGAAGACTTCCGTTAACCCCTTTTTTACGGCGTTTTTCTCCCAAACTCGGACATTTTTCCTCCCTTTGCCTTCTTACAGCCTTTTCAGCATCCGTTGCCCCCGGGACCGGGCATTAAAACTCCAAAATTCCTATTCCCGAGCGGGAGCCCTCCAGTGTGCGGCTGCCATCCGCCCGCCATCACCGGAAGTCCCGATCATAACCTTTTCATAACCTTTTATTGGTATCTTGAAAATTAGGGAAAATTACACATTGATCCGAGAAACAGAGGCCAGAATTTTACGCTGCTCAGAATGGTGCACGCCTGATGTCGAAGTGTGTGAAATCACGCAGAAAGATGTTGGGCACGTGTCCCCGACATCGCTGCACACTCGTGCAATATTTTGGTCAGTGCGCACGAGAGTTGGAAGCGGGGTCCGCCTACAATCAAGATGGAAATTTAGCCCACTGAGGGGCTATTCACTGCAGTTCTACGCGGCCCACCTGTGTTTCTGGCATGCGGGTGGGACGATTGATCAGGGCTTTTACGGGTTAGCTTCAACCTCGATCCAGGGCCGAGATGAACCGTCTGGGGTGGAAATAAAATTAAATAAATGTGTCAGGGGACTGTGTTTAATTCTGCTCTCTCGGCATTGGTGGCATAGTTTTAACAGAGATATTTATTTTCCATGGGTCAGCAACTCTTGGAGACAGCACCTCAGTGGCTGCCCCCCATCGAGCCAAACCCCTGAGGGAGGAAATTAGAAATGTTCAATTCTGAAGCCTCCCTTTTCTCAGCACTCACCCTCTTCCCGTCCTTTCTCAGACAGCGCTCAGACTTTCCCAACGCTGTTCTGGGATTGACCGTGCCCAGGACCGCGTTTCCTATCTGCTTCCATGTCTGTCGAGTGTGCCAGCTGGTGGGGGGAAATTCAGGCCTTAGTATTCCAAAAACAAATCCAGCATTTGAAAAATCCAAATAGGTTTATTACCAGGAAAAAGACTTGAGCACACAAGATTAAAGTCACATCGATATAGGGGGAGGACAGTGGGCTAGTGGTATTGGATTGTGGAGTGGCTGACTGACAGAAAGCAGAGAGTCAGGATAAGTGGGACCTTTTCTGGCTGGCGAACTGTAACAAGCGGGGCGCCGCAGGGGTCAGTCCTCGGGCCTCAACTCTTTACAATGTATACAAATGATCTGCAAGCAAGGACAGAGTGTAACATTTGCGGATGATTCTAAAATAGGTGGGAAAGCAGGCAGTGAAGAGGAGATACTGATTTCACAGAAGGATATAGATAGGCTGGGAGATTGGGCCAAAATTTGGCAGATGGAGTTTAATGCAGATAAGTATGAGATTATCCATTTTGTCCCCAAATAATAGAAAGGCAAATTATTACCTAATGGAAAGCAGATTTAAAATGCATCTGGGTCGAGGGATCTGAGTGTCTTTGTTCATGAATCAGAGAAAGTCGGTATGCAGGTACAGAATATAATTAAATAGGCAAATGGAATGTTCACGTTTATTGGAAAAAGGCTGTAGTGTAAAATTAGAGAGGTGTTGCAATTGTATAGGGTGTTGGTGAGACCACATCTGGAGTATTGTGTCCAGCTTTGCTCTCCTTATTTGAGGAAGGAAGGGGTGGCATTGGAGGCAGTTCAGAGGAGATTCACCAGTTTGATTCCGGGTATGAAAGGGTTGACATATGAGGAGAGATTGAACAGTTTGGGCTTATATTCTTTGCAGTTCAGAAGAATGAGATGGGATCTTATCGAGGTATGTAAAATACTAATAGGGATTGATAAAGTAAATTTGGGGCAGCAGGGTAGCATGGTGGTTAGCATAAATGCTTCACAGCTCCAGGGTCCCAGGTTCGATTCCCGGCTGGGTCACTGTCTGTGTGGAGTCTGCACGTCCTCCCCTGTGCGTGGGTTTCCTCCGGGTGCTCCGGTTTCCTCCCACAGTCCAAAGATGTGCGGGTTAGGTGGATTGGCCATGCTAAATTGCCCGTAGTGTCCTAATAAAAAAGTAAGGTTAAGGGGGGAGTTGTTGGGCTACGGGTATAGGGTGGATACGTGGGTTTGAGTAGGGTGATCATGGCTCGGCACAACATTGAGGGCCGAAGGGCCTGTTCTGTGCTGTACTGTTCTATGTTCTAAATGTAGACCAAATGTTCCCCATTGTGGGCAAATCTAGAATGAGAGGTCACAGATATTGGTTGAGAGGCGGTAGATTTAGAACTGAGATGAGGAGGAATTATTTCTCGCAGAGATTGGTGAATTTGTGGCCGAACGTGCCATTCAATTCAAGAGCAATTAGGGATGGGTGACAAATGCTGGCCCAGTCAGCAATGCCCACATCCCATTAAAGCATTTACAAAACGTTATAACAGTCTGACAGAAACCACCTCCCCACCACCCCCTTCCCATCCCCCTCCCAAGCACCCAAAAAGAACCCCACAGGGTCAGAACACACAAGTAAGCTACTTGGCAAGGCTCCAGAATAAACTTTTGACGCTAAAAACCCAGTCATTTTAACCAAGACAAAAATTGTTGTCACTTTAGTAAAGATACACCACATGATTCCTCAAATTCTTCTGCTCTGCTTTGGAAATCCAAGAAAATTCAGAAAGCAAAGAGCTTCCTGAAGTGAAGACTTTTCTTGAAACCAGTTCCCACTGGATAACTGCTTCAGAATTTATGGGCCCATTCTCCCCTACCTGTCGGGGCGGGCCACTCCGGCGCCGAGGAGTGGCGTGAACCACTCCAGCATCGGGCCAACCCGAAGATACGGAATCCTCCACACCTTCAGAGCTAGGCCGGCACTGGAGTTGTTTGCGTTGCACCGGTCGGTGCGGAAGGGGCTTGGCGCCACGCCAACCGGCGCCAAAGGGCCTATGGCGGCCGGTGCGAGTTGGCGCATGCGCGGGACCACCAGCATGTGCTGGCGCGTTCCTAGCGCATGCGCAGGGGGTTAATCTCCGCATCGGCCATCGCAGACTGTTACAGTGGCCGACGCGGAGGAATAGAGTGCCCCCATGGCACAAGCCCGCCCTCGGATCGGTGGGCCCCAATCATGGGCCAGGCCACCGTGGGGCACCCCCTGGGGCCAGGTCCCCCCGCGCCCCACCGAGGACCCCGGAGGCCACCCGCGAAGTCGGGTCCCACCGGTAAGTACCTACCTTAATTTACGCTGGTAGGACGGGCCTAAAACGGGCGGCCGCACGGTCCATCGCGCGCCGGAGAATTCGGGCGGCCCCGGGGCCCATTGCGTCGTGCCGGACCTCACCATTCTCCGAAGCCGCGGCACGATTCACATTGGGGGGATTTTTGGTGGCCGGAGAATTCGGCGGCCGGCGGTGGCGGATTATTGCTGACCCCCGGCGATTCTCTGACCCAGAGAATCCCGCCCCATAACCTCTGTCAGTACAGAGCTGACACAGCTACCCCCACACAGCTACCCTCACACAGCTACCCCCACACAGCAACCCCCACACAGCTACCCCCACACAGCTATCCCCACACAGCTACCCCCACACTGCTACCCCGTCACACAGCCACCCCCACACAGCCACCCCCACACAGCCACCCCCTCACACAGCCACCCCCACACAGCCACCCCCACACAGCCACCCTCACACAGCTACCCCCACACAGCTACCCCCACACAGCTACCCCCACACAGATACCCCGTCACACAGCCACCCTCACACAGCCACCCCCACACAGCTACCCCCACACAGCCACCCCCACACAGCCACCCCCTCACTGCTACCCCCACACAGCAACCCCCACACAGCTACCCCCACACAGCTACCCCCACACAGCCACCCTCACACAGCTACCCCCACACAGCAACCCCCACACAGCCACCCCCACACAGCCACCCCCCTCACAGCCACCCCCACACAGCTACCCCCACACAGCCACCCCCACACAGCCACCCTCACACAGCCACCCCCACACAGCTACCCACACACAGCTACCCTCACACAGCTACCCTCACACAGCCACCCCCACACAGCTACCCCCACACAGCTACCCCCACACAGCCACCTCCACACAGCCGCCCCCACACAGCCACCCTCACACAGCTACCCCCACACAGCTACACCCACACAGCCACCCCCACACAGCTACCCCCACACAGCCTCCCACACAGCTACCCCCACACAGCTACCCTCACACAGCCACCCTCACACAGCCACCCTCACACAGCTACCCCCACACAGCAACCCCCACACAGCCACCTCCACACAGCCGCCCCCACACAGCCACCCTCACACAGCTACCCCCACACAGCTACCCCCACACAGCTACCCCCACACAGCTACCCTCACACAGCCACCCCCACACAGCTACCCCCACACAGCTACCCCCACACTGCTACCCCCACACAGCCACCCCCACACAGCTACCCCCACACAGCCACCTCCACACAGCCGCCCCCACACAGCCACCCTCACACAGCCACCCCCACACAGCTACCCCCACACAGCTACCCCCACACAGCCACCCCACACAGCCACCCTCACACAGCCACCCCACACAGCTACACCCACACAGCCACCCCCACACAGCTACCCCCACACAGCTACCCTCACCAGCC